>NC_079490.1:107605473-108209223 GCF_020520425.1 Spinacia oleracea | reverse complement strand
ATATCAAAAGGTGTTCGTAAGAAAGTCTACAATGCCATGTGGTACTCTCCTCTTTCAATACAGATGTTATCCACATATATTCTAAAATCTCAAAATTAGAAACACATATACAGCTTATACAAGATTTGAACCCGTGACCACTTGATTCAAATGCGAGGGACTTATCCACTTGGCCATGTCATGCTACGTGTTATTTCTTTGCAATTGAAATGTAATAAGTGATGATTAAATCAATAATTTAATAAGAGTAGTAGTTAATTGTGAATTTTTTTTTGCAAAAGACATAATTAAAGTAATCCAAGTAATAACTCGGGGCATCGCCCGAGCCCAAAAACTAGTTATTAATTAATAAAAGCAACTAGTCGTTTTTGCCCTTTGCTTAGTGAGATAATTTTCTCGTAAGTGCATATCAAGAAGTAGAAACAACTTTTAGCTTCCTAGCAAAAACAATTCTTCGGAAATCAACATGCACCTTAACCTATAATAGGAAGTTTATGGAGTTGTAGAAGATGGGGAAATGGTGACCAATACAGTTAGAAAACATAAAATCTGTAATTCAGATCAAAATATTGCACAGACATACTTAGTAAGTTCCCTTAATCATACGTACAACTTCATAATCGACGCACGGTCTAATCCTTCCTATATAAACTCGATAATCGTCCTACATCGTTATTTACAACAATTAGTATGAAACTCAATCGTGGAATCAAGCATACTACATTAATTTATCATAATTTATTGTTAATTAAAAAGTATCATCCCTTTTACCCAAAGCTTGAATTCATAGGAAACTTTCCACAATTTCTTTCATTTGTAGCCAATTTTGAGTTGATAGGCAAGTCGGTAATTTTATTCACGATTGTAGCCAAAATCTATCCTTAAATTACTGTCAATTGTGTTATTTTGAAAAAAAATTAACGATGGACGAGGACAACAACAATACAACTCAATTATAGAAAACATAAAACTAAAAAAATTAAAGAGTTTAAAGACCTAGTGTAGGGGTTTTTTTTGTGCAAAACTTGTTTCCCGTTCTACAAGAGGGGCGGTTCTTTAGAAAACCATAGAATTTTTGTACCTCGAATGAGTCGCCACCAAATCTTGTTTAAAGTCTCGTTTGGAAAGACCGCAAGTGACTCTATTTTGGATAAAGCTTTGAATCCTCGAAACGGATGGGTGGGATCGATCCGGGCACGGGAACAAAATGCTTATTCCGCGAGCTTTAGAAATATTCAAGTACGTTGGCACAACATTTTCGAAAATATACCCTAGATTAGACTATGTCGGTTTGTATTTAGAGCAAATAGAATATCTAATTGTATGGTGGTCACTTTCCTTTAAAGATTGATTTAAGGAACCTAAGGCCGGTTTGTCCAAGAAATTATTTTTGTTAAGCATGATGTAACCTTTGTATTTTGTTGTATTTAGCATGTGCGGTGATGAAAGCAATAAAGCAAATAAAGCAACATCACAATACTAAATAAAGTGCAAAATTAGTAAATACAAGACCCCCTAGAAAAGGACTAGGGAGTAGGTCCACATTGCCTAGAAATGGACTAGGCAAGTAAAGATGCGGAATTGAAAGTGCGGAATCGAAATTGCGGTATTGAAATTGCGGTATTGAAAGTGCGATATTGAAAGGTGCGATATTGAAATTGCAATATTGAAAGGTGCATAATTGAAATTTGTACTTGGGCACATGAGATTCGAACGCCAAGCGGCTCCTTAAAAATAAGTGCGCCCGACACGAATTCAAAGCCAAAAATCTCAACTTGGGAGAGGTTGCTCAACCCAAATATCCTAGATTTTGCATGTTAAACTTGAACTTGAAAGCTCGAATATTGAAGTTTTGAACTTGAAATAATTGAATTTGAACTTGAAAGGATCCTAGTTTAGGGAAGTAACCATGAACAACCCTAAACATGGTGAGATCTTGAAAATTGAAAACTTGAACTTGTATATTGAAAAATGGAGTTTTGAATCTCAAAAGACTAAACCTTTAAATGTTAAAAGGTGTCAACTTTGATTACCCCATACTTGAAGGTGATTCTAGTCCAAAGAGGTGATTGTAAACAACTTGGACATCCTTGAATCTTGAAAGTTTGCATTTTGTATTTTGAAAAAGTTTGTATTTTTGAAAAACATGTATGATTGTTGCAAGTGGTGTTTTTAATGATTAAAAAAACACCAACTTGCTAATCATTTTGAAATCAAAGCAACATAGTTGATTAGAATGGGATTCGGATTTACCTAGTTAGGTTTAGGCAAGAGCTCCCAATTGCTTTTGAATTTAGGAATTTTGTATGTGTTTTTGAGGAGTTTTTGAGTTGTATTTTGAGGCGTAATGTCAAAATTACGACGTTGTATTGTTCTTCCCCTCCCCATTATGCTTAAAATGAGGGGTATTTATAGGAAGAATGGGTGCAAGGCGCCAGCACACGCCAGCGCAGCACGCTGGACCAGCGCAGTGCGCTGCTGACGTGGCTTGAATGCCGCCAAAGCAAGGACGCGGGCTCCGTCCTTGTTTCGTCTTGTAGTGTTGTACCTGTTGTACGAATAGTACTAGGTTTGGCGTTTTGTATTTGCTTGGAGGTTAAGGCATCATTTAGCGTCTAAAAACAAGCCTTTCTCGGGTTTTGAATTCCGGTTTTAAGGGACTTGGCCCGGCATGCTCGGTTTTGTGGGTCGGCGCTCGAATTTGACTTGCCTTATATGATTTTGAGTGGAAAAGGCCTAGTAAAACCAATGGGATGGTCTACTAGATGAGATCGTACTTGGATTTTGGATCTTGAATTTTGGAAGTATTCTTAGCAATTGGGATTTTCGCCTGGAGTTATTCCAATCACCTAGTAAGGATAATGGTATCGTCATCATCCCAAAGGGGAGACACAAATTAGGTGTCTACAGAAGCCCCCACTTTGACTAAGCGTTCGGTTAGGAAAGTGCAAGTCAAAGTATTTCGAAAGGGACGGAGAATGATCAAGATGCTCTGCAATCGAGACCACTCTTTGTACGCCGGTACCTGCATAAAACAGGCGTTAGAAAAAAGGATAGAGTCTACCTCGGTGCGGTTGGTGATGACTCCGGTTTGTACTTGTACTTTTCCGCCTTCAGTTCAGGACGGAGCTTGGCATCAAAAATTTTGAATCTTAAATTTTTTTTTGAATCTTGAATTTTTGAATTTGAACACGCGGAGTTGATCCGTTGGGGATGTGCTTTGCTGGAGATAAGAGCTTTTTACTGGCCCTTAAAATTTTGAAATTTCGACTGACTTTCCCGGAGCTTGGGTCCGTTGGGAGTTAAACGCCTGAGTCGTTGTATTTTTTGGACTTTGCATTCTTGAAATATGCATCTGTTTGTACTTGGAGATACGGGTGTATACCCGTTTTTTCGATGGATGGCCTGATGCGATGTTTGATGATTGGTGCGGAAGACCGTAGCAGCAAAGGACGTGCAATCAGCATGGGAGACCGCGCGCGCTGAAGATACGCGCATGCAGGGGGCAGCGCTGGGCGTTGGGGCGGCGTACGGCGCGGGGCTGCACTATATAAGTGCCCCTTGCCGTGCCATTTTGAGGAGCACTTCTTGCTTTCTTGTTTTCTTTCTCTCTGAAAGGTCGAATTGTCTTCCCTTGGTCTTGTTCTTGCCTTATCCATATAAATATTTCATGTTTTGCTGATGAAATAACTCTAGGATTGCATGTGGTTTTGATTTTCTCGTACTTTGAAATGATGCTTGTATGCTTAAGCTTCTTGAATCTTGTAGAAGATTGTTTGATAGCCACTTGAACTTGAACTGTTGGAACTTGTAGTTTTGAATTTTTTGAAAGTTTTCTTGAATGTATATTTCTGCATCGGGTTCGGCATGGATAGCCTAGGCGTTGATGTAGATCTTGTATACCTGCTTTGGCATGGATAACCTAGGCGTTGGTGTTTGAACTTGTATACCTGCTTTGGCGTGGGTAGCCTAGGCATTGGTGTTGAACTTGTACCTTGAACTAGAGGTCCACAGGGGATTTGTCTTGAATTTTTTTTGACTTTGTTTAGGCTAGTATAGGATAGCCCACAGTTTAGAATTTTGACACCTTGTACTCCACTTGATTTAGTATGCCTCGTCACACTCGGAGGAAGCTCGCCGAATCGTCGGTGGTTCGAGCTGCTGAGGAGGACGCTTCGGATGATGAAGCGGCTGCAATAAACGCGCCAGACGGGGGTATGGTTCCCCGGGATGCGCCTACTTTTGGTGGTACTGGTTGGAGCCCTTCCGACCTGGTGTTTCGGCCAGAGTGGCACTTGTCTCTGCGACCTCGCGCTGGCATGGTGAGTCTTGTACTGCGTTGTAATACCTCGTATTTTTCTATAATTATAAATATATTTTATTATATTTATAAAACATTTCGTGTATTTTTATAAATTAATTTCATTTAATAAGAATTAAATGCGCTTTTGTTTTAATTAATTTAAATATTAATTATTTCGAAAACCGGATTTTATTAAATAAATTCAAGGAATTTATTTAATCGGGAATTGTTGGGTCGTATTTCAAAAACGAATTTAATAAACTTAAAGCCCGGTCGTTTTGTTTTAATTAAACCCAACAAAACCTGCAAGGAGTAAACTTAAATGAGCCCGGTAATGAGCCAAACTCAAAACTACCATAACCTAGCCCACAAGGAGAGAAAAAATATAAATAGACCCTCTCATTAAACCCTCACAAAAATTTCAGCACTCCCTCTCTCTCCTCACTTTCTCTCTCCTTGCGGCACCCTCCCCTCTCCTCTCGTCCGACCAGCCGTGAGTGCATCCCAAGGCATTCGTGCCCAGCCGTGCGCGCAAGCCCTCACTGCCCTGTCTCTCGTCGCCTCGCCCCGCAGCGCAGCGCCCTTGCTGCTGCTGTGTGTTGCGTGTGCGTCGTCCCGCCCAGCAGCCACGCGAGCCTCGTGCCCGCTCGTCGCTATGTTGCGCGCCCAGCGTCTGTCCCTCTCGCCCTTGGTCACGTGCTCGTGCGCACTGCTTGCTGCGGTGCGTGCGTGTGTTGTTGTTGTTGTTGGGCGTTGTTTGTTCGACGCACACACACACACAACACAATTAATTGTTGTGTGTGTGTGTTGTTGAATTGGGATAATCAAATTATGTTTTCAAAAATATTAATTTTCAGTTTTAAATTGATTTAATTATTGTGGTTAAGTTTAATTATTCGATTGTTTAGATTAATTAAAACGGTTATGAACACCGTATTGGGTTAGTAGTATGTTTTAATTAAAGAAAATGGTTTTGATGATTGTTTTGTAATTTTCAGATTTTATATGTTTATAAAGTATTGATTTTTGAAGACAAAACACGTTTTCGGATTTAACCATTGTTAGGGTTTTGGTTTCAAATTGATTGAGCGACTGATTAACATAATTTAATGACAATTTAAATTATGGGAATCAATCTAAATTTTCAGAATGGTTATAAGCTTTAAAAGGTTGGTTTTTAAGGGTTTTAAAGCTAAAAAGTCAATGTTTTTATGCTAGGACTTGAGTTGACTATTCGAGACTATTAAATTACCAATTAATGAATGATTTTTAATTAAACTAAGGATTTTAGTTTTTTAAATAGTTGCTGGAAATTTAGTAAACATGGATAATAATTTAGTTCTCTTGTTTTGTTTATAGGAGTTGATTTCTAGTGAGTCGTGATTCGCACAGTGGCCCCTGTACTTAGGTATTCCAGGTACGTACAAGACTAGGGTAACCACCCATCCCTTGAGGACTTTGTGAAGTAAATTGAATGCGAATCATGTGAACTTATATGTTGTTATGAATTCATGTTTGATGATTGGGAATGAATATGTTGTTATGAATTCATGTTTGATATTACGTTATTAATTATTATTGTTGAATCTATGTGAACGAGCATGTTATGAATTGAATTATGCTTTATAGATTCTATTGAACTATCATGTTATGGACTTTTATAATCGTTGAATTATGTCAAGCATGTTGTTCAAGTTGGTTTGCATGTATGAGTAGTGCGCATGCAAGTTGTTATTATTATTATGCTATAGTACAGGATGTCTAGCATAATTATTGAGCCAGTCGAATATTGCCAGTGAGCAATATATATTCTACCAAGGGGTAGAATATGTTAGAGAGTCTATGTGAATTGAATTAAGGACAATTCGTGCTAAGGGCACACCCCGCTTGTTAATAGGCAATTTCGGGTTATCTCAAACAGTGTTTTTGAGAAGGAACAATGGGAGTAATATCACTTGAGTCTATGTTTGATCACAAGTCCTAAAGAAGTAAAATAATGAAGTGTCATTGTTGAATTGTTTAATTGTTCAATTGTTGGTATGTTGTGTCTTGTATAGAGTCTTGAGTCGCCTTGAACATAATATACTAATTAACGTAAAGTGTAACCCAAAGAGCTTCAAAACTCTTGGAACGTATATACCTTGAGTATGAACAATGGGGGGAGTCTTGCCGGAAAACTTGTACTCCTAGAATGATACAAGACGTTGTTTCATTCTCTTTAATGCCGTTGTGCATTGGAATTCCTGTCGGTATGACCCGACTGTCGGTAGTAGCCCGACTTATTTTGGTGTATGGTTGGCTCCCATCACCCTTTTCTTTCCTTTTGAGGATACTTTACTTTACCCGTTCGAAGCTACTTTTTATTAAACTGTGAGTCAAGAGTCGTGTCTCGTGTCGAGTCTTGTCTCCATGTTTACTTGTTTATTATATGGCTTTTGCATGTTGATTATTTAATTGTCGAGTGAAGCATGTTAGGATAGAATGTTATTCTAGCTTGTTCGTACTCAGCTTTTGCTAACTTCGTGCTTCATGTCTTCTGGTTATGGCCTTTGCCTTAATGACCCTATGATGATCCATCAATTGCATTTGCGTTGTTGGGGAGTAGATCTTCAATAAAGCAGGTTTGTAGAGATAACTTGCGGGAGAAGTTATCATGGGATTCGAGTTGAGAGTTTTATTCTTCCGTAATTTATAAACTCTATTTTTATTTAAAGTCATGACTAATACTACTATTTTCAGTTAATGGATTTCCAATGGTTTGTTTTAGTTTGGGCCTCAACGGTTCCAACTTGTGTTAATGACCATTAACTATTTATTTAATGTGTTTGAAAGTTAGTTAATTCCGCTGTGTAATTCTGGTAAATAGCCTTAGCCGTTATCACAGTGGCGGTAATATCTTGGTAATTCCTGTGTTTTAAGTCGGAAATTTTTTTATAAAAAGCAAGGAATTATTAGGGTGTTACAAAGTGGTATACTAGAGCTTAGTTTCATTCCTTCTTTGTAGTAAGTAATACTACAAAGTGGTAATCGGAGACTAAGGCTGCTTTGTAGTAATCTATACTACAAAGTGGTATTTGCGGATCTTTAGGATTTTTGAAAATTGTTATCCTAAAGTCAAAATGCTATTTTGAGTAGTCAATATTTTTGAAAAGTCAAATACTAATTATTTTAAGTTATTTGAACATTTATCAATTTATTTTAATATTTTTTCGGATTTATTAAATTCGAATAAAAGTCGAATTAATTCAAAAAAAAAAATCTTTTAATTATTTTCGGATTTTCCGAATTTAAAAAAAAAATTATATATATATTTTTCGAAAATTCCGAATTAATTATTCATTTATTTATTTACTTAATTCTTTTAATTATTTTTGAAAATAATCGATTAATTATTTTAAATTTTCGATTTTAATTTTAATAATTTCGTGTATATTTGAAGTTATTTATTTAAATTAATTTCGAAATTTTTTATTTCTTTTCTAAGTGAGGAATGGGTAGAATAAGAAGGGTATAATTAGTCTAAGTATGTGTTGTTTAAGTATGCCTTTCTAATCAAGTGTTTATGTGATTATGCCTTGATTCTTGTGATCTTTTAACTAAAGGTGATCATGTTTTGTTTTGTTTTATGTGATTAATTGCATCACGATTCATGATTAAGCATGTACTTGTGCATTGAAATTGTATGGCTCAACGAACTTACTTTGTTTTTGGAACACTTTAGTAAGACTTTGTAGTTGTTAACTTTCAGGGTTAAGATGTTGATTTCAAAGTACGCAAATCTAGGAAACCTAGAGAAGCTAGACTGTGAGACCCCACACATTTATGTCAAGAAGATTGAGTTTGCCTGCAATTACTTTGCTTCAGTGAAGAACCTACCTGAACTAAGGAATAAAGATGTTATGGCAGAGATGGTTATTCATTGCTTACCTTCCAAGAACCCATACATAGAGCTTAAGAACCGATTTCGGGATATGCATATGGAAAATGGTATTCCCAATTACTACAAGTATGGTACTCCAGATGGTAGATGGAGATATGATTTGGAGATTATGACTACAATTATAGAGCTTGCGAAGGAATGCTTTGATGATGGTAAGACTGTAGAGAACATCAACCTTACAGGATTAGATCATGATACAGAGACTCAGATGGATGAGGATAGTGATGATGATGTTGTTGAGATTGAGAACCCTAATCCTATCATTCCTGAACCCACTATTGAGATCTCCAGTGACACAGAAATTGAGCCTGAAATCAACAATGATGAAGTGAACAGTGTGCTACAGCAAAACGATGAGGATATGGAGTATGAGTCTGATCCGGAGGAAGACTTTGATGACTTTGAAGACCATGAGCACTCTTCAGAAGTTTGTAGAGGTGGTTGGTTAGTAGAGTAGCATTTTAAGCTTTTGTAATAGCTAGTTCCTAGATTTAGTGAAGCAATAAAGTAGTACACTACTATTTATGGTTTTAGTGGTTCAGTTTTGTGGTTTCCGAATAAAGTACGATCCAAAGGTTGTATCATCTTTTTCCATTTAAGTAATAAAATCTAGAATTCCTTCTTATATCCTTAATTCTAAGACTATGCTATCTTTGAGCGATTATCGCGAAAGGAATTTTATGCATTTCTTCAATGAAATTGTACTTGCAAGGTGGTCCAATCTTTCACCACTTGAACTTTGTGATGCGGACTAAGGGGAAAAGCGGCCCATAAACAGGCGCATATCCTGCTTAAGGTCCGAATTTTTTTTTTTGTGTATGTACACCAATTGAATGACTAGCTAGTGCAATGTGATAGTAAGTGTTAGGTTATGATACATATGACAAAACATAAATCATGCGGAAGACCTTAATGCCAGGAAACATATTATTTACACATAATCATATAGCATAATTTAGATGCATACACTTTGTAGCGTGCCTTCCCTAGCTGCGCCGGAACCGAACAAGAAAAAGTCTTTAGGACTCCAAGTGTCGTCCCTCCGTAGATAGTCCACAGCACGTCCGGATCCGCCTTAAGCTTGACCAACTAGAATCGCCCTTAAGGTTCTAAGAATTTCGGCTAAATAGGGCAAGAGTGTATGGCTGATTTTTGCGAAAATGTTACCTTTGAATACTTGAATCTTACGTGTATAAATTTGTGACCCTAGGCACATATTTATAGAGTTATGGAAAAGCACTTAGAATCCTATTAGAATACCAATTTAGTTTAATTAGAATCCTATTAGGACTCTTATTAAATAAAATCTATCTACTAGGATGAGGATTTAATCATAGAACAAATTCTAATAGCTTTAGTATTTGTATTGCACACAACCGTACACGAGCACGAGCACGAGCACCACCCGCGCAAGCCTTGCGGCCCACGCGAGCTGCACCCGCTCGCAGCCCAAATGTCGCAGCCCAGATTTGCTCCGCGCGCGCCAAGGCATTGCTGGGCCTGGCCTTGCGCTGGGGCTGGCGAGGCTTGGCTGTGCCGGTGCTCATTTGCGCGCGCATGAACCAACTGTGTGATGCGTGTGGCTTTGCTGGGCGATGGCCCGGCTTCGTGCTGGGCCTTCGTCTGGCAGGCCTCGTCCGATGCTAATTCGTACGATACGCTTCCGATTAAATTCTCGATTCCGGAATTCATTTCCGATACGAACAATATTTAATATTTCCGATTCCGGAATTAATTTCCGTTTCGAACAAATATTTAATATTTTCGTTTCCGGAATTATTTTCCGATTTCGATAATATTTCCGATTCTGACAATATTTCCGTTTCCGGCAATATTTCCGATTCCGGCAATATTTCCATTTCCGATAATATTTTCCGATACGTACCATGTTTCCGTTTCCGGCAACATTTACGACTTGGATAATATTTATATTTTCGATACGATCCATATTTCCATTTCTGGCAATATCATCGTTTCCGGAGTATTCATTTACTTGCCTTTGACGATCTCAGCTCCCACTGAAACCAAGATCCGTCGATTACGAATATCTATAGATGGAGTATTTATTGCATTAAATACTTGATCCGTTTACGTACTATTTGTGTGACCCTACGGGTTCAGTCAAGAGTAAGCTGTGGATTAATATCATTAATTCCACTTGAACTGAAGCGGCCTCTAGCTAGGCATTCAGCTCACTTGATCTCACTGAATTATTAACTTGTTAATTAATACTGAACCACATTTCTTAGACTTAACATTAAATGCATACTTGGACCAAGGGCATTATTTCCTTCAGTCTCCCACTTGTCCTTATGGACAAGTGTGCATTTCCCAATTCCTTTGTCGCTTGATGCTTGCTCTTGAACATAAGGTAAGAGTTGTCATCCTTATTACGTCCAGAGGTGTTTCTCGGTTTCAGAGTTCAACTGATCAAATAAACAAATAATCATAGCCTATGATTCATCTGAGCACGGCCATGCATTTTACAGTTTCTAGCTCTCCGAGTGGCCTTGTACAACTTTTAGCATCTCATCCCGATTTATGGGAGGACAATCCCAATCTTGCGATCTTGAGATTAGACTTCGTTTGATAGGTGATTACCTGAGCGTTGCCTTTATAGCCTCCTTTTACGGTGCGACGGTTGGTCAACGTCAAAGTAAGTAGTTCTCAAACAAGTAATCTCAAATCACTCAGGTATTGAGGATTTAGTGTCTAATAATTTTAATGAACTTTACTTATGACAGATTTTCATCTCTTACAGTAAAGTTTCATAGGTCTGTCCGATACTAGTCTTCCCAAAGTAAGTATCTATGCAAATGATTACGACATTGCCATGTCCACATAGTTCAAGAAAGAGAACTACTAGTCATCTTGCATTCTAGTCGTCTAACGTTTTCTATGCGTCCATCTTTATAGAAAACTCCTACCAGGGACCATTTTTAACTTTTGACATTCAAGTTCACTTGATAGACATTTCTTAGTCACAGGACTGGTCTTGACAGTCTATCTTGAATATATTGTCAAATTGAAGGGACTCATCATTTAATACTAAACCAAGATTAAATGGAATATGAAAATACATTTCATATATGATAAATGTTCAACTCCAATGTTTTACAACCATGGGCCTCAAACCCATCTTTAAAACAGTTCATGGAATTTCAAAGCTATGCTTGATTTCCAGTGCTACAATGTGAGTGTTGCTTCTCACTTGTTGCATAGGTTTAGTTATCATGCTTTGTCAATCTTAATATCCTTTTCATCGAATGTCTTTTCGAGATAGGATGATAAGATCTTTTATGTGTGTTTATTTTAACTCCCACTAAAAACAAATCCCTTTCATTGCTTCTTAGGCAACAATGAATTCATTTCAATTATGTAGAATTTCAAATGATGCTTCCTTTTGGAATGCTCCAACCAGTTCACATAGATGTGGGAGATACATCTTTCAACTGAGAACTTGGAAACTAATCATTGATTCAGTTTCCCATGCATCACATATGGTTTAGAACCTATGTTATCACCTTTTAATCACGACGCCTAATTGCCCGTGTATGTTTGTGGTTTGCCTAACAACAAGATTCAAATTCTTTCTAGCTACAAGAGTGGTTCTACGCATTTTGCAATGAAGAACCATCAAGTCAAAAGACATGTGATCTACCCAAGTTCAATGAAGAACTCTTTAACATAAACAACCCTGTTTAATTGCTTCTTAGGCAATAAGTACTTTTACTTCAACTGTATAGGTTGCTAGTGATGCTTTGGTTGGACTTACTTATCCAAGCAGTTCACAGATATGTGGAAGACTTTCCAGCTGTATCTTAGAACATAGAAATTAATATTTAATTTTCCACGCAACAACTCATGGTCTCCGATCCATGTTGCCATTTCAAAACACGATGCTCTATAGCTCGTCCTTGCCAATGGTTAACTCCAAAGGGATCTTGCTTGATCCTTTACTAGTGTTTATGCGTGTAGCATCAATATTTAGCATATCTTTATTTCCTTGAATCAAGAACTATTCCTATGTACCTTTTCAAGTACCATAAGTATTCTTGATCTCAATCTAATTGATCTTCACTTAGATCAATAGAGATTGGTATATGTTCGTCATGCCTAAAGTCATACGATACGTTTTGGCGATCCTCATATTATATCATACATGATAAATTCTCTTGCAGAATAATTCCCAATTGAATTCTATTCATGTAATTTTAGTTATCCAATTTCAGTAGATACTAAATCAGCTAAATTCTTTGACATATAATATAGGTGAAGAATTAGATTCTTTGATGTTTAACTTAGTAAATGCTTATACATAGTTCAAACATTCATTACTTAGATTTATTCATATGGGTCGAATATCTCCAATGGAGTCTTTCGTGTTTGATTTAGTAAATACCATTACTTAATCCAAAACAATAATATAAGATCTTTGTAAATAGATCTTAATACCCAATATGTACTAAGTTTCGCCTTGGTCCATCATTGATGAATAATTTCAAATCTAAGTCATTAGCATTTGAATGTCATTTCACAATAGAGAGATTTATGTGTGATACACATAGGACCAATTAAGTTTTTACGTACTCCCACTAAACTTCTTATATATCTATAAGAATCATGTACATTTTATGAAACTAAAATACTTATTAGCTTCACTAAAATACAATTCCAATTCCCAATTGCTTGCTTAATTAAATCTGTACTTAGATTTCATAAGCTAGCATTCATTTCAAGCATTATTTGGATCCACAAATCCAATGACATGCTATGTACATAGTTTTCTTCCAACATTTGATTGAGGAATACGTTTTGTCATCCAATTGCCATATGTACCAATATGCAATCATTACTTGAATTATAGACTTAAGCATTACGATTATGCATGAGGTTTCAACACAATCCATACTGTTGTGGGGTTTTTCCGGTGAGATAACCTGGAGGTTTTCCGGTAACTGAGAACTTAACAAGAATTTATTTTTATAGAGAGAGAAAGTAGAGAGAAGGCAGAGCAGTAATTGTTCTTGATTGTATTGATTGTGATTCCTTTTTCTAGGGAAGTGAGACTATTTATAGTACTAGGTTTTTGTGGGAATGACCTAATATTCCTTTTACATGATTGGCTAAGGTATGGGAGGAGGACATATGTCCTTCCTTCTTACAGTTTTCTGGCCCCTTTTGGCAATAGTTGGCTATTTGGGCCTGTTGTGCTTATTCATACTACTTGGGATACTTACTACTTAAGCCCCCTTTTCAGGCATAAGTACATTACATACATTTATACATACTGAAATACAAATACATATAAATTATAGATACGTAGATTGATACCCATACTCCGGAGTAGACTTCGTGCGGTTTTTGCTTACGGGGCGTAATACGTGCCATGTGTCACATCCTCATTGGTACACGAAGGCACAGTAATTTTGCCCATAACATTTTCCCCTCAAGAAGGGCATTTCTGGAAACAATCTTCCGGATATCGCTTCTTGACCTTTGATTTGCATCTTCGTCTTTTGGGACAAGTGTTGAGGTGGTGACATGTGGCACCTTTCTCCATTTTACCCTTCCCTATATATAGGGGGTCGGTAAATTTCATTTATTACATTTCATTTTTACAGAGCTGTCTCATAGGCGATTTCCGGCGTATTCCCACCACCATCAGGCGATTTCCGGCCACCGCGAGACTCAGCTTGTTCTTCGCGAAACTCAACCTGTTCTTCACAAAACTCATCCTGTTCTTTACCGAGTACTTCGTAGATCTTTCAAGGTTAGTTTTCACCTTTCTTTCTTGTTTTTGTTATCCTCTCGTCATTTTTCTCCTTGTTAGCGGCCGGCACCCTAGTAATAGGTAAGGGTTTGATGGTTTTAATTGAGATTTTTCCGCCGCTCGTCTTTTGTCGGGACGGACGGCCAATCGCGTCTTTTTCTTCATTGTTGGTCACCCCTAAGCCGTGCTTCGTTCACTATGCAGAAGGCATGGCTAGAACCAAGAAGACGGCAGATCCTACGCGCCGGCGCTTGCGGGAGGAAGCATCCACACCCCCTAGGGAGAGATATTCTTCCACCGCCCCGGCAGCTGACGCAGAATATGCCGATCTCTTTCAAGAGATCGACGAATATGTCGAGGCAAAGGAGAAAACGGCAAGCTCGTCAGGGGGTACAGCGAGCCAGACAGTGGGGGAGTCAAGCGTCGCTCCATTGCCATCGGCCGCCGAGGAGCAAGAGGTTGCTCCCCAGCCTATTAGGCCCAGAGGACAGGAAGAAGCCCAGCTGCTTCCGTCGGAGATCCACCCAGACATAGGCTAGATGCGGTGGCTAGAAAGGCATGGGGCCAAGATGAGGGACGACCTTTGTGTGGGGGAAGGGTACCAGATGCGCGTGCCGGCCGGTCTGGACTCAACCGTCAGCCTGATTGCTGAGGGAGAGTTCCCAGTGTATGCCGCAGCCATTAAGCTCGGCATGAGATTCCCTCCACACCCCTTTTTCGTGGAAGTTTTAGATGGTTTTAACATTGGGGTGGCCCAGCTGACCCCCAACTCGTGGGCTGATATCTTTGGCTATATCGCCAAATGTGCGCTGAACAACGTGGAGCCGTCGTTCAACGCCTTTCTGCATCTGGTCTCCCTCTCTCGTTCCCCAGTGCCACCAAAGGGTGATTTAATCTGAGCAGCCGTGGTACATACCAGACAGTGGTCGGCAAGCTCAGCAAATGGCACATGTGGAGGAAGAGGTGGGCCGTGTTTTACACGGACGACCAGGAGATGTATGACAGGATGAGCCGCTGGAATCGCAAAGCCAATTATATGGTTCGCGACGAGCCTCTTCCACCCCTTACTGCCGAGGAGGGGGATCAAATAATGGTCCTGTTCAAGGCCAACACTCACCACTTAACCGCTGACAAGACTTTTCATGTGCCGGCCGAGTGGTTGCCGCACATTAGCCAGTTTCGAAATGAGGCCTTTCTAGCGGCCGTAGGCCTAGGATATTCTATGACCCGAGGTTGTATGCCAAATTGTGTGCCGTTCCGTGTTGGTCTATTCGTATTTCTAACCGTGGTTTCTTTTTGTTCACAGAGGAAGGGATGAGCAAACTGTCTGCGACGGATATTGGGAAGGGCGACATGACCGACTGGATGGCCGACATCTATGAGGCCAAGATGCAGAAAGCCAAGGCCGAGTTGGAAAAGAAGGTGAGTATTATTTTAGTTCCTTATTTTTTGTAAGTTAAGCTTTTACCTGTCCAGTGTTGACAGTGGACGTCCCTTTTAGTGACGGGCCGTTATCTTGGCATGTGACTCGTGTTTGCTAAGGTACGCCTCGTCACTTTTTAACGACGAGCCACTAAGTTAGTGAGTTACTTGTGGTTGATAAGGTACGCCTCGTCACTTTTTAAGACGAGCGTCCTTTTTAATGACGAGCCACTATCCCACGAGTGACTTGTGATTGATAAGGTACGCCTCGTCACTTTTAAGACGGGCGTCCTTTTTAATGACGAGCCACTCTTCTGTGAGTGACTTGTGATTGGTAAGGTACGCCTCGTTACTTTTAAGACGGGCGTCCTTTTTAATGAGGAGCCACTCTTCTGTGAGTGACTTGTGATTAGTAAGGTACGCCTCGTCACTTTTAAGACAAGCGTCCTTTTTAATGACGAGCCACTATCCCATGAGTGACTTGTGATTGATAAGGTACGCCTCATCACTTTTAAGACGGGCGTCCTTTTTAATGACGAGCCACTCTTCTGTGAGTGACTTGTGATTGGTAAGGTACGCCTCGTCACTTTTAAGACGGGCGTCCTTTTTAATGACGAGCCACTATCCTATGAGTGACTTGTGATTGATAAGGTACGCCTCGTCACTTTTAAGACGGGCGTCCTTTTTAATGACGAGCCACTCTTCTGTGAGTAACTTATGATTGATAAGGTACGCCTCGTCACTTTTAAGACGGGCGTTCTTTTTATTGACGAGCCACTGTTCTGTGAGTGACTTATGATTGATAAGGTACGCCTCGTCACTTTTAAGACGGGCGTCCTTTTTAATGACGAGCCACTCTTCTGTGAGTGACTTGTGATTGGTAAGGTACGCCTCGTCACTTTTAAGACGGGCGTCCTTTCTAATGACGAGCCACTATTCTTTGAGTGACTTATGATTTATCACGAGGCCAAGTATCTAACTTTCCTTTGCGTTCTTTTTAGCAAGCTAAGGACGCGGCTAAGGCGTCTGGGAAGAAAAAGGGGACGACTCTGTCCCAACTGAAGAAGAGGGCCGCGCCAGCTGACTCGGAGACTCCGAGTACCTTCAAGAAACCCAAGCCCAAACCCCGGCGTCTTGTGAAGAAGGACGAGTCACAGGCCGCTGAGGGGGGTCACCCTGATGACGACGAGCTTGGCGTGGACAAGCCGTCTTTGGTTGTGGACTTGGTGTCCAGATCAAAGTCTGGTGGACACCCTGACGAGTCGGAGGACCCTCTTGCTGGAATTCCGGCCAATGTCCACTCCCAGATCCCTGCGGAGGTGGCACGCCGAGCTAGGTCATCGGGCGGTAAGTTTTATTCGAACGTCGTACAGACGTATCGAGCCTCCTCTGGCAGTTCTTCTTACTCTCCGCGTCATCCTAAGGCCGTTGTTTTTCCTATAGCTAAAGACAAAGGGAAGGAGGCAGCTGCTGCAGAGGACGAGAATATACCCGCTACTCCTCACTATTCGTCAAGGGACAGGGCGGCTACATGCCCCAAGGTGTTTAAGGCCGTCCTGGTGGAGTATGTTGCTTCTCTTCCTGGCCGTAAGACTGACGCCCAGTTTGGTGCCATCCAGGCCATTCTACTCGACGTGAGTCTATTTCCAATTTTTGCTTGTGCTTGTTTTTTGCTTTTCTTTTTAGGTCATTTACTAACATGTAGCCCCTTTTGCAGTTGTTCTGCCGCATGGAATTCTGCAAGGGTTGGAAGACCTGCACTGCTGAGGAGCTCAAAGCTCAAGTGGCCAAGTCCACCCACCATGGTGATTATGCGTTCAAATCCATTGAACAGGTCCGCTTGCAGATGCAGAAAACCATAGACCTTCAGGCAAAGAAGGTGGCTTCGTTGAGGTCTGATAAGGCCGAGCTGCTAAAGAAGGTCTTGGCGCAGGACAAGGACATGGTGGCGATGGTCGAGGAGGCCAAGGCGGCAGCGGCGGAAATACGGACGCTTCAGGACCAGCTGCGGGAGTACCCCCAAGTCAAAGAGGCGGCTGAGGAAGCCGAGCAACTTCGGGGGGAACTGGAGACTACCAGGTCACAAGTTCGCACCTTGCGCGAGCGTCTTTTCGAGTCCTACGATCAGGGGGAGCAGGCGGCGAAGGACGCTGTTAAGCATGCCTGGGAGAATCATATGCCGGAGTATGACCTCACGTGGTTCCAGCGGCGACTAGAACACAGTGCCGCTGTGTTGGCTGCTGAGCGTCTCGGCCAGCCGTCCCCTGAGTTTGTACCTTCTGATGATGAGGACGATGCGGCTGCTCCCTGATTTGCTTCCTTCTGCATTAAAATTTTTTATTCAAGTGTTCTCATGCCTAAGGGCAAAAACAATTATTTTGTTATGTTTTGGCGCCGCTGGCGTCTGTACCATTGTGCCTGCTGAGCACTCAACAATTTGTTTTTGTTTTTGAATATTTGGCCACCTATGACACCTCTTGCGGGCGTTGTTCTATAAATAGGCTATTTCTGCTTTTTTCTTTTTATCTCGTGTTTATTTGTTTTTCGTACTTTGGTATTTATCAGTGGTGTTTCCAATCAATAGGTATGATCGTCACTTCTTCTGACGATCATGTTTTGGAGAGGAGTTGCGTGTCACACGCTAATCTACAGGTGTAACCTGCTCGTCAGATGAAGTTGCCGAGTAAGGATTGACATCGTATGAAGTGCTGCCGCAAGGCAATGTTGTGGTCGTCACTTTCTTTGGCGAGCGTGTCTACAATGATATTGATTGACCCAAGTCAATCAGTAGGTATGATTGCCGCTAGACACGCTCGTCAAAGGGTGGACGACCAAGGATTTTTGTGCCGCGGAGCTTTGTGGCAAACAACCTTTGCTCCAAGGTTACTCTTGCCGCGGGAAAATAGGTATGCGCTTGGCACGTTGTGGTCGTCACTTTCTTTGGCGGGCGTGTCTATAACAGTATTGATTGACGCAAGTCAATCAATAGGTATGATTGCCGCTAGACACGCTCGTCAATGGGGTGACGACCAAGGAGTTGCACAAACATTGCCGCATGGCTTTTGAGCAAACCACCTTTGTTACAGGGTTAATTTTGCCGCAGGGCTGTTTAGCAAACCATCCTTGTTACAAGGTTAATTTTGCCGCTGGGATGTTTAGCAAACCACCCTTGTTACAGGGTTAATTTTGCCGCAGGGCTTTTTAGCAAACCATCCTTGTTACAAGGTTAGTTTTGCCGCAGGGCTGTTTAGCAAACCATCCTTGTTATAGGGTTAATTTTGCCGCTTTTTATTGGCCATTCGTAGGTTAACGTGCCCCTTGGTGGTTTTGTTGCGGCATGTTTTTCCGCGGGAGTGAGAGTTGAATAGGTGATCAGCCTGTAACTCAGTGCTAATCTAGGCCACTTCTTAGGCCTCAAACAATTAGGCTTTGTTGTGTATAGGTGCTAATATAGGCCACTTCTCAGGCCGTCATTCAATTAGGCTTTGATATTCGACTTGCGAGTAATAAATGATATGAAAGGAATAGTGTAGTATTATTTATAATTTTGTATGGCGAATTTAGCCGGTTACAAAAGTGATTACTACCCTATTATGACCATTAGAGGCCGCCCCTTGGGCAATGGATCGTGGTAAGTAAGGCAACTAGCACATATCTAGAAAAAATATTTCTTGAGATTGTCGGCATTCCAAGTGCGCAGAATAGGCCGTCCTTGCATGTCTTGAATGCGGTAGGTTCCATCTCTGACCTCATCATAGATCTCATAAGGTCCCTCCCAGGTGGGCGTCAGCTTACCCTGTTCATTTGCTCGGCCTGTGGATTCCATTTTTTTGAGGACAAAATCTCCCACTTTGAGGGCTCTATTAGAGACTTTCTTGTTGTATTCTCTCGCCATTCTTATCTTGTACAGCTGTTGTCTCAGTGCTGCATTTCCTCTAACCTCGGGCAGGAAGTCCAAGGCTGCTTTCATCGTCTCCCAGTTAGCATTTTCATCATACAGCATGACCCTCAAAGTTGGTTCACACATCTCTATGGGTAAGACAGCCTCGGCGCCATAGGCTAGCAAAAAGGGTGTTTCACCGGTTGAATTCTTAGCCGTGGTGCGGATGGACCACAAGACATTTGGCAGCTCATCAGCCCACAGGCCTTTGGCTTCGTCAAGCTTCTTTTTCATCCCTTCACAGATAATTTTGTTAAATGCCTCAACCTGGCCATTGGCTTGGGGACGTCCGATTGATGCAAAGCAAGTGTGTATGCCATGGTATGCTAGCCATTCTTTCAGCTTAGGCGTCTCAAACTGGGGCCCATTATCGAAGACGATAGCCTGTGGAATCCCAAAACGAGTCATGATATTCTTCCAAATGAATGCCCTCACATCAGCAGTTTTTATGTTTTTGAGCGCTTCTGCCTCCACCCATTTGGTGAAATAATCTACAGCAACGATGACGTAACGCCTCCCTCCTGGTGCGGCCGTAAATGGGCCTAGAAGATCCATTCCCCACTTAGCAAATGGAATTGGACTCGTGACGGGCGTTAGAACTCGTGCCGGTCGGTGTATTAGGTGAGCAAAACGCTGGCATTTGTCGCATTTCTTGACCAGTGAGATTGCGTCCTCTTTAAGAGTCGGCCAGTAGTAGCCATTTCGAAGTGCCTTTTCTGCCAAAACCCTTCCACCAATACGCGAGCTACACAATCCCTGGTGAAGGTCTTCTAGAATTTCCTGCCCCTTTTCAGGCGTCACACATCTTAGCAAAGGACAGGAGTAGGCCTTTTTGTAGAGGGTGCCGTTCCACATTTCAAACCAAGAGCATTTATTCTGAAGTTTTGCCGCTTCCCTTGAGTCTTCTGGAAAGACTCCATTCATTTTAAAGTTTACTATGTCATCCATCCATGTGGAGGTCCTGTCAAGTGTTTCTATCTCCATTTGCTCAACACTTTTGTGCTCCTTTACTTCCCAAAACACGTGCCGAGGGGTATCACAGGACACAGAACTTGCCAATTTTGACAAGGCGTCAGCTTGGTTATTTTCCGAGCGAGGAACTTGCCTTACTTCAAAACCTTTTAGTGGTTTTACTTCCTGACGGACGGCCTGCATGTATTTGACCATAGTCGGATCCCTAGCTTCATAGGTTCCATTAACTTGGCTCACAATCAGCTGGGAGTCAGATAGTGCTACAATCTCCTCGGCGCCTGCCGCCTTACACATTTTAATGCCACAAAGCAGTGCTTCATATTCGGCTTCGTTATTTGACGCCTGAAAGTTAAATCGCATAGCATATTCAAAAGTATCCCCTTCTGGAGAGTGGCAGATTATCCCGGCTCCACATCCATTCTGCGTGGACGACCCATCTACGTACAGTGTCCACACAGTCTTTGTATTCTTGGCAAATTCAGGTCTCGTCATTTCAACAATAAAGTCGGTACAAGCTTGCCCCTTGACGGCCTTCCTAAGCTCATAGGTGATGTCAAAGGCATTCAGCTCTATTGCCCAGTTCAACATTCGTCCTGACGCCTCTAGCTTCGTGAAGGGCAGTTTAAGCGGTTCGTCTGTATAGACCACTATTTTGTGAGCTAAGAAATAGGGTCTAAATTTTTGCTGGACATGAACAAGGCTAAGACAAACTTCTCCACTGTAGGGTATCTAATTTCAGCGTTCTGAAGAACATGACTGACGTATGCCCTCCCTTTCTGTTAGTAGAACAACACTCAGCGAGTGTTCAGATATGGCAAGATACATGTATAATGTCTCTCCCTACAAGGGGCTGACGAGACGAGGTATGGTGTGCAAGTGGTCCTTTAGTTTTACCAACGCCGCCTCAGCCTCATCCGACCATTCAAACTTAGCCTTCTTCCTGACTGCTCTAAAGAAGTAGTGACACTTGTCTCCAGCTCTGGAAAGGAATCTGCCCAAGGCGGCCAAACAACCTGTGAGCCGCTGAACTTCTTTGACTGTCTTGGGTGAGCTCATGTTAATCACTGCCTGGATTTTGTCCGGGTTGGCTTCGATTCCCCTCTCATCAATCAGGAAACCCAAGAATTTACCCGATGTTACTCCAAACACACACTTCTTGGGATTCAACCTCATGTTGTAAGCCCGGATAGTCTCGAATGTCTCCCTCAGGTCTGCTATGTGTGCCATTCTGCTTACTTTTCACAATTCCATGTTTGATGGTTTGCTTGTAACCTTTAGCAACTAATCTAGCTTTGTGTGTGAACACAATTCCATGTTTGATGGTTTTTATCCTTAAAACAAACTTGCAACCTAGTTAAGTTTTTATTGTTAAAGATTTGTTTGTTTTAATCAAGCATATTGACTCAACCCGTAAATGACCATTTCATTCAAATAAACAAACAAACATTGTTTTTTTTTTCCTTGAATGTGAGTCTTTATGTGTTAAACATAAATTTAGGTATGCTGATTATGGAACAAAATAGCCATTAAGTTCCAGCATTGAAAGGACTTAAAACAAACTAGATGACCCTACAACTAATGTAGCATTGCCATGCTTCATTTCCCACTTTTAGGTCATTAGTGTATCATAGCTTCCATTGTTTGAGTTATTACCGAAGTAAGAACCTCAAGCGGTATATGATACCTAGGAAGTTTGATTGCTGGGTCACTTCTCTTTAAACAAAAACTTATAGGTAGAAACGGAATCGTAAATTCCTTTCATTTGTTCCTTGTTTTCCTATTTCTTGTACCCTTTCTTATAATCTGAAGAATTGTCTTCTTTAGTGTTGAATTTTATACTTTGTTTAGACATGTCCAATGTCACTTCGACAAAGTTCTTACCATTTTATTTATATTGAATGTTTCGTTCAACTATATGATCTTAACAGAAGCTTCTAAAGTTCTCTAAGCATCGATCTATTCGAATGTCTAGGGACTAGACTCATTCGAGAATTAAAATGGACAAAGATATTAGGTTGTTAACCATTAGTAAAGCTGAGCGTTTAAACTCAATGCTTTATGATCTCAAAACTACAGTGTATTTTGAATTCACAAGCACCAATCGGTTTGCCATTCGATTTTGATATCGAAAACAACCATAAAAGTCGCTAAAAGAAACGTACATTTTAAGTTGCTCATTTTCTCTCATTTCCGTGAATCGTTCTTGGATTCACTACCAATCGAGGAAATTTACTGTTACCTTTCTAAAAGGATTTACTGCAGTGCAAGATATTTAATTATAAACAATAATTAAAACATACATTGAAGCATGCAAAGTCTAAACATTTATCATGAGTAATAACTTGAAAATTAAAGCAATCATGCAATTTAAACAAGTCATTGGAATTTTATTCAAATTTATTGTTCCTGCAGGTGTGAATAAAATGATTCCAAGACCCTAAAATCATTGAAGAATTAAGCACCTTATGTATTTTGACTCAATTCTAAAATATTTTAGGTAAGAAAAAGCCTTTTGCTAATAGTCTAGAAACTACTCTTGGTTGATAGATACGTCTAAGAACTTATTAGGTAAACCTATCGAATTTGCCACGACATAAAAGGACTCCTTACTTATATCGTTGAGTTTCACCAAAACTAACATGTACTCACAATTATTTGTGTACCTTATCCCTTTAGGATCAATAAGTAACACCTCACTGAGCGTAAAATTATTACTAGATTGATGTAAAGGTTATCCAAGTAAGTGTTATTTTGGCATGGCACCTTTTAACTCAATTTTTAAGTTTGGAACTTAAGGCTCTTACTATGTTGGTTAGATTTTAAGTGAACTAAAATCCTTAATCATGCAACATAATCAAGCCATAATCTCATGCATAATTAAGACATATTTAAAGCAATAAATAACTTAAAGCATGCATAAGATAAATGTGATCTAGTATGGCCCGACTTCATCTTGAAGCTTCAACTTCAAAGTCCGTCTTGAAAATGGTTGGAAACTTCGTCTTGAATTTCACCGTGGGAGGCGCCATTTTCTTCAAATAGGATCAGCTATAATTAAACTAATTACAACTATTTGATGGTACGCATACCATATTTGAATTGAAAAACAAATTTGGTACATTAGACCAATTACATTCAAATTAATGGTACGCAGACCATATTTTCTATCCTATTTGGGCCATACTAGTCACTTCATAACCTGCAAAACAGTACATATACAATATATACCATTCACCCATTCATTATCATGAATGACCCACATAATTGGTTAGTTGAAAAACACATTGTATGCATCACATAAATATTTGCAGCAATTAATCAAGGGCACCAATAATCTACCTAAGTCCTTATTAATTCTAATCAAGTTGTTTAACCTTAAAGGATTTGTAGACCTAATCAAGAGTTTATGACTAAAATTTCTCCCACTTAAACCAATAACTTTATATGCTTTACTAATTTTAAACATAAAATTGTATTTCTAGTCTAACCGGAAACATACAAGTTTCATTCAAATTTAAAGCTCATATAAAATTATAATTGAATCCATTTATTTAATTTATTTTTCTGTTGAATTAAATGAATTTAAATTAATTCAAGGTTTAATTTTAGTAAAATAATTAGTATAAATAAAAATTTATAATAATTATAATATTCAAAATTAAAATCCGAGAAAACAATTTAAATTATTAATTTTAAAATTAATTAAAATTATTTCCGAACTGAAATTCCTAAATTAATATCAAAACGTATCAATCGTCTCAAGACGAGGCACTTGAGCTTGTGCCCAAGCCCCATCGAGCTACGAGGCCGCATCGCCCCGCACGACTAATCGTATGGCATACGTGAGAAGGCCACACGCAACGCAGCAAGCCCAGGCCACGCTACGCGCAGCCCGCTCACTCCGACGCGTCTGGATGCTTAGCTGGGCGCTGCAGCGCGCTGTGGCGCAGCATGCTCGCTGCCCACGCGCGACTGCTCGCCTGGCTTTGCGCCAATGCCATCGCCCTTGCCCCTTCGCCCACGCTGCACACGGCACTCGACACAAGGGCAGCGTGCTGCCTTGTGCTCGTGCGCCATGGCCCTTGCTCGCTGCATTGTACCGCATGGGCGACGAGCTCCCTTGCTCGTCGTCGCATGCCCGCACTATACAACACCCCTTAAGGGTAACACGTAGCGTCCATTGCTTTGTGCGTGCAAGAATTATGGGCGTGCTTTATAAAAAATTTAAAATTTTTAATTCAAAATTAATTCAAAATTAATAAATCATATTAATTTCATAATTTTAGGGCGAAAAATCGAAAATTTATTAATTAATTAATTTCCGATTAACATGGATTCAAATCTAGGTCATAAAAATTTAAAATTTAACATAAATTAACAATTTTTATGGTGGATTTTAATCATGGATACCTAATGAAATTATTAATTAATTATGAAAAACAAATCAATTCTAAAGTATTCGAATTTCAACAAATTAATCATAATTACAAATTAGGTTGTATAATTAACAAGTCTAGGCATTCATAATTGTTAAACATATACTGTAGGTCAATCAAAAACTCAAGATTTATCAACAAGAATCGCAAATATTCAATTTATCATCTTAAATTTACATACTTTTGCGTTCGAAAAACTTAAACCTCCGAAAAGTCATAGTTAGGCTTCGAATTTGGGAATTATGGGTTCGGCCGAAAAGTATTTGTTTTGTCAAAATTTTAGAATGCCTTTTACATGCGAAATTGACACAAAAATCACTCGATTTGGTTGAGTAACGAATATTCTGCCGAAAACCTGCGTACATATAATTAAATAAACGCAATTTGCAATTAATTACGAAAACTAATCACCCCTTTAATTACTTGCAGATTTGTAAAATTTAACCATGTTCATGCAATTTAGATTATGAAAATAATAAGAGGCTCGTGATACCACTGTTAGGTTATGATACATATGACAAAACATAAATCATGCGGAAAACCTTAATGCCAGGAAACATATTATTTACACATAATCATATAGCATAATTTAGACGCATACACCTTGTAGTGTGCCTTCCCTAGCTTCGCTCGAACCGAACAAGAACAAGTCTTTAGGACTCCAAGTGTCGTCCCTACGTAGATAGTCCACAGCACGTCCGGATCCGCCTTAAGCTTGACCAACTAGAATCGCCCTTAAGGTTCTAAAAATTTCGGCTAAATAGGGCAAGAGTGTATGGCTGATTTTTGCGAAAACGTTACCTTTGAATACTTGAATCTTACGCGTGTAAATTTGTGACGCTAGGCACATATTTATAGAGTTATGGAAAAGGACTTAGAATCCTATTAGAATACCAATTTAGTTTAATTAGAATCCTATTAGGACTCTTATTAAATAAAATCTATCTACTAGGATTAGGATTTAATCATAGAACAAATTCTAATAGCTTTAGGATTTGTATTGCACACAACCGTACACGAGCACGAGCACGAGCACCACCCGCACAAGCCTTGCGGCCCACGCGAGCTGCACTCGCTCGCAGCCCAAATGTCGCAGCCCAGATTTGCTCCGCGCGCGCCAAGGCCTTGTTGGGCCTGGCCTTGCACTGGGCCTAGCGAGGCTTGGCTGTGTGTGATGCGTGTGGCTTTGCTGGGCGATGGACCAGCTTCGTGCTGGGCCTTCGTCTGGCAGGCCTCGTCCGATGCTAATTCGTACGATACGCTTCCGATTAAATTCTCGATTCCGGAATTCATTTCCGATACGAACAATATTTAATATTTCCGATTCCGGAATTAATTTCCGTTTCGAACAAATATTTAATATTTCCGTTTCTGGAATTATTTTCCGATTTCGATAATATTTTCGATTCCGGCAATATTTCCGATTCCGGCAATATTTCCGATTCCGATAATATTTTCCGATACGTATCATGTTTCCGTTTCCGGCAACATCTACGACTTGGATAATATTTATATTTCCGATACGATCCATATTTCCGTTTCCGGGAATATCATCGTTTCCGGAGTATTCATTTACTTGCCTTTGACGATCTCAGCTCCCACTGAAACCAAGATCCGTCGATTCCGAATATCCATAGATGGAGTATTTAATGCCATTAAATACTTGATCCGTTTACGTACTATTTGTGTGACCCTACGGGTTCAGTCAAGAGTAAGCTGTGGATTAATATCATTAATTCCACTTGAACTGAAGCGGCCTCTAGCTAGGCATTCAGCTCACTTGATCTCACTGAATTATTAACTTGTTAATTAATACTGAACCGCATTTATTAGACTTAACATTAAATGCATACTTGGATCAAGGGCATTATTTCTTTCAGTAAGGCAGTGTCCAACCTCAGTTGTTAAAGTTAGTCTTTTGTTTTATTCAGGAGAAGGGAAATGACTACCCAAGGAATTGCCGACGTGGTCAGGGAACTAGCTGAAGTAGTGCAGAACTTAGCACAGAATAGGAATAACCAGGGAGTTGATCCAGTTGGTGAGATGTTTAAGAAGGTGGCCCAAAGTAAGCCTCCTTTGTACCAAGGGAAGATAGACCCAACTGTACTTGAGAACTGGCTAAGGGAGTTCGATAAGCTTATCGTAGCTGTCAATTGCCCAGAGAACCTTAGGGTTAATAGTGTTGTTTATTACCTTAGGGGAGAAGCCGATCTATGGTGGAAAAGATGTGAGAATGCTTTGAGAGCTACACCTGGATTTGGATGGGAATCATTCAAGGTAGCCTTAAGGAACAAGTTTTACCCACCATACCTGAAGAAGCAGAAAGCTCAAGAGTTCATCGAGTTGAAAATGGATGGTATGTCTGTGACAGAGTATTATTCGAAGTTCATCGGGTTCTCTAGGTTTGCACCGGGAAGTGGTGGCAACGGAGGAGCTTAGAGCCCAGAGATTTGGGAGTGGATTGACTATGGACTTACAACTAATGCTTGCTGGAGAGACCTTTACATCTCTTGACACCCTATATGGAAAAGCTGCCCATTTGTATGGTCTGCAGCAAAGAAAGAATGGGATTGGTGAAAAGAGAAAAGATGTTGGTAACCATAACCAAGGTGGCAGTCAGTAGAATCAAGGGAATTTTAAGAAAAACAAAGGAAACAACCGTTTTCAGTTCAAGGGAAACCAGGGTGGAAACAGGAACAACTTCCACAATAACAATGGAGATAAGAATCAGTCTGCAGGGAATGGAACGAGAGTTTATGAGTGTAGACGTTGCCATACTAATCACCCAGGTCGAGACTGTAATGGAAACCAAGTTGTCTGTAGGTTTTGCGAGAAGCTAGGCCATAGAGAATTTGAGTGTTGGGCCAAGAATGGGAAACCCAACCAAGTCAACCAAGGTAACCGCTAGAACAACAACCGAAATAACGAAAACCGGAATGGAGTGAATAATGGTGGAAACCAAAGGGGTAACCAGAGTGGAAACAATGGCAATAGTGGCCAGGGTAATGGAAAGCCCGGAGGGAACTATCAGCAAAATGGGAACCGAAATGCCAATGGAAATGCCAATGGAGGTGGCTATAACCAGGGAGTTGCCCAAGGGAAGCTGAATGTAATCACTAGGCAGGAAGCCGAAAACTCGTCTGACGTCATAGCTGGTACTTTTTCTATTAACTCCGTTTTAGTTAAAGTACTATTTGATTCTGGTGCGACATATTCATTTATATCAAAGGGTATCTTAGAGAAGTTAGGATTGAAAGAACCTGAAGAGATTGAAGTACCCATAGTGATACCAACAGGTGAGATCGTGAAATGCACCAAGATTTATAGGAATGTACCTTTAACCATAGCCAAGACCATATTCTTGTCTAGCCTAATTGAGTTTGAGTTAGGAGATTTAGATGTGATCTTGGGAATGGACTGGTTGGCCATGTTCAAAGCTAAGATTGACTGTGAGAAGAAGAAGATTCACTTGAAGTCTAGTCTAGGAAAGGTTGTATCGTATCGCCGTTTTGGGAAGCCTAGAAGTGTAGGAATCGTCACGGCAATGGAACTCGTGAAACTAATACACAAAGGGAACCCTGTCTTCTTATGCAATGTAAGAGACCTAGACCATGTAATGAAAGAGCAACCACGGGATATCGCAGTGGTGAGTGAATTCTTGGACGTGTTTCCGGAAGAGATCCCGGGAATGCCTCCCAATCAACCAATCGATTTTACCATAGATCTAGCACCCGGAATTGCACCCATCTCGAAAGCCCCATACCGGATGGCTCCAGCAGAAATGAGTGAGCTAAAAGGTCAGCTTGAGGATTTGCTAGAGAAAGGTTATATTAGACCAAGTGCATCGCCTTGGGGAGCGCCATTCTTGTTTGTGAAGAAGAAGGGCGGTAGTATGAGACTCTGTATAGACTACAGGGAGCTCAATAAAGTCACAATCAAGAATAAGTATCCTTTGCCTAGGATAGATGATCTGTTTGACCAGTTGAAAGGAGCAGGAATGTTTTCGAAGATTGACTTGAGGTCAGGTTATCATCAGTTGAGAATCGCGGAGCACGATATACCAAAGACTGCATTTAGGACTAGTTACGGTCATTATGAGTTCACAGTTATGCCAATTTGGGTTAACCAATGCACCTGCAATAATTATGGACTTAATGAACCGAGTATTCCATGCATTCTTGGACAAGTTTGTAGTGGTTTTCATAGATGATATTCTGGTCTACTCTAAGAATGAGGAGGATCATGCGGAACACTTAAGGTCAGTGTTGAGTACCCTAAGAGACAATCAGTTGTATGCCAAATTCTCGAAGTGTGAATTCTGGCTGGAGAGAGTTGCGTTCTTAGGATATTTCGTATCTAAGGAAGGAGTTGCAGTGGATCCTGCAAAGATAAAGGCTGTTAGTGAGTGGCCTACACCTAAGAGTGTCACCGATATTCGAAGTTTTCTTGGTTTAGCGGGTTATTATAGACGCTTTGTGCAAGATCTTTCTAGAATCGCCAAACCAATGACAACCTTGATGAAGAAGGAGGCTAAGTTTGAATGGAATGACCAGTGTGAGGAAGCGTTCCAAGCCTTAAAGACGCGATTGACAACCGCGCCAGATGAGAGCGGTACTTATGATGTGTATAGTGATGCCTCTAAGAATGGTATAGGGTGTGTGTTGATGCAGAACGGGAAAGTGATTGCGTATGCATCGAGGCAGTTGAAGCCATATGAATCCAATTACCCTACCCATGATTAGAGTTAGCCGCCATAGTGTTTGCATTAAAGATATGGAGACACTATCTGTATGGTGTGAAATGTAGGATATTTACGGATCATAAGAGCTTAAAGTACATTTTCACACAGAAGGACCTAAATATGCGCCAACGAAGGTGTCTGGAATTGATCAAGGACTATGATCTAGATATTCAATACCATGAGGGAAAAGCCAATGTAGTTGCAGATGCCTTGAGTAGGAAATCAATTCATGGTGTGAATGCGTTAGTAGTCGCTAACGAGCTGTGAAAGGACATGCAGCGACTGAACCTAGAAATAGTGAGTGGAGAATGCCTTGAAAGTATGATGAATTCCTTAACCATCCAGTCGTCAGTATTTGATGAAATCAGGGAGAATCAGGCTGGTGATGTTAAGTTAGAACGGATCAAGGAAAAGATTTCGCAAGGAAAGGAGATTGATTTTAAGATCCACGAGGATGGAAGTTTGAGGTATAAAGGACGGTGGTGCGTACCTCAAAAGTGTAGTGAACTTAAAGAGAAGTTGATGAGAGAAGGTCACAATACACCATATTCTGTTCACCCGGGAGGTGACAAGCTGTATAAGGATATGAAGAAGGTCTATTGGTGGCCAAGGATGAAAAACAAAGTGGCTGAATTCGTGGCAAGGTGTTTGACTTGTCAGAAGGTTAAGATTGAGCATAGGAGACCTCAGGGAAAGGTCCAACCTTTAGAAATTCCGAGTTGGAAGTGGGACTGTATCCCAATGGACTTTGTCACTTGCTTACCCAAGTCGAAAAGTGGAAATGACACCATTTGGGTAGTGGTCGATAGGTTGACTAAGTCAGCAGTGTTCATACTAATGAAAGAAACCTGGAAAATGGAACAACTTGCCAAAGCTTACATCAAACATGTAGTGAGATTACATGGAGTTCCTAAGGATATCGTATCAGATAGAGATTCTAGGTTCCTTTCGAATTTCTTGAAAAGTGTGCAGAAGAACTTTGGTACCACACTAAAAATGAGTACAACGTTCCACCCAACCACAGATGGACAAACCGAAAGAACTATTCAAACCTTAGAAGATATGATAAGGGCTTGTGTGATTGATTTCCAAGGTGGATGGGAAGATAGCCTAGATCTAATTGAGTTTTCATACAACAATAGCTATATATCATGCCAGTATTGGAATGGCACCATTCAAAGCCCTGTATGGACGAAAATGCAGAAGTCCACTATGTTGGAGTGACATTAGTGAAACCGTTGTACTGGGTCCCCAATTGATAGAGGACACTATGAATCAGGTTAGGACTATTCAATCCAAAATCCAAGCCGCGCAAGATCACCAAAAGAGCTACGCAGATTTAAAGCGCAGGGATGAAGAGTTCCAAATAGGTGACAAAGTGTTGCTAAAGGTTTCACCAATGAAAGGTGTAATGAGATTTGGAAAGAAGGGAAAGCTTAGCCCAAAGTATAAGTCTCATGTACTACAACCGGAGACCATAGAGTTAGACCAAAGTTTGCCCTTTGAGGAAAGACCTGTCAAGATACTTGATAGCAAAGTGCGTAGCACTCGAACTAAGGACGTTAAGATCGTAACAGTGTTGTGGTCTAACCAAGAGTCCGAGGAAGCTACCTGGGAAGTGGAGGAGGAAATGAGGAAGAAATATCCTGAGCTTTTTCCCGAGGTTAGTTGAGTTACGGGGCCGTAACTCGTTTTCTTTAAGGGGGGTAGAGTGCGGTAGAATTTCGCACTTTTTACCTTATTTATCCAATTTATCCTTTAAGATACGCTTGAATCGTTGTTTCCAGTGAAGTTTCACTGTTTATTGTCATGTTGAATTACTTAAAAGCAACTAATTTTTTTTTCTTTGCAAAGAAAACGCACTAAAGTCTCAAAATATTCTCAAGTTTAGTTTTAAAATTGTGATTTCCGTGCCCAAGTTTTGGGACGAAACTTCTTTTAAGGAGGGTAGACTGTAATACCTCATATTTTTCTATAATTATAAATATATTTTATTATATTTATAAAACATTTCGTGTATTTTTATACATTAATTTCATTTAATGAGAATTAAATGTGCTTTTGTTTAAATTAATTTAAATATTAGTTATTTCGAAAACCGGATTTTATTAAATAAATTCAAGGAATTTATTTAATCGGGAATTGTTGGTCGTAGTTCAAAAATAAATTTAATAAACTTAAAGCCCAGTCGTTTTGTTTTAATTAAACCCAACAAAGCCTGCAAGGAGTAAACTTAAATGAGCCCGGTAATGAGCCCAACTCAAAACTACCATAACATAGCCCACAAGGAGAGAAAAACTATAAATAGACCCTCTCATTAAACACCCTCACAAAAATTTCAGCACTCCCTCTCTCTCCTCACTTTCTATCTCCATGCGGCACCCTCCCCTCTCCTCTCGTCCGACCAGTCGTGCGTGCAGCCCAAGGCATTCGTGCCCACCCATGCGCGCAAGCCCTCACTGCCCTCTCTCTCGTCGCCTCGCCCCGCAGCGTAGTGCCCTCGCTGCTGCTGTGTGTTGCGTGTGCGTCGTCCCGCCCAACAGCCACGCGAGCCTCGTGCCCGCTCGTCGCTGTGTTGGGCGCCCAGCGCCTGTCCCTCTCGCCCTTCGTCGCGTGCTCGTGTGCACTGCTTGCTGCGGTGCGTGCGTGTGTTGTTGTTGTTGTTGCGTTGTTTGTTCGACGCACACACACACAACACAATTAATTGTTGTGTGTGTGTGTTGTTGAATTGGGATAATCAAATTATGTTTTCAAAAATATTAATTTTCAGTTATAAATTGATTTAAATATTGTGATTAAGTTTAATTATAGGATTGTTTAGATTAATTAAAACAGTTATGAACACCGTATTGGATTAGTAGTATGTTTTAATTAAAGAAATTGGTTTTGATGATTGGTTTTGTAATTTTCAGATTTTATATGTTTATAAAGTATTGATTTTTGAAGTCAAAACACGTTTTCGGATTCAACCGTTGTTAGGGTTTTGGTTTCAAATTGATTGAGCGATTGATTTACATAATTTAATGATAATTTAAATTATGGGAATCAATCTAAATTTTCAGAATGTTTATAAGCTTTAAAAGGTTAGTTTTTAAGGGTTTTAAAGCTAAAAAGTCAATGTTTTTATGCTAGGAATTGAGTTGACTATTTGAGACTATTAAATTACCAATTAATGAATGATTTTAATTAAAATAAGGGTTTTAGTTTCTTAAATAGTTGCTGGAAATTTAGTAAACATGGATAAAAATTTATTTCTCTTGTTTTGTTTATAGGAGTTGATTTCTAGTGAGTCGTGATTCGCATAGTGGCCCCCGTACTTAGGTATTCTAGGTACGTACAAGACTAGGGTGACCACCCATCCCTTGAAGACTTTGTGAAGTAAATTGAATGCGAATCATGTGAACTTATATGTTGTTATGAATTCATGTTTGATGATTGGGAATGAATATGTTGTTATGAATTCATGTTTGATATTAAGAACGAGCATGTTATTAATTATTATTGTTGAATCTATGTGAACGAGCATGTTATGAATTGAATTACGCTTTATAGATTCTATTGAATTATCATGTTATGGACTTTTATAATCATTGAATTATGTCAAGCATGTTGTTCAAGTTGGTTTGCATGTATGAGTAGTGGGCATGCAAGTTGTTATTATTATTATGCTATAGTACAAGATGTCTAGCATAATTATTGAGCCAGTCGAATATTGTTAATGAGCAATATATATTCTACCAAGGGGTAGAATATGTTAGAGAGTCTATGTGAATTGAATTAAGGATAATTCGTGCTAAGGGCACACCCCACTTGTTAATAGGCAATGTCGGGTTATCTCAAACAGTGGGAGTAATATCACTTGAGTCTATGTTTCATCACAAGTCCTAAAGAAGTAAAATAATGAAGTGTCATTGTTGAATTGTTTAATTGTTCAATTGTTGGTATGTTGTGTCTTGTATAGAGTCTTGAGTCGCCTTGAACATAATATACTAATTAACGTAAAGTGTAACCCAAAGAGCTTCAAAACTCTTGGAACGTATATACCTTGAGTATGAAAAATGGGGGGAGTCTTGCCGGAAAACTTGTACTCCTAGAATGATATATACAAAACGTTTTTTCATTCTCTTTTATGCCGTTGTGCATTCCTGTCGGTATGGTCCGACCGTCGGTAGTAGCCCGACTTATTTTGGTGTATGGTTGGCTCCCATCACCCTTTTCTTTCCTTTTGGGGATACTTTACTTTACCCGTTCGAAGCTACTTTTTATTAAACTGTGAGTCAAGAGTCGTGTCTCGTGTCGAGTCTTGTCTCCATGTTTACTTGTTTATTATATGGCTTTTGCATGTTGATTATTTAATTGTCGAGTGAAGCATGTTAGGATAGAATGTTATTCTAGCTTGTTCGTACTCAGATTTTGCTGACTTCGTGCTTCATGTCTTTTGGTCATGGCCTTTGCCTTAATGACCCTATGATGATCCATCAATTGCATTTGCGTTGTTGGGGAGTAGATCTTCAATAAAGCAGGTTTGTAGAGATAACTTGCGGGAGAAGTTAACATGAGATTCGAGTTGAGAGTTTTATTCTTCCGTAATTTATAAACTCTATTTTTATTTAAAGTCATGACTAATACTACTATTTTCAGTGAATGGATTTCCAATGGTTTGTTTTAGTTTGGGCCTCAACGGTTCCAACTTGTGTTAATGACCATTAACTATTTATTTAATGTGTTTAAAAGTTAGTTAATTCCGCTGCGTAATTCTGGTAAATAGCCTTAGCCGTTATCACGTTGGCGGTAATATCTTGGTAATTCCTGTGTTTTAAGTCGGAAAATGTTTTATAAAAAGCAAAGAATTATTAGGGTGTTACATGCGTTTTGAATTTGTATTTTGTATTTGTATAGGTTTGGAGTTAACTCGTTCACCAGTAGGCCGATGGAAAGCCGTTTCGTACTTTCTTGTCCTTGGTGGAGATTCAGAGGGCTTTTAAAGCTCTTCGTGCTGATGAGGAGGCCATGGAGGTTTGGTCGCAGACGGGCCTGGCCGACTTTTGGCGTACCATGGGAGGTACTTCGAGGAGAACGGGGATCAAGCCCTGACTGTGGGATTTGTTGGAGCGGTGGTGGGATACTACCAATACCTTCCACATGTCATGGGGGGAGATCACCATTACCCCCTTTGAGTTTGCAATGATTACAAGTCTTCCTTTTTCTGAGAGGAATGTGACCTTTGATCCGGGGCTGACGTGGCGCTCTGCCGCTGCCAGGGACTTTCTTGGCCCTGTTGTTGACTTGTCAGATGACGATGCCCATGCTTCGGTGACGGTGATCGTGGAGGCTATTTGCGGTGTGGGTGTATCCGCGGAGTAGAGGGTTAGGCTCTTTCTCCTAGCCTTGGTGAGCAGAGTGATGGTCCCGAGTAGGAACAGTCGGGTGCACATCAGGTTTTTGTCCGTTCTGAGGGACTTGAGAGCTGTTTCGAGCTATAACTGGGGTGGCTTGGCATATAGCCCCTCTTGTACGAGATGAAGCGGGCTTACCGGACTACGTTGGGGAGTGACCCGAGCATGGCTGCTCTGTGGAGTGCGCTGGAGGTATTTAAGACCCCTTATACCTTGTACTTTGTACTTGTATGCTTGTATTTGAACTTGACTGATGTTTTGCTTGCTTCTTGAAAGATTCTGACTAGAGATGCGGCTTACCCGTATGCTGCCTCTTGGATAGGATGGTGCGCAGGAGTGTGCCTCTGGCGGCCTCTCGCAAAGCTTGGAGAGTCCTTCCTGCTGACGAGGTAATATTCTTGTACTGTTGTGCCCTCCTTGTATTTGTATTTGTATTTGTATTGTTGCCTGAGTTGTCTGTTTTGCAGGTGGTATGGCGTCCTTTTGCCAACGCGCTTATACCTGCCTCGGCTGCTCGTGCCCATTTCCTGTCTGGGCGGCGCGTTTTGCTTCTAGGGGTGTACCGCCATATGTGGTACCTAGGGGAGCGAGTGTCCCCTCAGCACGATTCGGGGGATAGACTTATCCCCAAGGACCCACCGGGGTCCATGCTGGTGTTGGATGAAGAGCTGGCAGGCTCTATGTGGAGGCTAGGGGCGATGCTGTTTGCCGCTCTTGGAGGGATTTTGTACACAGGAAGGGGAGCTATGACGACTTCCTGAGGAGGTTGGCTCCACCAGTACGCTTTGTACTTCCGGTGAGCTTTGAACCTTGTATCTTGTATTCTTGTATTCTTGTATTGATTGTATGTAGGGGGGGGAGGTTGATCCTGAGGACATTCCCCATGCTGATAGGATCCTCCTCTATGAGAACTCGGACGGGGAAGAGGTGGTGGAGACCATCCCTTTTGCTTCTCCTCCGCACCGGAAATCATATGATGATGTACCTGAGCATTATGCCGCTGTAAGTACTGTTGCATTTTTTGAAACTGTTTGTAATCTTGTACAGGGAAATTGATCTTGGATTTTGTATGCAGGCGCCTCGGGCGAGAGTGCGTCGCTGGATGCTCTTGCTTGATTCTTAGAAGAGGCATTGTGCCAAGCTAACCCGGAAGCTTTCTGGCCGAGACAGAGAGGTGCCTTTCTTGATCTTGAAATTTGTATTCTGGAAATTTGAACTTGGATGTTGATTCTTGAAATTGTATTTTGTATAGGAGCTCCATCGAGACCGTAGAGGATCATTTGACAGAGAACCCCAGGCGGAGACGTCCTTGAGGCAGGAGAGGCCGAGCTTGGATCTGGGACAGGGGTCCGGTGCTGGTGCTCATCAGAGGCATTCTGATGCTGAGCGGGGAGCTTCCCCTTTTGTACATGTTGATCCTACCAGGCATTCGTTTGAAGGTGCAGGCAGTTCACGGCCCTTTGTTTCTTCCCCTGGTTACTATTTTGGAGGAAGTGGTCCTCAGCCTTGCGGTGCGGAATCCTGGGCTTACTATGAAAAGATTGAGAGGATGCGCCAGGCTCAGATGTTTGGGTCATACCAGTATATGCCGATGCCGCCGCCGTATCAGTATTCCTCTCCTCGGCAGGGAGTTCATCCCTCCACTGGCACACTTCGTATTTCGGAGCAGGATCCTAGTACCCCTGGGACGGAGCTGGATCGGGATTTGGAGCGCCTCAGGAGGCGGAACAGGGACAAGGCGCCTGTGGTTGATGTCACTGTTGATGATGACTCAGATTGACCCTACATGGTAGCGAGTTCCAGCTTGCATGAGTTGATTTTGTATAGGCTGGATTGTATTTGTATGGATTTGAAACTTGAATTTTTGTATGGTTGTATGGTTTTGAACTTGAATTGGTTTGCAAAATTTGAAGATTGGTTTTTGTATGCTTGAATGTTTGGAATAGTATGCGTTGTGTGTGCCTTGAAATTTGTGGCTAGATGCATGCATGAGAAATTTGCCAAAAAAGTTTGAAAAAAATTTGCCCCATTTTTTCGGGTGTATATACCCACTATAAGCCCCCACTTTGACTGAGGTTTTTTGGTTAGGAAAAGCGCAAGTCAAAGTATATTGAACTCTTGCTATGCATATGCAGACTCGACTTAGGACGCCGATCTAGGACTACAATGCTTGAATTTTGAAATGACCCGAAATCTGCCCGAAGCGTTGATCCGGACTACTTGAAGTTGCGTGGCTTGCGGCTTTGGAATCTTGAATAATGGAGGTTGTACTCTACTGTCCGAAACACTAAAGATCGAGTGTGTACTAGGAGTCATTAAAGAGGACGGTGGCCTCGTCCTTTGATGCAGGCCCCTGCGTCTGGCGCAGGCTTGGCGCCTGGCGCTTGTGAGCTGTCGTGCAAGCCGACTTTTGTATAAATAGGGAGCTTGTTGAATCACTTCTTGTATCAATCCTTCCCTGCTATCATCGCATACTGCTTCCTCTCGAAAAGAAAAGAGAATATGGATGTGTCCATTGAGAGTGCCTTGAACTCGTGGCTTGGTTCGCTAGGAAAATTGTAGAAAAGGGAGCTTGATGGCATGCATCTTGGGGTGCTCGTCTCTTTCCGGTTTGTAAAATTGGATTTGCACTTCATTCTTACTGCTCCGGAGGCTTGGGATCCAAATCATCATGTCTTCCGTTTTGGAAATAATGAGGTATGTCCCCTCCTTGAGGAATTTAGTGTTATGTTGGGGTGGCCCATCATGCTGGAGCCATGCATGCCCAGTGTTGAAGAACACTTTTTCTTGAGTTTTGAAAGGTATTTGGGCTTGAAGCCCCCAATTTTGAGTGCTTTTGTATATTGCAGAGGGGTGGATTTGTCCCTCTTTGTCACCTACTTTGCTGGGCTTGATGTTCCCAAAGTATTCCGCCTGAGAGCCTTGAGTTTTTGTATATTCGCTCGCTTTCTCTTTTCGAAACGGGGGTTTGGCAATGGTGATGCCTCCCTAATAGAGATTGTAGAGCAGTTTGCTAATGGTCGGGACCCAATGCCGCTTGTGATTGGCAAAACATTGACGGGCCTTGACATGCTGAAGTCGGACCCCTCTTCTTTGCCATCGGGAAGTCCGGTGTTACTCCAAGTAAGGATCTGGAGCTTTCTTGTATGTTGAATTTGTACTTGTATTTGAATTTTGAATGTTGAATTTTGAAATGTGTTTCTTGTATACTCCCCAAGGTTTGGCTTATGGAGAGGCTCATGTTGGTGGCACCACCGGAGAACATGGCAAGCTATAATAGAAAAGGATTCACTGTGCGGCCCATGCTGCATGGCCAACTTTCATTGGATGAGTGGAGATGCGCACTCTCTGGGATTGAATCTTGCATAAGGTGGGTAGTTCCTTGGTGGGGAATCGCTGCTATGAGACATGCCCCTGGTTCCACCACTTTGAGGGTGCCAAGCCTCACAATGCTGGTCTTCTACTCGCCTGCTCGAGTTGAAACAGGAGATCCCTGACTGTACTGAAGAGAACCCGAAACCTGTTGTGCTGAATGCGAATCGACTTGAAGTTTGGAGGCGGTATTAGGTTGCCAAACCATTTTTGAGTATCCAGTTCCCACCTGAGTCAGTTACTCTGTCTGTGGGGTACATTGTATGGATGAGAGGCCTAAGCCAGAGGGACATTTCTTTCTTCGGATCAGCTAGAGTCCGAGGTTCCAGAGCTAGACGTCCTGCATCAACTGACTATGAGGAAGGTGACGGGAGTGTGTGTTAGGTTATGATACATATGAATAAACATAACTCATGCGGAAAAACCATAAAGCCAGGAAACATATTATTTACACATAATCATTTAGCATAATTCAGATGCATACACTTTGTAGCGTGCCCTCCCTAGCTGCGCCCGAACCGAACAAGAACAAGTCTTTAGGACTCCAAGTGTTGTCCCTCCGTAGATAGTCCACACCACGTCCGGATCCGCCTTAAGATTGACCAACTAGAATCGCCCTTAAGGTACTATATATTTTCGGCTAATAGGGCAAGAATATGGCTGATTTTTCTACTTAAAAATCTTAGCTTTTTATTGTTTGAATACATGAAATTATGAGCCCTTAACTAATATTTATAGGCCATGGAATAATTAATCGAATCCTACTAGGATACGAATTAATTAAATTAGAATCCTAGTAGAACTCTTATTTAATTAATTTATCTTTTAGGATTAGGAATTTAATCATTAAACAAATCCTATACACTTTAGGTTTTGTATGTGAACACAAACTCTACACGAGCATGACCCGCAAGCGTGCAGGCCATGCCCGCGCACAGCCCACACGGCCGCTCGGCCCACGTGAGCTACAAGCCCACGCGAGCGCAGCAGCCCTGCTCGCAGCTGCGCGTGCAGCCACGACCTGCTGGGCCTGGCCTTGCGCTGGGCCTGGCGTGGCCTTGGCTGTTCGTGTGGCGCGCTGGCTTGCTGGACGTGGGCCTAGCTTCGTGCTGGGCCTTCGTCTAGCAAGCTCGTCTGATGCTAATTCGTACAATGCGCTTCCGATTATTTCCCGATTCCGGAATTCATTTTCGATACGAACAATATTTAATATTTTTGATTCCGGAATTAATTTCCGTTTCAAACAAATATTTAATATTTCCGTTTCCGGAATTATTTTCCGATTCCGATAATATTTCCGATTCTGACAATATTTCCGTTTCCGGCAATATTTCCGATTCCAGCAATATTTCCATTTCCGATACGTACCATGTTTCCGTTTCCGGCAACATCTACGACTTGGATAATATTTATATTTCAGATACGATCCATATTTCCGTTTCCGGCAATATCATCGTTTCCGGAGTATTCATTTCTTGCCTTTGACGATCTCAGCTCCCACTGGAACCAAGATCCGTCGATTCCGAATATCCATAGATGGAGTATTTAATGCCATTAAATACTTGATCCGTTTACGTACTATTTGTGTGACCCTACGGGTTCAGTCAAGAGTAAGCTGTGGATTAATATAATTAATTTCACTTGAACTGAAGTGGCCTATAGCTAGGCATTCAGCTCACTTGATCTCACTGAATTATTAACTTGATAATTAATACTGAACCGCATTTATTAGACTTAATATTATATGCATACTTGGACCAAGGGCATTATTTCCTTCAGTCTCCCACTTGTCCTTAGGGACAAGTGTGCATTTCCTAATTCCTTTGTCACTCGATGCTTGCTCTTGAACATAAGGTAAGAGTTGTCATCCTTATTATGTCCAGAGGTGTTTCTCGGTTTCAGAGTTCAACTGATCCAATAAACAGATAATCATATCCTATGATTCATCCGAGCACGGCCATGCCTTTTACAGTTTCTAGCTCTCCGAGTGGCCTTGTACAACTTTTAGCATCTCATCCCGATTTATGGGAGGACAATCCCAATCTTGCGATCTTGAGATTAGACTTCGTTAGATAGGTGATTACCTGAGCGTTGCCTTTATAGCCTCCTTTTACGGTGCGACGGTTGGTCAACGTCAAAGTAAGCAGTTCTCAAACAAGTAATCTCAAATCACTCAGGTAATGAGGATTTAGTGTCTAATAATTTAAATGAAATTTACTTATGACAGACTTTCATCTCTTACAGTAAAGTTTCATAGGTCTATCCGATACTAGTCTTCCTAAAGTTTTCTATGCGTCCATCTATGCAAATGATTACGACATTGCCATGTCCACACAGTTCAAGAAACAGAACTACTAGTCATCTTGCTTTATAGGTCACTTCTCTTTAAACATAAACTTTATAGGTAGAAACGGAATTGTAAATTCCTTTCATTTGTTCCTTGTTTTCCTATTTCTTGTACCCTTTCTTATAGTCTTAAGAATTGAATCCTTAGTGTTGACTTTTATACTTTGTTCATACATGTCCAATGTCACTCCAACAAAGTTCTTACCATTTATGTTGAATATTCTGTTTCAACTAGATGATCTTACCAGAAGCTTCTAAAGTTCTCTAAGCATCGATCTATTCGAATGTCTAGGTACTAGACTCATCCGAGAATTAAATGGACAAAGATATTAGGTTATTAACCATTGGTAAGGCTGAGTGTTTAAACTCAATGCTTTATGATCTCAAAACTACATTGTATTTTGAATTCACAAGCACCAATCGGTTTGCCATTCGACTTTGATACTCGAAAACAACCATAAAAGTCGCTATAAGAAACGTACATTTAAATTGCTCATTTTCTCTCATTTCTGTGAATCGTTCTTGGATTCACTACCAATCGAGGAAAGTTACTGTTACCTTCTAAAGGATTTACTGCAGTGCAAGATATTGAATTATAAACAATAATTAAAACATACATTGAAGTAGGCAAAGTCTAAACATTTATCATGAGTAATAACTTGAAAATTAAAGCAATCATGCAATTTAAACAAGTTATTGGCATTTTATTCGATTTTTATTGTTCCAGTAGGTGTGAATAAAACGATTCCAAGACCCTAAAACCATTGAAGAATTAAGCACATTATGTATTTTGACTCAATTCTAAAACATTTTAGGTAAGCAAAAGCCTTTTGCTAATAGTCTAGAAACTACTCTTGGTTGATAGGTACGTCTAAGAACTTATTAGGTAAACCTATCGATTTTGCCACGATATAAAAGGACTCCTTACTTATATCGTTGAGTTTCACCAAAACTAACATGTACTCACAATTATTTGTGTACCTTACCCCTTTAGTATCGATAAGTAACACCTCGCTATGGCGGAAACCTATTACTAAGATCGATGTAAAGGATATCCAAGTAAGTGCTATTTTGGCATGGCACCTTTTAACTCAATTTTTAAGTTTGGAACTTAAGGCTCTTACTATGCTGGTTAGATTTTAAGTGAACTAAAATCCTTAATCATGCAACATAATCAAGCCACAATCACATGCATATTTAAGACATATTTAAAAGCAATAAATAACTTAAAGAATTCATAAGATAATTGTGATCTAGTATGGCCCGACTTCATCTTGAAGCTTCAACTTCAAAGTCCGTCTTGAAAATGGATTGGAAACTCCGTCTTGAATTTCACCGTGGGAGGCGCCATTTTCTTCAAATAGGATAAGCTATAATTAAACTAATTACAACTATTTGATGGTACGCAGACCATATTTGAATTGAAAAACAAATTTGGTGCTTTAGACCAATTACATTCAAATTAATGGTACGCAAACCATATTTTCTATCCTATTTGGGCCATACTAGTCACTTCATAACCTGCAAAACAATACATATACAATATATACCATTCACCCATTCATTATCATGAATGGCCCACATAGCTGGTTAGTAAAAACACATTGTATGCATCACATAAATATTTGCAGCAATTAATCAAGGGCACCAATAATCTACCAATTATTCAGTCCTTATTAATTCTAATCAAGTTGTTTAACCTTAAAATATTTGTAGACTTAATCAAGAGTTTATGACTAAAAATGCTCCCACTTAAACCAATAAATTCATATGCTTTACTAATTTTAAAGATAAAAATGTATTTCTAGTCTAACCGGAAACATACAAATTTAATTAAAATTTAAAGCTCATATAAATTTATAATTGAATCCATTAATTTAATTTATTTCAGTTGAATTAAACGAATTTAAATTAATTCAAGGTTTAATTTTAGTAAAATAATTAGTATAAATAAAATTTATAATAATTATAATATTCAAAATTAAAATCCGAGAAAACAATTTAAATTATTAATTTTAAAATTAATTAAAATAATTTCCGAACTGAAAATCTCAAATTATAATTCAAAACGATTCAATCGTAACACGACGAGCACTTGAGCTTGCGCCCAAGTCCCATCGTGTGCACGACTGGTCGCTACACAAGGCACACATAGCTCCACGCAAAACGCAGCCACAGGCCACACACACACGCAGCCATCGCTGGCCACGCTGCGCGCAGCCTCGTGCTGTGTCGCGTCTGCTGCTGCTTTCCCTCGCGAGGCCTCGCTCGCTGCACGCGAGCCAGCGCTCGCTGGCACGAGGCAGTGCGCGCTGTGGCGCAGCTCGCTTGCTGCCCACACGCGACTGCTCGCTTGCCTTGCCCCTCGCCCACGCCCATCGCAGAGCATACACGACCAGCTCCTTTGCTTCGCGCGCGCGCCATGCTATGCTGCTCGCTGCATTCGTACCGCACGGGCGACGAGCTCCGTTGCTCGTCGTCTCGTTCCTGCACTATACAACACTCCTTAAGGGTAAAAATTTTTATGGTGGTTTTTAATCATGGATACCTAATTAAATCATTAATTAATTATGAAAAACAAATCAATTCTAAATTATTCGAATTTCAACAAATTAATCATAATTACAAATTAGGTTGTATAATTAACAAGTCCAGATATTCATAATTGTTAAACATATACTGTAGGTCAATCAAAAACTCAAGATTTATCAACAAGAATCGCAAATACTTAATTTAACATCTTAAATTTACAAACTTTTGCATTCGAAAAACTAAAACCTCCAAAAAGTCATAGTTAGGCTTTGAATTTGGGAATTCAGGGTTCGGCCGAAAAATAATTTTTTTGTCAAAATTTTAGAATGCCTTTTACATGCGGAATTGACACAAAATTCACTCGATTTGGATGAGTAACGAAGAAACTGCCGAAAACCTGCGTACATATAATTAAATAAACGCAATTTGCAATTAATTACGAAAATTAATCACCCCTTTAATTCTTTGAAAATTTGTAAAATTTAACCATGTTCATGCAATTTAGATTATGAAAATAATAAGAGGCTCGTGATACCACTGTTAGGTTATGATACATATGAATAAACATAAATCAGGCGGAAAAACCATAAAGCCAGGAAACATATTATTTACACATAATCATTTAGCATAATTCAGATGCATACACTTTGTAGCGTGCCCTCCCTAGCTGCGCCCGAACTGAACAAGAACAAGTCTTTAGGACTCCAAGTGTTGTCCCTCCGTAGATAGTCCACAACACGTCCGGATCCGCCTTAAGATTGACCAACTAGAATCGCCCTTAAGGTACTATATATTTTCGGCTAATAGGGCAAGAATATGGCTGATTTTTCTACTTTAAAATTAAATCTTAGCTTTTTATTGTTTGAATACTTGAAATTATGAGCCCTTAACTCATATTTATAGGCCATGGAATAAGTAATCGAATCCTACTAGGATACGAATTAATTAAATTAGAATCCTAGTAGAACTCTTATTTAATTAATTTATCTTTTAGGATTAGCAATTTAATCATTAAACAAATCCTATACACTTTAGGTTTTGTATGTGAACACAAACTCTACACGAGCATGACCCGCAAGCGTGCAGGCCATGCCCGCGCTAGCCCTCACGGCCGCTCGGCCCACGTGAGCTACAAGCCCACACGAGCGCAGCAGCCTTGCTCGCAACCCACTGCTCGCAGCTGCGCGCGCAGCCACGGTTTGCTGGGCCTGGCCTTGCGCTGGGCCTGGCGTGGCCTTGGCTGTTCGTGTGGCGCGCTGGCTTGCTGGACGCGGGCCTGGCATCGTGCTGGGCCTTCGTCTAGCAAGCTCGTCCGATGCTAATTCGTACGATGCGCTTCCGATTAATTCCCCGATTCCGGAATTCATTTCCGATACGAACAATATTTAATATTCTCGAATCCGGAATTAATTTCCGTTTCAAACAAATATTTAATATTTCCGTTTCCGGAATTATTTTCCGATTCCGATAATATTTCCGATTCTGACAATATTTCCGTTTCCGGCAATATTTCCGATTCCGGCAATATTTCCATTTCCGATAATATTTTCCGATACGTACCATGTTTCCGTTTCCAGCAACATCTACGACTTGGATAATATTTATATTTCCAATACGATCCATATTTCTGTATCCGGCAATATCATCGTTTCCGGAGTATTCATTTCTTGCCTTTGACGATCTCAGCTCCCACTGAAACCAAGATCCGTCGATTCCGAATATCCATAGATGGAGTATTTAATGCCATTAAATACTTGATCCGTTTACGTACTATTTGTGTGACCCTACGGGTTCAGTCAAGTGTAAGTTGTGGATTAATATAATTAATCCCACTTGAACTGAAGCGGCCTCTAGCTAGGCATTCAGCTCACTTGATCTCACTGAATTATTAACTTGTTAATTAATACTGAACCGCATTTATTAGACTTAATATTATATGCATACTTGGACCAAGGGCATTATTTCCTTCAGTGTGGCCCATCCGGTGCTTGACCGTTCGGAATCCAAAGGAGGTTCGTCGTCCTCCCGTCTTGGAAGGCTTGCAAGTTCCTTCTCCCGCCGCTTGGGCAAGGGGAAGATTGATGTTTGATTGCGGGAGGAGTCAGGGGATAGTACTCAAGGTGCCAAGACTCGAGAGCATAGTCGCCCGATCCTAGATCTTTGTAGGCTAAATGTGTTTGAAGTTGTATTGGAATGAATTGTCTTTGGAATGTGTTTGGAATATGTGTTTAGAAGATGTGTTTTAGAAGATGTGTTTAGGAAGTGAAAAGGCTTTTGAACTTTGCTTCACTTGATCCTGACTTTGTATTTGAATTAGCTTTGAAGGCCTTAGGGCCCAAATAAAAAGTTGTTGTGTTAAACTCCGCTTGAACATGCTTTGCTTTGAATTGGCACATTTTGAATAAAGACAAAAACAATTTGAGTTTTGAATTTTGATTTGATTTGATTTTTAGGATGCCCTTAATTGAGGAAATTTTGAATTTTTTTTGTATTAAAGTGGTCGGGCCTCGAAATGAGGTTGCCTACGTGTCGCGTTAGGGAATCAGACCGAACGTAGTTCTGACTACCTTACAAGAATTGAATTTGGATTCTTGAATTTGAACATGGAACTTAGACATAGAACTTCTTGAGTTGATGGAGGTTGGTCAGAGATTTGAATTCTGTTCCGTCGATGTCTGTTAGTTCGACTGCTCCCCCGGAGAGGATCTTCTTGACAATGTATGGGCCTGTCCAGTTGGGTTTGAATTTTCCCCTTTGGTCCATGGTGCTTTTGCGAAGGGCTTTCAGGACAAGCTCGCCTTCCTTAATGTTTCGGGTTCTGACCCTTTTGTTGAAATGTCTGGCCACTCGGCGCTGATAGACTTGTACATGGTGAGCGGCTTGAAACCAACGCTCATCGAGCATGACTAGCTCGTCATATCTGGCTTGTACCAATGCAGCTTCTGGGATTTTGCTTTCGAGGACTATCCTTAGAGAAGGTATCTCTAGCTCGATAGGTTGTACTGTTTCCATTCCATAGACCAATGAGAACGGAGTTGCACCAGTTGAATTGCGAATCGAAGTTCGATATCCCCACAATGCAAAATGCAGCTTCTGGGGCCTGTCCTTGTAATTGGTAGTCATTTTCATGATGATGGGTTTGACATTCTTGTTGGCTGCTTCGACTGCCCCATTGGTTTGTGGGCGATAAGGTGAAGAGCGGTGATGTTGAATCTTGTACTCGGTGAATAGATCTTCACACTCTCCTTGAAAATGGGTTCCCTGGTCACTGATGAACTCATGAGGAACGCCGTATCTGCATATGATGTTTTCTTGTATGAACTGGGCCACTTGCTTGGAACCCAATACTTTGAATGACCTGGCCTCAACCCATTTGGTGAAATAGTCGATGGCGACCAGTATGAACTCATGACCCCCGGTGCCTGTTGGAGTGACTTTGCCGATGACGTCGATACCCCAGGCTGAGAATGGCCACGGTGATGATTGAGAGTATAGTAGTGACGGAGGAATGTGCTTCAGATTTGCACACTTTTGACATGTAGGACATTTCTTGACAAATAAGTAGCAGTCCCGTTCGAGGGTAGTCCAGTAGTATCGTGCCCTGACGATCTTGAGGGCTAGCATTTTCCCACTCATGTGGGTGCCACAGACTCCAGCATGTATGTCGTCCATGACTCTTTGAGCTTCGTGCTTGTCAACACATCGGAGGTTAGGACCTCCAAGGGACCTTTTGTATAGAATGCCGCCTTCTATGACGAAATTGGCTGATTGTAATCGTAGAGCCCTTTGATTCTTGCTTGAAAAGTGTGGGGGATACTCTTAATTTTGTAGATACCTTTGAATGTCTGTAAACCAAGGCTCATCTTCGTCTTGCTCGACAGCATGGACATATGCTGCTTCTTGACGTGTTTCAATTGTAAGTGGCATTTCAGCCATGCTGCTTGGAATGTTGATCATTGAAGCCAGTTTTGCCAGTGCATCGGCGAATTGATTCTCCTCCCTCGGGAAGTATGTATAGCGAAGCTCTTCTATTTGTTCAGACAACTGTTCGAGATAGGACTGGTATGGAGCTAAGCTCTCGCTTCTTACTTTCCATTTGCCGAAAATTTGATTGATGATTAGGGAGGAATCCCCGTACACTCGAAGTTTCTGGACGCCCAGTGCTAAGGCGGCTTCCAGGCCCATGATGCATGCTTCATATTCTGCCGCATTGTTTGTGACGTTGAATTGTAGTTTTGCTGATATCGGAATGTGTGTGCCGTCTGGAGCTACTGTCATCACTGGTCATTCAGATTTGCTCGTCGGGTAAGTCGTAATCTTCCTCTTCCGCCTCGACAGGAAAGTCGGCTAGGAAATCTGAAACTGTTGAACCCTTGATAGACTTCTGTGGAATGTATTTGAGGTCGAATTATGCTAGCATGACCAACCATCTGGACAACCGCCCGTTGAGTGCTGGTTTTTCGAATAGATACTTGAGAGGATCCGCTTTGCTGATCACATGTATTGTATGGGAGAGCTTGTAGTGCTGTAGTTTCTTTGTGGCCCAAACCAAGGTGATGCTGAATTTCTCGAGCTGAGTGTATTTGGTCTCGTACTCGATCAGCTTTTTCCTTATGTAGTATACAGCGTTCTCCTTGCCTTCAATTTCATGGGCAAGCATAGCCCCCACTGCTGAATCTGTTGTTGTGTGGTAGAGCCTGAAGGGAATCCCTGGCATGGCTGGCTTTAGTACTGGTGGGTTGGAAAGGTAGCTCTTGATTGTGTGGAAGGCATGCTGACAGTCGTCATCCCACATTTTGGGCTCGCTTTTTCGGAGCTTTTGAAATACTGGTTCACAAATCATTGTGAGTCTTGAAATGAACCTGCTGATATATTGTAGTCTGCCGAGAAAATCCCGAATTTCCTTTTCATTCGTTGGTGGTTGCATCTCGAGAATTGCTTTGATTTTTGAAGGATCAGCCTCTATGCCTCGAGAGCTGATAACATATCTAAGTAACTTGCTGTTAGGTTATGATACATATGAACAACATAAATCATGCGGAAAAACCTATATGCCAAGATTCAAATTAATTGCACATAATCAACTAATTAGTCTAGGATGCATACACTTTGTAGCGTGCCCTCCCTCGCTGCGCCCGAACCGAACAAGAAGATGTCTTTAGGACTCCAAGTGTCGTCCCTCCGTAGAAAGTCCACAGCACGTCCGGATCCGCCTTAAGATTGACCAACTAGAATCGCCCTTAAGGTACTAGTGATTTTCGGCTAATATGGGCAACAATATGACTGAATTTTGCTCTCAAAATGTCACTCTGAATACTTGAAAACTCGTGCATAAATTGTGAACCTAGGCACATATTTATAGGGGTGCGGAAAGGGAATTGGAATCCTATTAGGATACTAATTAGCTTAATTAGAATTTTATTAAAACTCTTTTAAACTAATTCTATCTATTAGGATTAGGAATTAATCATTGAACGAAACCCATTAGATTTTGGATTTGTATCGAACACAAACGCACATGAGCACGAGCATGCCGCACAGCCCACGCAAGCCTTGCGGCCCACGCGAGCAGCGCAGCTCGCAGCCCACCTGTGCGCGCGCCTTGGGCCTGGCGTGGCCTTGGCTGCCTTCTGTTGGCGCGCTTGGCTTGCTGGACGCGGGCCTGGCTTCGTGCTGGGCCTTCGTCTAGCAAGTCTCGTCCGATGCTAATTCGTACGACGCGCTTCCGATTAATTTCCCGATTCCGGAATTCATTTCCGATACGAACAATATTTAACATTTCCGATTCCGGAATTAATTTCCGTCTCGAACAAATACTTAATATTTCCGTTTCCGGAATTATTTTCCGATTTCCAATAATATTTCCGATTCCGACAATATTTCCGTTTCCGGCAATATTTCAGATTCCGGCAATATTTCCATTTCCGATAATATTTTCCGATACGTACCATGTTTCCGTTTCCGGCAACATCTACGACTTGGATAATATTTATATTTCCGATACGATCCATATTTCCGTTTCCGGCAATATCATCGTTTCCGGAGTATTCATTGTTTGCCTTTGACGATCTCATCTCCCACTGAAACCAAGATCCGTCGATTCCGAATATCCATAGATGGAGTATTTAATGCCATTAAATACTTGATCCGTTTACGTACTATTTGTGTGACCCTACGGGTTCAGTCAAGAGTAAGCTGTGAATTAATATCATTAATTCCACTTGAACTGAAGCGGCCTCTAGCTAGGCATTCAGCTCACTTGATCTCACTGAATTATTAACTTGTTAATTAATACTGAACCGCATTTATTAGACTTAACATTAAATGCATACTTGGACCAAGGGCATTATTTCCTTCAGTCTCCCACTTGTCCTTATGGACAAGTGTGCATTTCCTAATTCCTTTGTCGCTCGATGCTTGCTCTTGAACATAAGGTAAGAGTTGTCATCCTTATTATGTCCAGAGGTGTTTCTCGGTTTCAGAGTTCAACTGATCAAATAAACAGATAATCATAGCCTATGATTCATCTGAGCACGGCCATGCATTTTACAGTTTCTAGCTCTCCGAGTGGCCTTGTACAACTTTTAGCATCTCATCCCGATTTATGGGAGGACAATCCCAATCTTGTGATCTTGAGATTAGACTTCGTTTGATAGGTGATTACCTGAGCGTTGCCTTTATAGCCTCCTTTTACGGTGCGACGTTTGACAACGTCAAAGTAAGCAGTTCTCAAACAAGTAATCTCAAACCACTCAAGTATTGAGGATTTAGTGTCTAATAACTTTAATGAAATTTACTTATGATAGATTTTCATCTCTTACAGTAAAGTTTCATAGGTCTGTCCGATACTAGTCTTCCCAAAGTAAGTATCTATGCAAATGATTGCGACATTGCCATGTCCACATAGTTCAAGAAACAGAACTACTAGTCATCTTGCATTCTAGTCGTCTAACGTTTTCTATGCGTCCATCTTTATAGAAAACTCCGACCAGGGACCATTTTCAACTTTTGACATTCAAGTTCACTTGATAGACATTTCTTGGTCACAGGACTGGTCCTGACAGTCTATCTTGAATATATCGTCAAATTGAAGGGACTCATCATTTAATACTAAACCAAGATTAAATGGAATATGAAAATACATTTCATATATGATAAATGTTTAACCCTAATGTTTTAACCATGGGCCTCAAACCCATCTTTAAAACAGTTCATGGAATTCAAAGCTATGCTTGATTTCCAGTGCTACAACGTGAGTGTTGCTTCTCACTTGTTGCATAGGTTTAGTATCATGCTTTGCCAATCTTAATATCCTTTTCATCGAATGTTCTTCGAGATAGATGATAAGATCTTTTGAGTATGTTTATTTTGTGATCTAGTCTTTCTTGCTACAATAGTGGTTCTATGCATTCTGTAATGAAGAACCATTAAGTCAACAGAAATGTGATATACCCAAGATCAATGAAGAACTCTTTAACATAAACAACCCTGTTTAATTGCTTCTTAGGCAATAAGTACTTTAACTTCAACTGTATAGGTTGCTAGGTTGCTAGTGATGCTTTGTTTTGATTTACCTATCCAAGCAGTTCATAGATATGTGTAAGACTTTTCCAGCTGTATCTTAGAACATTGAAATTAATATTTAATTTCCCATGCAACAACTCATGGTCTCCAATCCATGTTGCCATTTCAAAACACGATGCTCTATAGCTCGTCCTTGCCAATGGTTAACTCCAAAGGGTTCTTGCTTGATCCTTTGCCAGTGTTTATGCGTGTAGCATCAATATTTAGCATATCTTTATTTCCTTGAATCAATAACTACTCTCATGTACCTTTTCAGGTACCATAAGTTTTTCTTGATCTCAATCTAGTTGATCTTCACTTATATCAATAGAGATTGGTATATGATCGTTACGCCTAAAGCCATACGATACATTTTTGGCGATCCTCATATTATATCATACATGATAAATTCTTTTGCAGAATTATTCTCAATTGAATTCTATTCATGTAACTTTAGCTCATTCAATTTCAGTAGATACTGAATCCAGCTAAATTCTTTGACATATAATATAGGTTTAAGAATCTCACTTGGATCCTTTGATGTTTAACTTAGTAAATGCTTATACATAGTTCAAACATTATTTACTTAGATTTATTCACATGGGTCGAATATCTCCAATGGAGTATTTCGTGTTTGATTTAGTAAATGCTATTACTTAATCCAAAACAATATTATAAGATCTTTGTAAATAGATCTTAATACCCAGTATGTACTCAGTTTCGTTATGGTCCATCATTGATGAATAATTTCAAATCTAAGTCATTAGCATTTGAATTTTATTTCACAATAGAGAGATATGTGTGTGATACACATAGAACCAATTAAGTTTTACGTACTTCCACTAAACTTCTTATATATCTATAAGAATCATGTACATTTTATGAAACTAAAATACTTATTAGCTTCACTTAAAATACAGTCCCAATTCCTAATTGCTTGCTTAAATCTGTACTTGGATTTCATAAGCTAGCTTTCTTTTTGAAGCATTTATTTGGATCCACAAATCCTATGACATACCATGTACATAGTTTATTCCAACATTTGATTGAGGAATACGTTTTGTCGTCCAATTGCCATATATGCAATCATTGCTTGATTTATAGACTTGAGCATTATGATTATGCATGAGGTTTCAACACAATCCATGCCATGAATTTGCTTGTAACCTTTAGCAATTAATCTAGCTTTGTGTGTGAAAACAATTCCATATTTGATGGTTTTTATCCTTAAAACCAATTTGCAACCAATAGGTGTAAACCATTCTTACAAATCAACAAAATTTCAATTTTGTCATCAAAACATTGGTTATGTTTTATGGTCTTTAACCATCTAAAACATTTGAGTCTATATATGGCCTCTAACCATTTTAGGGAATCTGGGTTTCGTCATAGCTTTCTTACAAGTCACAAACTCATTAATCTACGTGATAATAGTTTGACTGCAAGTTGTAGGTTTCTTCACTATCTAATAGAAGAATATATCTCATAGTTTTAGTGACTTGAACTCTATGCCTACTTGGGTTTAGAACATCAAACAATAGAATATCAACAGGCACTTTTAGAGTCCTTTGAATATTCTGTTCTCCTTGAAGCACTTGTAAAGTCTTCTAAGAGATGTCTATTCTTTAAAGCCACTTCTAAAGTCCTTAAAGAATACGTATTCGGATTTTCTAAAGAACTTCGAAAAGCCTCCGGAATGTCCGTTTATGTTTGTTGTTCGCCTCGAATACTTTCGAGGTCTATTTTCTCCCACTTGTCATTTTGGAAACGAATCTCCAAAAGGACACTATTTCAAGCAAACAAACATTATGTTCTCAAAAATTCGTGGTAGAAACAATACCTTTGTATCTCATTTGAATAAATCACAATGAAACATATATCTATACTTGGGTCTTAGTTTGTTGAATAACAAACACTAAGCTCCCACTGAGTTTAGCAACTCTATATATATTATGTAAAGATATTTTGAAATTACTTTTCAATAGCTTTGACGAATTTGGTTTAGTTTGGTGGTAGTTGAGCATTTTGTTTTAGAAATTATAGGAAAAGTCTTTATGATTCATCATTGATCGAATCAAGTACTAATTGACTTCGATTATTCCAACTTAGATATGCCATATCTTATGGAGCTAGATCGTGAAATTGCAACACACAATCATTGATGATCATTTTTAGTCTTAAAGTAATCATCGTCATGATCTAACCTAGATCTTTATGATTTCTTGCCATGTGGATTTTATACTTCTGAATCTTTGAACTAGCCAAACAGATTCAAACATATATCACTTTGAGTAAATAAACCAATATTCACTTAAATCCATGTGAAATAATAAAGTCATAAAATCTTTCTTCAGCTTTGAACTCTATTGTCTAGGTGTTCTAACAATAGTTCATATCTTTTGTTACTTTCAACAAGTAAGACTAACTTGTCTTGAATGATCTAGAAATCAATCAACTTTCAAAATTTCATAAAAATAGAGCTTTTGAATGTTAACTTGTTGATATGGTCTAAGTAACAATGCCAAAGATTTGTGGAACTCAAATCAAGAGATTGATTTGAACCTAGTAAAGTTCATTTTGTTTAAAGAGTTGTTTGTTTTAATCAAGCATATTGACTTAACCTGTAAATGACCATTTCATTCAAACAAACAAACATTGTTTTTGTCTTGAATGTGAGTCTTTCTGTGTTTGAAAACAGAAATTTAGGTATGCTGATTATGGAACAAAATAGCCATTAAGTTCCAGCCTTGAAAGGACTTAAAACAAACTAGATGACCCTACAACTAATGTAGCATTTCCATGCTTCATTTTCCACTTGTAGGCCATTAGTGTAGCCTAGCTTCCATTATTTGAGTTATTACCGAAGTAAGAACCTCAAGCGGTGTATGATACCAAGGAAGTTCGATTGCTAGGTTACTCTTCTTTAAACATAAACTTATAGGTAGAAACGGAATCGTAAATTCCTTTCATTTGTTCCTTGTTTTCCTATTTCTTGTACCCTTTCTTATAGTCTTAAGAATTAATTTCTCTAGTGTTTGACTTTTATACTTTGTTAGACATGTCCGATGTCATTCCAACAGAGTTCTTACCATTTGATTTATGTTGAGTATTCTGTTTCAACTAGATGATCTTACCAGAAGCTTCTAAAGTTCTCTAAGCATTGATCTATTGAAATGTCTAGGGACTAGACTCATTCGAGAAATAAATGGACAAAGATATTAGGTTGTTAACCATTGATAAAGCTGAGCGTTTAAACTCAATGCTTTATGATCTCAAAACTACCTTGTATTTTAAATTCACAAGCACCAATCGGTTTGCCATTCGACTTTGATACTCGAAAACAACCATAAAAGTCGATATAAGAAACGTACATTTTAAATTGCTCACTTTCTCTCATTTCCGTGAATCGTTCTTGGATTCACTACCAATCGAGGAAATTTATTGTTACATTTCAAAAAGGATTTATTGCAGTAAAAGATATTTAATTATAAACAATAATTAAAAGATACATTGAAGCATGCAAAGTCTAAACATTTATCATGTATAATAACTTGAAAATTAAAGCAATCATGTAATTTAAACAAGTCATTAGCATTTTATTCGAATTTATTGTTCCAGCAGGTGTGAATAAAATGATTCCAAGATCCTTAAATCATTGAAGAATTAAGCACCTTATGTATTTTGACTCAATTCTAAAATATTTTAGGTAAGCAAAGCCTTTGCTAATAGTCTAGAAACTACTCTTGGTTGATAGGTACGTCTAAGAACTTATTAGGTAAACCTATCGCATTTTCCACGACATAAAAGGACTCCTTACTTATATCGTTGAGTTTCACCAAAACTAGCATGTACTCACAATTATTTGTGTACCTTACCCCTTTAGAATCAATAAGTAACACCTCGCTATGGCGGAAAACTATTACTAAGATTGATGTAAAGGTTATCCAAGTAAGTGTTATTTTGGCATGGCACCTTTTAACTCAATTTTTAAAGTTTGGAACTTAAGGCTCTTACTATGTTGGTTAGATTTTAAGTGAACTAAAATCCTTAATCTTGCAACATAATCAAGCCATAATCTCATGCATAATTAAGACATATTTAAAAGCAATAAATAACTTAAAACATGCAAAAGATATAAATGTGATCTAGTATGGCCCGACTTCATCTTGAAGCTTCAAATTCAAAGTCCGTCTTGAATTTCACCATGGGAGGCGCCACTTTTTTCAAATAGGATAAGCTATAATTAAACTAATTACAACTATTTGATGGTACGCAGACCATATTTAAAAGCAATAAAATTTGGTACTTTAGACTAATATTACATTCAAATTAATGGTACGCAGACCATATTTTATATCCTATTTGGGCCATACTAGTCACTTTCATTAACCTGCAAAACAGTACATATACAATATATACCATTCACCCATTCATTATCATGAATGGCCCACATAGGTATCGCATTATCCAAAACAGTACATATACAATATAGATCCGTCGATTTCGAATATCCATAGATGGAGAATTTAATATCCATATTATATGCATACTTGGACCAAGGGCATTATTTCCAAGTATGCATTCGGGGTAACGTCAGGCAAGTGAAGGAAATAATGCCCTTGGTCCAAATATGCATTTAATGTTAAGTCTAATAAATGCGGTTCAGTATTAATTAACAAGTTAATAATTCAGTGAGATCAAGTGAGCTGAATGCCTAGCTAGAGGCCGCTTCAGTTCAAGTGGAATTAATGATATTAATCCACAGCTTACTCTTGACTGAACCCGTAGGGTCACACAAATAGTACGTAAACGGATCAAGTATTTAATGGCATTAAATACTCTATCTATGGATATTCGGAATCGACGGATCTTGGTTTCAGTGGGAGTTGAGATCGTCAAAGGCAAGTAAATGAATACTCCGGAAACGATGATATTGCCGGAAATGGAAATATGGATCGTATCGGAAATATAAATATTATCGAAGTCGTAGATGTTGCCGGAAACGGAAACATGGTAGGTATCGGAAAATATTATCGGAAATGGAAATATTGCCGGAATAGGAAATTTTGCCGGAAACAGAAATATTGTCAGAATCGGAAATATTATCGGAATCGGTTAAATAATTCCGGAAACGGAAATATTAAATATTTGTTCGAAACGGAAATTAATTCCGGAATCGGAAATGTTAAATATTGTTCGTATCGGAAATGAATTCCGGAATCGGGAATTTAATCGGAAGCGTATCGTACGAATTAGCATCGGACGAGACTTGCTAGACGAAGGCCCAACACGATGCCAGACCCTCGCCCAGCAAGCCGTACGCATCAAACCACACGCCAAAGCCTCGCCAGGCCCAACGCAAGGCCAGGCCCAGCAAGGCGTGGCGCGCGCCCGGAGCAAGTGGGCTGCGAAGCAATGCGTTGGGCGATGTGCAGTTCGTGTGGGCCGCGAGGCATGCGCGCGGGCTGTGTGGTGCTCGTGCTCGCGCTCGTGTGCGTGCTATATGAATCCTAAAGCTATCGGAATTCGTGCTATGATTAAATTCTAATCCTAGAAGATAAATATTAATTAAATAGAGTTCTAAAGGGATTCTAATTAATTAATTTAGTATTCTAATAGGATTCTAAATCCTTTTCCATGATTCTATAAATATGTGCCTAGGGTCACAAATTCATACGCGAGTTTAATAAGTATTCAAACAATAAAAGCTAGGATTTTTAAGCGGAAAAATCATCCATATTACTTGCCTATTTAGCCGAAAATAATAGTACCTTAAGGGCGATTCTAGTTGGTCGATCTTAAGGCGGATCCGGACGTGCTGTGGACTATCTACGGAGGGACGACACTTGGAGTCCTAAAGACTTGTTCTTGTTCGGTTCGGGCGCAGCTAGGGAGGGCACGCTACAAAGTGTTTGCATCCTAGACTAATTATATGATTATGTGCAATTAATATGTATCCTGGCATTAAGGTTTTTCCGCATGATTTATGTTTTTCATATGTATCATAACCTAACAGTGGTATCACGAGCCTGTTATTATTTGCATAATCTATAAATTGCTTAACATGGTTAAATTTTACAAATTTGCAAAGAATTAAAAGGGGTGATTAATTTTCGTAATTGTTAATTAATTGCAAATTGCGTTTATTTAATTATATGTACGCAGTTTTTCGGCAGTTTCTTCGTTACTCATCCAAATCGAGTGATTTTTGTGTCAATTCCGCATGTAAAAGGCATTCTAAAATTTTAACTATGACTTTTCCGAGGTTTTAGTTTTTCGAACGCAAAAGTTTGTAAATTTAAGATGTTAAATTGAATATTTGCGATTCATGTTGATAAATCTTGAATTTTTGATTGACCTACTGTATATGTTTAACAATTTTGAATGCCTAGACTTGTTAATTATACAACCTAATTTGTAATTATGATTAATTTGTTGAAATTCGAATAATTTAGAATTGATTTTATTTTCATAATTAATTAATGATTTAATTAGGTATCCATGATTAAAAACCACCATAAAAATTGTTAATTTGTGATAAATTTTAAATTTTTATGACCTAGATTTGAATCCATGTTAATCGGAAATTAATTGATTAATAAATTTTCGATTTTTCGCCCTAAAATTATGAAATAAATGTGATTTGTTAATTTGTCATTAATTTTGAATTAAAAATTTTAAATTTTTATGAAATACCCTCATAAATGTTGCATGCACAAAGCAATGGAAGCTACGTGTTACCCTTAAGGGGTGTTGTATAGTGCGGGCACGCGACGACGAGCAAGGGAGCTCGTCGCCCGTGCGGTGCGAATGCAGCGAGCAACAAGCTAGGCGGCACGCAAGGCTCGAAGCCTGGGCGTGCATGCTGGGCGATGGGCGAGGGGAATGGGCAACACATGCGACGAGCAAGATGCGTGTGGGCAGCGATGGGTTGCGCCACGACGCACCAGGCTCGCCAAGGGGTAGGCAGCCACTACACAGCACGAAGCTGCGCGCAGCGTAGCTAGCAAGGCTGCGTGTGTGCGTGGCAGAGGGGCATGTGTGCGCTGTGGCTGTGCAAGCCGCGTGCAACGATCAATGGCACGGAGCATGGGGCCTCGTAGCTCGATGGGGCTTGGGCGCAAGCCCAAGTGCCTCGTCTTGCGATAATTGATACGTTTCGTTTTAATTTTAGATTTTCAGTTCGGAAATGTTTTTAATTAATTTTAAAACTAATAATTTAAATTGTTTTCTCGGATTTTAATTTTGAATAATATAATTATTATAAATTTTAATTTATACTAATTATTTTACTAAAATTAAACCTTGAATTAATTTAAATTCATTTAATTCAACTGAAAATAAATTAAATAAATGAATTCGATTATAATTTTATATGAGCTTTAAATTTTAATTAAACTTGTATGTTTTATATGAGCTTTAAATTTCAAGACGGACTTTGAAGTTGAAGCTTCAAGATGAAGTCGGGCCATACTAGATCACATTTATCTTATGCATGCTTTAAGTTATTTATTGCTTTTAAATATATCTTAAATATGCATGACATTGTGGCTTGATTATGTTGCATGATTAAGGATTTTAGTTCACTTAAAATCTAACCAACCACTACAAAAAATGGGCTATATAGAAACGGATTTTTAGCGACTGAAATAAATCTGTTTCTAACTGAGATACGGAAATGTAATATTCCGTCACTGAGTAAATTTAGCGACGGAAATTAAATACCGTATATAAAACTAGAAACTGAAACACCATTTTCGTCGCTAGTTTAGAGACGGAAATATAATTCTGTATCTGTAACTTATTTTATTTTTTTTAAAACAAAATTGAGAAAAGAAAGTCAAAAAAATTCATTAACGCGCTGAACTTTTCATTTTGCCCGCTATAACCTAAATCATTCGCTCTTCACTCCTCTTCTTCTTCCCTTCTTCATTCTAGAACTCACTTTACTCAGAAACTTCACCCAAATTCCAGGTTCACCGACCACCGATGAACGTTCGCCGCCTCTCTCCTCGAACACCCACGATTCTGGTGGGTATTTTCACGCCGCCCCCTCTCTCCTCTGAGCTTCGTGTTAGGGTTTGGTGCATATTGCTCATTCTTTTTGTTCTTAAGATATGCCTCATTCTTACTAAGATAATTTTGGATGAAATTCTCTTTTATGCAATCGATTTCTTTATCATATTTGTAATTTCTCCGATTGATTGAATTTTTTTAGATAAGTGTATCGTTTCATGTATTTTCCTATGCGTTTTGTGGTCTCTAGTTGCGAATTAGCTTAACGATTTTCAACAATTTCTAGTGTAGTTTTGTTTGATTTTGAAGAAAAATTGAAGAAAGAGAGTCAGTTTGGTGTTTGTTCAATTTGTCAGTGAATTTTGAACTATTGTTGTCTTGTTGATAATGTAATTGTATATTTTGGCTGTATAGAATAATTGGTTTTGGAGTAAGCATTGTCTGTGAGATTTCAGTAGCTTTTAGATTCTAAATTTCTAATTAATCAAACGGAAAAACAAAAGAGAAATTCAGAAATCCCTGGCTAAGGCTTTTGATGCCCATGGAGCTCAAACTTACTTATTTGAGCTCAAGCCTGCATAGTGTGGGTTGAGTCAGCTTGATAAATGCTCATCTCATCTCTGCATCTGAATTTCCTTGCTTTTAGATGTTTTATTTTAATGAATTATTTGTTGGGAATTAGAACTCTTTCCTAGAACTTGAGATTTTTTCTCTCCGGAATATTCAGATGCAGAGATTTTTTCTCTGCGGAATTATTGAATTACTATTAATCGTTTTTATTTGTCTAAGCAAGCAGAGAATAGTTTTTATTTGTCTAAGCAAGCATAGAACATTTTGTAATTTAACTAGAATCAAGATTGATCAAGAGTACTCTGTGCGTTATGAATGGTATGACAATTTACAGTTTCAGTTGTTGTTAGAGGGAGCATGAATTAATACGGCATGCCCAGGATAATACAGTGCAGTTTGACAGGTGCTGTAGGATTAGAAACTACCTATACAGTGATATGGATGTTTCTTCTTTTTTTAAGAAAGTGACACAATATGTTTCTTCTTTTTTATATTTTAAAAAATATTATTTTTCTCTCCTTATGACATAATAGAGGTAGTAAACAGGATGTTTGGATTGGTTGTACATTCAGTTAGAAAGCCATTGTGTTTGGTTTCAGGTTCGAGCCTGATCATTATGTGTTTAACTTTTGATTTAGAGGTTAGGACCGAACATTAGCCCCTTTGCTTTTAGTCTAACTGTCTAAGATTCGCCACTGAGCAAACTGTACAAGTTGAGCATGATGAGGGTGATGAGGATGACCGAGACGATGAGGAGGAGGAAGAAGAAGAAGAAGAAATAGAAGAAGATTTTACTGATGGCGAGGATGATGACGAAGAAGACGGTGATGAAAGTTAACCAATGAAGATCTAGACAATTAAACACTTTTTTTTTGTAATGTGTTATTACTGTGTTTGTTTAAACTAAATACTAAAACTTATTTATGTGTTGTAGTTTTATTAGCGTATTGACTGTATGTTTCTGATAAGAATTGACCTTGCTTAGCTCTTGCAACTTATGCTTATTGTTGATGTTTTTGTTTATAAATATGTTGTTTGATTTTGATTAATTCTGAGTAGTATTGGGGTTCTGATTATAAATATGCTAATATTTGTGTTGGCATGTCTTCATGTGTACAACTAAATAAGCCATCTTGTTGTTTTGCAGGTGCAACACCTCTGCCTGCAGGACCTCCTGTAGGTTCTGTGGAGCACCTGGTCAAGTTTGTGGTATTGTGAATAATTATTAACTTTTTGCGTGTTACTATGTATCGTAATTTAACATGCAGATGTCATATAGACGTAGAGGTGGTTTGAATGGGAGGAGAGCCATCATCCGACCTCCAGGATACCGTTCTAATGCCCAAACAAGTAGTCACATTATAGGTGAAGAGACTCCACAATTTCCAAATTATGGGCATGAGGCAGAACCAAACACGCTGAATCAGGTGCTTAGTTATGGGTCTAATGCGGCAGCAAGCATGCTCCATCATGTGCCTAATTCTGTGATCCATGTGGCAAGCACCATCCGCCCCCAAGCAGCATCAAACAAGAATATGGCAACAACTAACACAACTCATCAGGTGCCAAACGCAGCCAGTCAAGGACCCCATCAAGTTCCCCAGACAACCCCCCTCCATAATGCTGATGCAGCCCACAATCGTGAAGCAATCACAGTCGCATTTGATGAGACAGGTAACCCTGAAAAGGTTGACTATGTGCTGCACCCTGACGAATTATGGTGAGTTTCTTTTAGATCACTTTTACTTCGACAAAAGCTTCTAAACTAAGTTGATGTAGCAAGTTGTGCAAATGTGATAATTTTAACATTTTTCATTGAACAGGTTTCCTCATCGTGCTGTTGTTGACAAGGTTTCTCAGACATCTTATAAAATATATTTTAAGGGACCCTATTGCAATTGGAAGATGACTCCACCGCAAGTTCAACAAAGGTGGTGGAATGCTTTCAAGGTTTGTATTTTTTTGAGGTTTATGTCTTCGGTTTATGATGAGAATTCCAGTAGCTTTTTATCTCATTATCTGTTTTTCCTGGAAGACTTCTTGATATCAATGACCACCTTACAACATTGTGTATTTTCTTGGCCATGTAGGTGTAGTTACTATCTTTCGTTTTGTAGATGGTCACAACAACAGCTTGTATGCTTTATCATTTTCAGATTTCTTGTTCCTATGAAGTTCTCAAAGTCACTGAGTGCAAAAAAAGATCTTTATGGCACTCTTTCTTAATGAGGTTCACCCGGCCCTCTGCGTTGTGTATGACTAATTATTTTTGATGATCGTGCTTCTCACAAACCAATCTCTGTTTCGTTGACTGCATGCCATTATTTAGTAGTAGCAGCTAGCCCTATTCACCTCTTCAGTTGTTGGTGTTCCTCTAGCCTACTATAGATTATAAGAGTACCATATATGCATGGTTTAGTTGTTGGTAAGAAGTTTTTGTGTTTTTCCGCAAACATCATGTGAATAAACGCTGAATAGATCAATGACTAACGACTTTCCCCATGTCTATGTAATACTCTGTACAATTGGAACATTGCACTCCGATAGGAGTCGTTCCTAGCCCTCCATGGCTGGCACACCAATGCTGCTACTTGCCAGAATGACCCCTCTTTGCTTGGGAGCCACTGTAGAGTGTAGATCCTTTGAACCCAACTGCTGCACTACAAAACAGTTTTTACTGTGTGATGTAAGCCCAGCGAGTCTAGAGGTTGTTGTATGCACATCTTTCTATAAGCATTAGTTTTCTTACTGTGCAAAACAGTTTTTTACTGTGTGACTTGGTTACTGTAAGACGAATAAGACGGTCTTACAGTATGGATGATTAGGTCATTCTCTCAAGAACAAATATGGATGATTAGGTCTCTGGTGCCTACATTGGTTGGAAGTAGTAGAATTAAAACCCTAAGTAAGATAAAAATCATAAATTAAAACGGTTGTGTATGAACGTTGGTTATTAACAATTTTGTAGTAGTGGATAGTTATGTTTGTCATTTAAAAAATTAATGCTTCTTCATTGTTTGATCCTTGCATATTCAACTTAAGCATGAGTTCTCATGGGATCCGTCAGTAGCTAAGTTGGTTAAGAAGGGATGGAAATCTAAGGTAAGTAGGCTCCTTACTGGCATGGTGTCGAAGGTGCGCAATCAACCTGACTACAATGCTGAATGGTGTCCTCCTACCGTAAGGGAAGAAATGATTCGGATTATGGAAGAAGAGGAGAACAAAAAAAAATCAAATCAATGTTCAAAAAATCGGAATGGAAACGGTGACCAAAAGATTCACCATCGACAAGGATCCATATCTACAGAAGAAGTGAGGCTAAAATTGGTAATGATTTCTTTCCAAGAATCACAGTGCATATCATGTTCAATTTCAGTTGTTATTTATGCCTTGCATTTTTCTGCGTTGATGTTTTTTGTACAAAATAAATAGGCAAAGAAGTTGGGACGTCCGCCAACTCCATCAGAGGTTTACTTTGAAACCCATGCGGATAGTGGTGGTCGATTTGTTAATGCTAAGGCAGAAGCTGTGTGGGTAAGTATTGTGGAGTACAACTCTTCAAACTACTATATTTATTATCTATTGTAGCTTCTAAGTTATGTAGTATGAATATACTATTATCTTAGCCATGGTTTACTGTATAAGAATGTTTATGACAATTGGAATTGGCATAGATATTACAATGGGGTTTGGGATATCTGGATTCAGGAAGCAGAGATGTCTGGATTCTGGAAGCAGGGGTAACTAAATTGGAATTGGCATAGACATTATTATGGCCTTTGTAACTAAAAATGAGTGGATAGATGGAGTGCTCACTTCTCAGTTCTCATGCCCTTACAAAATTGGGAACTTATTCACCTTGATAATCAATAATATTCTGTTCTTCTCACTGTGGCTGATCCCGCAAAAAGCTTCCTGGTCTACATGCAGCAGCTAGCAATCCTCTTTTAATCAGTGGCCAAAATACCAAATTCTCATCTGATTAATTGACTTGGGCAAAAGGTTTTCTTATCTACTATATTTAATATCTATTGTAGCTTCTAAGTTATGTAGTATGAATATGCTATTGTCTTAGCCATGGTTTACAGTATAAGTTGTCAGAACACCCTGGTGATGATTGAGTATTGAACATTGATTATCGGATTGTTGGATATTGAATTTGTTTGGAAGGTTGGAAGTTGAAACAGGTTAAAGTTGACGTAATTACCTAAATGGAATTTTAGGTTGTCCATATTTAGGGGAAATGCTGCCGAAATTTTCAGTCATCACCTGCTAAAACAATAGAAATGGTAGCCATTTATGTTGAAACTACTATCACCTAGAAGCCATGTTTTCCCATCAATATAAAGGCATAAGCTAAAGGAATGAACTAAATCACAAGGTGCCTTTGTCACATGCATACGAGTCAATTGTCATAGGAAGTTTCAATCGTAACATAAATATGAATCCAACAACCTGAACTATAACATGTTAGATAAATATGAATCCAACAACCTAATTACATGACATCATAATACCATACATTGTATTGAAAATATAATAAGTCATCAGACCCCTAATAATGTTCTTTGGTGTATTCTTTTTTGCAGAATGACTATAAAAACAGAAAAGATGCAAATCTACAATGTGAGGTTGAGAATCGAAGAACAGATGATGAGTTGTTCCTTGAGGCTACTGGTGGGTGGAGTGACAAGGGAAGGATATTTGGTTTGGGAGCAGCAGCTGACTCTTTCTATGAGAGACCTGAAGATAGGAGGACAAAAAAATCACGATTAAATTATGCAATGGAACAAAAGAAAGAGCTTGATGAAACCAAGGAGAACCTTGCTCAAACCCAGGAGAATCTTGCTGAAACCCAAACAAAACTTGCTGAAACTCAAAAACAATTGGAGGCTCTTCATGAACAAGTGCGACTTATTGTGCAAGCCAACAATCTTTCGGTCACTCCTCCTACTTCTACATCATCTCCTTGAGCTGCACTTATTTGGTAGATGGATGACTGCAAGCGTAATGGATTGAAGATTTCTTTTTGGATTGAAGATGGATTTTTAATTTGCACATACATGCCTACAAAGTCTCATTGTATTTCATTAAGCATGTTTAGTTATATTTTTCTAAAATATGCCTTAAGTTAGTATATTTTGTAATTAATGGTACAAAATATTAACCTAAGTTAGTCAGAGGGAGCTGCTTTTGCATAGGGGTATAAGCTCCTTGTTAGCCACTTTCTAAGCTTAGTTAACTAGATGATCTAGTTCTTTTGGGCATACTTGGAAAATTTTATTACAATGGTTATTATTTTGCAAGTCCCTTTTATTTTACTTTTAATATTCAAAGTTCAGGTACATTAAAACCTTATGTTTATTTAAAATGTATTTATCATTAGAATGTAATACTTGTAATTAAAATAATTGAAGCTCAGCGACAGATTACAATAAATCGTAGCTGAAATCTGGAAATCAAGATTCTGAAGTTAGAGAGCGAAGTGGAAATCCGTAGCTAAAACCACCGACAGAAAAACAAAATCCGTAGCTAAATCCAGAGACGGAAAATTAAATCCGTAGCTAAATTCAGAAACAGAAAAGCAAAATCCCTAGCAAGGCTCAGAGACAGAAAACAAAATCCGTTGCTGAAACCAGCGTGGGATTTAGAAATACCGTAGCTGGGTGTTTCAACGGTAATTTCCTTTCCGTTTCTAAAAGCAGCAACAGAATAATAAGTTCTGTTTCTAAGTCTTAGCAACAGAATTTTGGAACGGACATTTTTTTGTCGCTGGTTTATCGACGGTTTTCTTAGCATCCGTCGATATCTTCAGTTACCGACAAGGTTTTTGCCAACGGAGGCTTTCCGTTTCTGGATCCGTTGCTAACCTAGTTTAGAGACGGATTTCATGATTCCTGATACGGAATATTTCCGTCGCTATATCAATTTTTTTTTGTAGTGAACATAGTAAGAGCCTTATGTTCCAAACTTAAAAATTGAGTTAAAAGGTGCCATGCCAAAATAACACTTACTTGGATAACCTTCACATCAATCTTAGTAATAGTTTTCCGCCATAGCGAGGTGTTACTTATTGATTCTAAAGGGGTAAGGTACACAAACAATTGTGAGTACATGTTAGTTTTGGTAAAACTCAGCGATATAAGTAAGGAGTCCTTTTATGTCGTGGCAAATTCGATAGGTTTACCTAATAAAGTTCTTAGACGTACCTAACCAAGAGTAGTTTCTAGACTATTAGCAAAAGGCTTTTGCTTACCTAAAAGATTTTAGAATTGAGTCAAAATACATAATGTGCTTAATTCTTCAATGGTTTTTAGAGTCTTGGAATCATTTTATTCACACCTGCCGGAACACATAACATGAATAAAATGCTTAATGAACATTAAATTATGCATGTATGCTAGAATTTGAGTTTATTAAGAGAACCTGTGAATGATTATTTATTTGTTTATTCTTTTTCAATTGTAGTTTTAACTATGGCAAACAACAATTCATTCAACATTCGATCAATTCTCGAAAAGGAGAAGTTGAACGGGAAAAACTTCCTTGACTGGCAAAGGAACTTGCAAATAGTTCTTATCCAGGAAGAAAAGGAAAATCTCCTGGAAGAGGCGATGCCCGAAGCCGCGGGCGACGGGATCACTCAGTCAGCCCTCAATCGTTGGATTGATGCCAACAAGGATGTGAAATGTCTAATGCTTGCAACCATGGGTGCAGATCTGCAGAAAACGTTCATCAACTCAGATGCTTTCACGATCATCAATGAGTTAAAGAACATGTTCCAAGATCTGGCTCGAGTCGAAAGGTTCGAGACCCATAGGCAAATTCGTGAGACCAAGCTTAAGAAAGGCAAATTAATGGAAATGGAAATATTGCCGGAATCGGAAATATTGCCGGAAACGGAAATATTGTCAGAATCGGAAATATTATCGGAATCGGAAAATAATTACGGAAACGGAAATATTAAATATTTGTTCGAAACGGAAATTAATTCCGAAATCGGAAATATTAAATATTGTTCGTATCGGAAATGAATTCCGGAACCGGGAATTTAATCGGAAGCGCATCGTACGAATTAGCATCGGACGAGGCTTGCTAGACGAAGGCCCAGCATGAAGCCAGGCCCGCGCCCAGCAAGCCGAGCGCCCAACATGAAGCTGCCACAGCCTCGCCAGGCCCAGCGCAAGGCCAGTCCCAGCAAGGCCTTGGCGCGCGCACGCTAGGCGTGATGTTGGGCTGCGAGCATTGGCTGCTCGTGTGGGCCGCAAGGCCTGCGCGGGTGGTGCGATGCTCATGGCCTTACGATGCTCATGTTCGTAACAAATCCTAATCCTATCGGAATTCGTGTATTGATTAAATCCTAATCCTAATAGATTAAGTTTATTATTTAGAGTTCAAGATGGATTCTAATTAATAAACCCAAATCCTAGTAGGATTATAATTCCTTTTCCATACCTCTATAAATAGGAGCCTAGGGTCATAATTTATAGAAACAATTGAAGTATTCTAAAGGTAAGATTTTGGAGAAAAATCAGCCATACTGCACCTAAATAGACGAAATTCCTAAGCAACCTTAAGGGCGATTCTAGTTGGTCAAGCTTAAGGCGGACCCGGACGTGCTGTGGACTATCTACGGAGGGACGACACTTGGAGTCCTAAAGACTTGTTCTTGTTCGGTTCGGGCGCAGCTAGGGAGGGCACGCAACAAAGTGTATGCATCTAAACTATGCTAAATGATTATGTGTAAATAATATGCTTTCTTGGCTTTATGGTTTTTCCGCATGATTTATTTTTTGTCATTTGAATCATAATCTGACAGTGGTATCACGAGCCTCTTATTATTTTCATAATCTAAATTGCATAAACATGGTTAAATGTTACAAATTTGCAAGGAATTAAAAGGGGTGATTAATTTTCGTAATTGTTAATTAATTGCAAATTGCGCTTATTTAATTATATATACGCAGTTTTTCGGCAGAATGTTCGTTACTCATCCAAATCGAGTGATTTTTGTGTCAATTCTGCATGTAAAAGACGGACGCTACGTGTTACCCTTAAGGGGTTTTGTATAGTGCGGGCATGCGACGACGAGCAAGGGAGCTCGTCGCCCATGCGGTACGAATGCAGCGAGCAAGGCGAGTAGCACGCGAGCACAAGGCAGCAGCCCTACCTTGCGTCGAGTGCTGCGATGATGCATGGGCGGATGGGCGAAGAAGCATGGCGAGCGAGAATGGCAGGCACGCACGCGCGGGCAGCGAGGGGTGCCTCGCAGCAACGAGCGCTGCCTCGCCCAGCCTCGCCAAGCAACTGCTGCGCTACGAAGCAGCGAGCGATGTTGCGCGCAAGCGTGGCTCGACTTGCTGCGTTTGCGCGTGGTAGCTGCTCGTGCCTTGCTGTGCGATCACTCGTGAGGGGCGATGCTACCTCGTGGACTCGACGGGGCATGGGCGCAAGCCCATGGCCTTGTCTTGACCCGATTGATGCGTTTTGAATTTAATTTTTAATTTTCAGTTCGGAAACGATTTTAATTAATTTTAAAATTCGAAATTTAAATTGTTTTCTTGGATTTTAATTTTGAATATTATAATTATTATAAATTTTATTTATACTAATTATTTTACTAAAATTAAATCTTGAATTAATTTAAATTCGTTTAATTAAACTGAAATAAATTAAATTAATGGATTCGATTATAAATTTATATGAGCTTCAAATTTTAATTAAATTTGTATGTTTCCGGTTAGACTAGAAATACATTTTTATGTTTAAAATTAGTAAAGCATATGAATTTATTGGTTTAAGTGGAAGCATTTTTAGTCATAAACTCTTGATTAGGTCTACAAATCCTTTAAGGTTAAACAACTTGATTAGAATTAATAAGGACTGAATAATTGGTAGATTATTGGTGCCCTTAATTAGTTGCTGCAAATATTTATGTGATGCATAACATGTTTTACTAACCAGCTATATGGGCCATTCATGATAATGAATGGGTGAATGGTATATATTGTATATGTACTGTTTTGCAGGTTATGGAGTGACTTGTATGGCCCAAATAGGATAGAAAATATGGTCTGCGTACCATTAATTTGAATGTAATTGGTCTAATGCACCAAATTTGTTTTTCAATTTAAATATGGTCTGCGTACCATCAAATAGTTGTAATTAGTTTAATTATAGCTTATCCTATTTGAAGAAAATGGCGCCTCCCACGGTGAAATTCAAGACGGAATTTTCAATCCATTTTCATGACGGACTTTGAAGTTGAAGCTTCAAGATGAAGTCGGGCCATACTAGATCACATTTATCTTATGCATGCTTTAAGTTATTTTTTGCTTTAAATATGTCTTAATTATGCATCAGATTGTGGCTTGATTATGTTGCATGATTCAGGATTTTAGTTCACTTAAAATCTAACCAACATAGTAAGAGCCTTAAGTTCCAAACTTAAAAAAAAATTGAGTTAAAAGGTGCCATGCCAAAATAAACACTTACTTGGATATACTTTACATCAATCTAGTAATAGTTTTTGATCAGCGAGGTGTTACTTATTGGTCCTAAAGGGGTAAGGTACACAAATAATTGTGAGTACATGTTAGTTTTGGTGAAACTCAACGATATAAGTAAGGAGTCCTTTTATGTCGTGGCAAAATCGATAGGTTTACCTAATAAGTTCTTAGACGTACCTATCAACCAAGAGTAGTTTCTAGACTATTAGCAAAAGGCTTTTGCTTACCTAAAATGTTTTAGAATTGAGTCAAAATACATAATGTGTTTAATTCTTCAATGGTTTTAGGGTCTTGGAATCATTTTATTCACACCTGCCGGAACATTAAATTTGAATAAAATGCTAATAACTTGTTTAAATTGCATGAATGCTTTAATTTTCAAGTTATTACTCATGATAAATGTTTAGACTTTGCATGCTTCAATGTATGTTTTAATTATTGTTTATAATTAAATATCTTGCAATGCAGTAAATCCTTTTATAAAGGTAACAGTAAATTTCCTCGATTGGTAGTGAATCCAAGAACGATTCACGGAAATGAGAGAAAATGAGCAATTTAAAATGTACGTTTCTTTTAGCGACTTTTATGGTTGTTTTCGAGTATCAAAGTCGAATGGCAAACCGATTGGTGCTGGTGAATTCAAAATACAATGTAGTTTTGAGATCATAAAGCATTGAGTTTAAACACTCAGCTTTACCAATGGTTAACAACCTAAAATCTTTTTCCATTTAATTCTCGAATGAGTCTAGCCCTAGACATTCGAATAGATCGATGCTTAGAGAACTTTAGAAGCTTCTGGTAAGATCATCTAGTTGAAACAAAACATTCAACATAAATTAAATGGTAAGAACTTTGTTGGAGTACATTGAACATGTCTAAACAATGTATAAAAGTCAACACTAAAGAATTCAATTCTTAAGACTATAAGAAAGGGTACAAGAAATAGGAAAACAAAGTAACAAATGAAAGGAGTTTACAATTCCGTTTCTACCTATAAGTTTATGTTTAAAGAGAAGTAACCTAGCAATCAAACTTCCTTGGTATCATATACCTCTTGAGGTTCTTACTTCGGTAATAACTCAAACAATGGAAGCTAGGCTACACTAATGGCCTACAAGTGGGAAATGAAGCATGGCAATGCTACATTAGTTGTAGGGTCATCTAGTTTGTTTTAAGTCCTTTCAAAGGCTGGAACTTAATGGCTATTTTGTTCCATAATCAGCATACCTAAATTTCTGTTTTCAAACACAGAAAGACTCACATTCAAGAAAAACAAAAACAATGTTTGTTTGTTTATTTGAGTGAAATGGTCAATTACGGGTTGAGTCAATATGCTTGATTAAAACAAACAACTCTTTAACAATAAAAACTTTACTAGGTTCAAATCAACCCCTTGATTTGAGTTCCACTAATCTTTGGCATTGTTGCTTAGACCATATCAACAATTTAACATTCAAAAGCTCTATTTTGATGGACTTTTGAAAGTTCATTGATTTCTAGATCAATTTAAGACAACTAGTCTTACTTGTTGAAAGTAACAAAAGATATGAACTATTGTTAGAACGCCTAGAAAATAGAGTTCAAAGCTAAAGCAAGGTTTTTATGACTTTATTATTTCACACAGATTTGAGTGAATATAGGTTTATTTACTCAATGTGATATAAGTTTGAATCTGTTTGGCTAGTTCAAAGATTCAGAAGTATAAAATCCACTTGGCAAGGAATCATAAATATCTAGGTCAGATCATGTTGATGATTACTTAAGTCAAGAATGATCATCAATGATTGTGTGTTGTAAATTCACGATCTAGCTCCATAAGATATGGCATATCTACGTTGGAATAATCGAAGTCAATTAGTACTTGATTCGATCAATGATGAATCATAAAGACTTTTCCTATAATTTCTAAAACAAAATGCTCAACTACCACCAAACTAAACCAAATTCGTCAAAGCTATTGAAAAGTAATTTCAAAATATCTTTTCATAAATATATACCTAAAGAGTTGCTAAACTCAATGGGAGCTTAGTGTTTGTTATTCAACAAACTAAGGCCCATGTCTAGATATATGTTTCATTGTGATTTATTCAAATGAGACACAAGGGTATTGTTTGTACCACGAATTTTTGAGAACATAATGTTTGTTTGCTCGAAATGATGTCCTTTTGGAGATTCGTTTCCAAAATGACAAGTGGGAGAAAATAGACCTCGAAAGTCTTCGAGGCGAATAACAAACATAAACGGACATTCCGGAGGCTTTTCGAAGTGCTTCAGAAAATCCGAGTTTATTCTTTAAGGACTTTAGAAGTGGCTTTAAAGAATAGACATCTCTTAGAAGACTTTACAAGTGCTTCCAGGAGAACAGAATATTCAAAGGACTTTCAAGTGGCTATTGATATTATATTGTTTGATGTTCTATACCCAAGTAGGCATAGAGTTCAAGTCACTGAAACTATGAGATTCTTCTATTAGATAGTGAAGAAACATAGAGTTAAGGTCAATGAAACTATGAGATTCTTCTATTAGATAGTGAAGAAACCTACAACTTACAGTCAAACTATTATCATGTAGATTAATGATTTTATGACTTGTAAGAAAGCTATGACGAAATATAGATTCCCTAAAATGGTTAGAGGCCATATATAGACTTAATGTTTAATTGGTTAAAGGCCATAAAACATACTTAGTGTTTTGATGACAAAATTGATTTTTTGTTGATTTGCAAGAATAGTTTCACACCTATTGGTTGCAAGTTTGTTTTAAGGATAAAAACCATCAAACATGGAATTGTGTTCACACACAAAGCTAGATTAGTTGCTAAAGGCTACAAGCAAATTCATGGCGTGGATTGTGTTGAAGCCTCATGCATAATCTTAATGCTCAAGTCTATAAATCAAGCAATGATTGCATATTGGTACATATGGCAATTGGATGACAAAATGTATTCCTCAATCAAATGTTGGAAGAAACTATGTACATGGCATGTCATAGGATTTGTGGATCCAAATAATGCTTAAAATGAATGCTAGCTTATGAAATCTAATTACAGATTTAAGCAAGCAATTGGGAATTGGAACTGTATTTTTAGTGAAGCTAATAAGTATTTTAGTTTCATAAAATGTACATGATTCTTATAGATATATAAGAAGTTTAGTGGGAGTACATAAAACTTAATTGGTCCTGTGTGTATCACACACATATCTCTCTATTGTGAAATAGCATTCAAATGCTAATGACTTAGATTTGAAATTATTCATCAATGACGGACCAAGGCGAAACTTAGTGCATACTGGGTATTAAGATCTACAAAGATCTTATATTATTGTTTTGGATTAAGTAATGGCATTTAATAAATCAAACACGAAAGACTCCATTGGAGATATTCGATCCATATGAATAAATCTAAGTAATGAATGTTTTAACTATGTATAAGCATTTACTAAGTTAAACATCAAAGGATCTAAGTGAGATTCTTAACCTATATTATATGTCAAAGAATTTAGCTGGATTTAGTATCTACTGAAACTAGAATGAGCTAAAGTTACATGAATAGAATTCAATTGGGAATTATTCTGCAAACGAATTTATCATGTATGATATAATATAAGGATCGCCAAAAACGTATCGTAAGGCTTTAGGCATGACGAACATATACCAATCTCTATTGATCTAAGTGAAGATCAACTAGATTGAGATCAAGAATACTTATGGTATTGGAAAAAGTACATAGGAATAGTTCTTGATTCAAGGAAATAAAGATACGCTAAGTATTAATGCTACACGCATAAACACTAGCAAAGGATCAAGCAAGATTCCTTTGGAGTTAACCATTGACAAAGACGAGCTAAAGAGCATCGTGTTTTGAAATGACAACATGGATTGAAGACAATGAGTTGTTGCGTGGTAAATTAAAATAATAATTTCTATGTTCTAAGATATAGTTGGAGAGTCTTCCACATATCTATGAACTGCTTGGATAGGTAAATCCAAACAAAGCATCACTAGCAACCTATACAGTTGAAGTAAAAGTAATTATTGCCTAAGAAGCAATAAAACAGGGTTGTTTAAAGTTCTTCACTAAACTTGGGTAGATCAGCTATCTGCTGGCTTGATGGTTCTTCATTGAAAAATGCGTAGAACCACTCTTGAAGCAAGAAAAACGTCTGCTAACTTTATGGTGCTTCATTGCAAATTGCGTAAAACCACTATCAAAGTAAGAAAGACTAGATCACATAATAAACAAACTCAAAAAGGATCTTATCATCATATCTCGAAGAACTTTCGATGAAAAGGATATTAAGATTGGCAAAGCATGATAACTAAACATATGCAACAAGTGATAAACAACACTCACATTGTGGCATTGGAAATCAAGCATAGCTTTGAATTCCACGAACTATTTATCATATATGAAATGTATTTTCATATTCCATTTAATCTTGGTTTAGTATTAAATGATGTGTCCCTTCAATTTGACAATATATTCAAGATAGACTGTCAGGACCAGTCATGTGACTAAGAAATATCTATCAAATGAACTTGAATGTCAAAAGTTGAACATGGTCCCTGGTCGGAGTTTTCTATAAAATTGGACGCATAGAAAACGTTAGACGACTAGAATGCAAGATGACTAGTAGTTCTGTTTCTTGAACTATGTGGACATGGAAATGTCGTAATCATTTGCATAGATACTTACTTTGGGAAGACTAGTATCGGACAGACCTATGAAACATTACTGTAAGAGATGAAAATCTGTCATAAGTAAATTTCATTAAAATTATTAGACACTAAATCCTCAATACCTGAGTGATTTGAGATTACTTGTTTGAGAACTGGTTACTTTGCCGTTGACCAACCGTCGCACCGTAAAAGGAGGCTATAAAGGCAACGCTCAAGTAATCACCTATCAAACGAAGTCTAATCTCAAGATCGCAAGATTGGGATTGTCCTCCCATAAATCGGGATGAGATGCTTAAAAGTTGTACAAGGCCACTCGGAGAGCTAGAAACTGTAAAATGCATGGCCGTGCTCGGATGAATCATAGGCTATGATTATCTGTTTATTTGATCAGTTGAACTCTGAAAACCGAGAAACACCTCTACACATAATAAGGATGACAACTTTTACCTTATGTTCAAGAGCAAGCATCGAGCGACAAAGGAATTAGGTAATGCACACTTGTCCCTAGGGACAAGTGGGAGACTGAAGGAAATAATGCCCTTGGTCCAAGTATGCATATAATATTAAGTCTAATAAATGCGGTTCAGTATTAATTAACAAGTTAATAATTCAGTGAGATCAAGTGAGCTGAATGCCTAGCTAGAGGCCGCTTCAGTTCAAGTGGAATTAATGATATTAATCCACAGCTTACTCTTGACTGAACCCGTAGGGTCACACAAATAGTACGTAAACGGATCAAGTATTTAATGGCATTAAATACTCCATCTATGGATATTCGGAATCGACGGATCTTGGTTTCAGTGGGAGCTGAGATCGTCACAAGCAAGAAATGAATACTCCGGAAACGATGATATTACCGGAAACGGAAATATGGATCATATCGAAAATATAAATATTATCCAAGTCGTAAATGTTGCCGGAAACGGAAACATGGTACGTATCGGAAAATATTAATGGAAATGGAAATATTGCCGGAATCGGAAATATTGCCGGAAACGGAAATATTGTCATAATCGGAAATATTATCAGAATCGGAAAATAATTCCGGAAACGGAAATATTAAATATTTGTTCGAAACGGAAATTAATTCCGGAATCGGAAATATTAAATATTTTTCGTATCGGAAATTAATTCCGGAACCGGGAATTTAATCGGAAGCGCATCGTACGAATTAGCATCGGACGAGGCTTGCTAGACGAAGGCCCAGCACGAAGCCAGGCCCGCGCCCAGCAAGCCGAGCGCCCAACATGAAGCTTCCACAGCCTCGCCAGGCCCAGCAAGGTCTTGGCGCGCGCAGGCTAGGCGTGATGTTGGGCTGCGAGCATTGGCTGCTCGTGTGGGCCGCAAGGCCTGCGCGGGTGGTGCGATGCTCGTGGCCTTACGATGCTCATGTTCGTAACGAATCCTAATCCTATCGGAATTCGTGTATTGATTAAATCCTAATCCTAATAGATTAAGTTTATTATTTAGAGTTCAAGTTGGATTCTAATTAATAAATCCAAATCCTAGTAGGATTATAATTCCTTTTCCATACCTCTATAAATAGGAGCCTAGGGTCATAATTTATAGAAACAATTGAAGTATTCTAAAGGTAAGATTTTGGAGAAAAATCAGCCATACACTTGCACCTAAATAGCCGAAATTCCTAAGCAACCTTAAGGGCGATTCTAGTTGGTCAAGCTTAAGGCGGACCCAGACGTGATGTAGACTATCTACGGAGGGACGACACTTGGAGTCCTAAAGACTTGTTCTTGTTCGGTTCGGGCGCAGCTAGGGAGGGCACGCAACAAAGTGTATGCATCTAAACTATGCTAAATGATTATGTGTAAATATTATTCTTTCCTGGCTTTATGGTTTTTCCGCATGATTTATGTTTTGTCATATGAATCATAACCTGACAATGTAACCCCGCGTAGATCGCAAAGATATAGATCTCAACCGGAAAGGTACTAAGGTATTTTGACGAACGAGAACTATGACGTTCTATTACTTGAAAGTGATGAACCTGCGACTTACAAACAAGCTATGACGAGCCCTAGCTCCATGCAATCTGAATTAGACTCCATGTCAGAAAACCAAGTTTGGATTTGGTCGATTTGCCAGATGGCTACCAAGCCATAGGAAGAAAAATAGGTTTTCAAACTGAAAAAGGACAAGGATGGGAAACTTGAATTTTTTAAAGCTAGATTGGTTGCAAAAGGTTACAGGCAAGTCTACGGTGTGGATTACGATGAAACCATTTCACCAGTTGCATTGCTAAAGTCTATTGGGATAATGTTAGCAATCGCTGCATATTACGATTACGAAATATGGCAGATGGATATTAAAACCGCTTTCTTAAACGGCGTTTTAACAGAAACTGTGTTTATGACACAGCGTGAGGGTTTTGAGGATCCAAAGAATGCTAAAAAGGTATGCAAGCTTAAGAAATCAATCTACGGATTGAAGCAGGCATCAAGGAGCTGGAATATATGTTTTGATGAAGCAGTCAGTGACTTTGGTTTCATCAAGAACGCAGACAAATCTTGTGTATACAAGAAGGTCAATGGGAGCAAAATTGCTTTTCTAGTATTATATGTCGACGACATATTACTTATCGGAAATGACATTCCTATGTTGAACTTTGTCAAGATTTGGCTTGGGAAATGTTTTTCGATGAAGGATCTAGGAGAAGCACAGTACATACTGGGCATCAAAATTTACAGAGATAGATCTAAAAGGATAATTGGACTTAGTCAAAGCACTTATATCAATAAGGTGCTTGAAAGGTTCAAGATGGCAGACTCCAAGCGAGGCTACCTACCCATGTCTCATGGAATGACTCTAAGCAAGACTTAGTGCCCAAAAACACTTGATGAGCGTAGACGAATGAGTGGGATTCCATACGCATCATTGATTGGTTCAATAATGTATGCTATGATATGTACACGCCCGGATGTTGCGTACGCACTCAGTGCTACGAGCAGATACCAGTCAGACCCAGGAGAGGCACATTGGACTGCTGCCAAGAATACTCTGAAGTACCTGAAAAGGCACAAAGATGACTTCCTGGCCTATGGTGGAGATGATGAATTAATTGTTAAAGGCTATACGGACGCAAGTTTCCAAACCGACAAAGATGATTTCAGATCACAGTCTGGGTTTGTCTTCTACCTCAACGGAGGTGCAGTAAGCTGGAAAAGTGCTAAGCAAAGCACCATTGCGGATTCTACAACTAAAGCGGAGTACATTGCCGCACATGAAGCAGCAAAGGAAGCTATATGGCTAAGGAATTTCATAGGTGAACTTGGTTTAGTCCCCTCCATTAAAGGACCAATAGCCCTATATTGTGCTAATAATGGAGCTATTGCACAGGCAAAAGAGCCTAGACACCACCAAAGAGTCAAGAATGTACTTCGTAGATTTCACCTTCTACGAGAGTTCGTTGAAAGAAAAAAAAGTCGAGATAAGAAAGATTGGAACTGATGACAACATCTCAGATCCATTGACTAAACCTCTGCCGCAAGCGAAGCACAACTCGCACACTGAGCTATGGGAATCAAGCATATTGGAGAATGGCTTTGATGTCCTTGTTTAATGTTTTAAAGTTTTAGAGTTTAATACTTTGTAAAACATTATTGGTTAATCATTCACAATAAATGAATAGAATTCATTTTCCATTTAATTTGTGGTTTATTAAATGATAAGTCCCTTCAATTTGACGAAATATTCAAGATAAACTGTCAGGACCAGTCCTGTTACTAAGAAATGTCTATCAAGTGAACTTGAATGTCAAAAGTTGAAAATGATCCCTGGTCTAAATTTTCTATAAAGATGGACGCATAGAAAACATTAGACGACTAGAATGCAAGATGACCAGTAGTTCTGTTTCTTGAACTATGTGGACATGGCAATGTCGTAATCATTTGCATAGATACTTATGGGAAGACTAGTATCGGACAGACCTATGAAACTTTACTATAAGAGATGAAAATCTGTCATAAGTAAATTTCATTAAAATTATTAGACATTAATCCTCAATACCTGAGTTATTTGAGATTACTTGTTTGAGAACTGCTTACTTTGACGTTGTCAATCGTCGCACCGTAAAAGGAGGCTATAAAGGAAACGCTCGGGTAATCACCTATCAAACGAAGTCTAATCTCAAGATCACAAGATTAGGATTGTCCTCCCATAAATCGGGATGAGATGCATAAAAGTTGTACAAGGCCACTCGGAGAGCTAGAAACTGTAAAATGCATGGCCGTGCTCGGATGAATCATAGGCTATGATTATCTGTTTATTTGATCAGTTGAACTCTGAAAACCGAGAAACACCTATGGACATAATAAGGATGACAACTCTTACCTTATGTTCAAGAGCAAGCATCGAGCGACAAAGGAATTAGGTAATGCACACTTGTCCCTAAGGACAAGTGGGAGACTGAAGGAAATAATGTCCTTGGTCCAAGTATGCATATAATATTAAGTCTAATAAATGCGGTTCAGTATTAATTAACAAGTTAATAATTCAGTGAGATCAAGTGAGCTGAATGCCTAGCTAGAGGCCGCTTCAGTTCAAGTGGAATTAATGATATTAATCCGCAGCTTACTCTTGACTGAACCCGTAGGGTCACACAAATAGTACGTAAACGGATCAAGTATTTAATGGCATTAAATAATCCATCTATGGATATTCGGAATCGACGGATCTTGGTTTCAGTGGGAGCTGAGATCGTCACAAGCAAGAAATGAATACTCCGGAAACGATGATATTACGGGAAACGGAAATATGGATCGTATCGGAAATAAAAATATTATCCAAGTCGTAAATGTTGCCGGAAACGGAAACATGGTACGTATCGGAAAATATTAATGGAAATGGAAATATTGCCGGAATCAGAAATATTGCCGGAAACGGAAATATTGTCAGAATCGGAAATATTATCGGAATCGGAAAATAATTCCGGAAACGGAAATATTAAATATTTGTTCGAAACGGAAATTAATTCCGGAATCGAAAATATTAAATATTTTTCGTATCGGAAATGAATTCCGGAACCGGGAATTTAATCGGAAGCGCATCGTATGAATTAGCATCGGACGAGGCTTGCTAGACGAAGGCCCAGCACGAAGCCAGGCCCGCGCCCAGCAAGCCGAGCGTCCAACATGAAGCTTCCACAGCCTCGCCAGGCCCAGCAAGGCCTTGGCGCGCGCAGGCTAGGCGTGATGTTGGGCTGCGAACATTGGCTGCTCGTGTGGGCCGCAAGGCCTGCGCGGGTGGTGCGATGCTCGTGGCCTTACGATGCTCATGTTCGTAACGAATCCTAATCCTATCGAAATTCGTGTATTGATTAAATCCTAATCCTAATAGATTAAGTTTATTATTTAGAGTTCAAGTTGGATTCTAATTAATAAATCCAAATCCTAGTAGGATTATAATTCCTTTTCCATACCTCTATAAATAGGAGCCTAGGGTCATAATTTATAGAAACAATTGAAGTATTCTAAAGGTAAGATTTTGGAGAAAAATCAGCCATACACTTGCACCTAAATAGCCGAAATTCCTAAGCAACCTTAAGGGCGATTCTAGTTGGTCAAGCTTAAGGCGGACCCGGACGTGCTGTGGACTATCTACGGAGGGACGACACTTGGAGTCCTAAAGACTTGTTCTTGTTCGGTTCGGGCGCAGCTAGGGAGGGCACGCAACAAAGTGTATGCATCTAAACTATGCTAAATGATTATGTGTAAATAATATGATTTCCTGGCTTTATGGTTTTTCCGCATGATTTATGTTTTGTCATATGAATCATAACCTGACAATGTAACCCCGCGTAGATCGCAAAGATATAGATCTCAACCGGAAAGGTACTAAGGTATTTTGACGAACGAGAACTATGACGTTCTATTACTTGAAAGTGATGAACCTGCGACTTACAAACAAGCTATGACGAGCCCTAGCTCCATGCAATCTGAATTAGACTCCATGTCAGAAAACCAAGTTTGGGATTTGTTCGATTTGCCAGATGGCTACCAAGCCATAGGAAGCAAAATAGGTTTTCAAACTGAAAAAGGACAAGGATGGGAAACTTGAATTTTTTAAAGCTAGATTGGTTGCAACAGGTTACAGGCAAGTCCACGGTGTGGATTACGATGAAACCATTTCACCAGTTGCATTGCTAAAGTCTATTGGGATAATGTTAGCAATCGCTGCATATTACGATTACGAAATATGGCAGATGGATATTAAAACCGCTTTCTTAAACGGCGTTTTAACAGAAACTGTGTTTATGACACAGCGTGAGGGTTTTGAGGATCCAAAGAATGCTAAAAAGGTATGCAAGCTTAAGAAATCAATCTACGGATTGAGGCAGGCATCAAGGAGCTGGAATATACGTTTTGATGAAGCAGTCAGTGACTTTGGTTTCATCAAGAACGCAGACAAATCTTGTGTATACAAGAAGGTCAATGGGAGCAAAATTGCTTTTCTAGTATTATATGTCGACGACATATTACTTATCGGATATGACATTCCTATGTTAAACTTTGTCAAGATTTGGCTTGGGAAATGTTTTTCGATGAAGGATCTAGGAGAAGCACAGTACATACTGGGCATCAAGATTTACATAGATAGATCTAAAAGGATGATTGGACTTAGTCAAAGCACTTATATCAATAAGGTGCTTGAAAGGTTCAAGATGGCAGACTCCAAGCGAGGCTACCTACCCATGTCTCATGGAATGACTCTAAGCAAGACTCAGTGCCCAAAAACACTTGATGAGCGTAGACGAATGAGTGGGATTCCATACGCATCATTGATTGGTTCAATAATGTATGCTATGATATGTACACGCCCGGATGTTGCGTACGCACTCAGTGCTACGAGCAGATACCAGTCAGACCCAGGAGAGGCACATTGGAATGCTGCCAAGAATACTCTGAAGTACCTGAAAAGGCACAAAGATGACTTCCTGGTCTATGGTGGAGATGATGAATTTATTGTTAAAGGCTATAAGGACGCAAGTTTCCAAACCGACAAAGATGATTTCAGATCACAGTCTGGGTTTGTCTTCTGCCTCAACGGAGGTGCAGTAAGTTGGAAAAGTGCTAAACAAAGCACCATTGCGGATTCTACAACTAAAGCGGAGTACATTGCTGCACATGAAGCAGCAAAGGAAGCTATATGGCTAAGGAAGTTCATAGGTGAACTTGGTTTAGTCCCCTCCATTAAAGGACCAATAGCCCTATATTGTGATAATAATGGAGCTATTGCACAGGCAAAAGAGCCTAGACACCACCAAAGAGTCAAGAATGTACTTCGTAGATTTCACCTTCTACGAGAGTTCGTTGAAAGAAAAGAAGTCGAGATAAGAAAGATTGGAACTAATGAAAACATCTCAGATCCATTGACTAAACCTCTGCCGCAGGCGAAGCACAACTCGCACACTAAGCTATGGGAATCAAGCATATTGATGAATGGCTTTGATGTCCTTGTTTAATGTTTTAAAGTTTTAGATTTTAATACTTTGTAAAACATTATTGGTTAATCATTCACAATAAATGAAGAGAATTCATTTTCCATTTAATTTGTGGTTTATTAAATGATGAGTCCCTTCAATTTGACGAAATATTCAAGATAAACTGTCAGGACCAGTCCTGTGACTAAGAAATGTCTATCAAATGAACTTGAATGTCAAAAGTTGAAAATGATCCCTGGTCGGAGTTTTCCATAAAGATGGACGCATAGAAAACATTAGACGACTAGAATGCAAGATGACCAGTAGTTCTGTTTCTTGAACTATGTGGACATGGCAATGTCGTAATCATTTGCATAGATACTTATGGGAAGACTAGTATCGGACAGACCTATGAAACTTTACTATAAGAGATGAAAATCTGTCATAAGTAAATTTCATTAAAATTATTAGACATTAATCCTCAATACCTTAGTTATTTGAGATTACTTGTTTGAGAACTGCTTACTTTGACGTTGTCAATCGTCGCACCGTAAAAGGAGGCTATAAAGACAACGCTCGGGTAATCACCTATCAAACGAAGTCTAATATCAAGATCACAAGATTGGGATTTTCCTCCCATAAATCGGGATGAGATGCTTAAAAGTTGTACAAGGCCACTCGGAGAGCTAGAAACTGTAAAATGCATGGCCGTGCTCGGATGAATCATAGGCTACGATTATCTGTTTATTTGATCAGTTGAACTCTGAAAACCGAGAAACACCTCTGGACATAATAAGGATGACAACTCTTACCTTATGTTCAAGAGCAAGCATCGAGCGACAAAGGAATTAGTAATGCACACTTGTCCCTAAGGACAAGTGGGAGACTGAAGGAAATAATGCCCTTGGTCCAAGTATGCATATAATATTAAGTCTAATAAATGCGGTTCAGTATTAATTAACAAGTTAATAATTCAGTGAGATCAAGTGAGCTGAATGCCTAGCTAGAGGTCGCTTCAGTTCAAGTGGAATTAATGATATTAATCCACAGCTTACTCTTGACTGAACCCGTAGGGTCACACAAATAGTACGTAAACGGATCAAGTATTTAATGGCATTAAATACTCCATCTATGGATATTCGGAATCGACGGATCTTGGTTTCAGTGGGAGCTGAGATCGTCACAAGCAAGAAATGAATACTCCGGAAACGATGATATTACCGGAAACGGAAATATGGATCGTATCGGAAATATAAATATTATCCAACTCGTAAATGTTGCCGGAAACGGAAACATGGTACGTATCAGAAAATATTAATGGAAATAGAAATATTGCCGGAATCGGAAATATGGCCGGAAACAGAAATATTGTCAGAATCGGAAATATTATCGGAATCGGAAAATAATTTCGGAAACGGAAATATTAAATATTTGTCGAAACGGAAATTAATTCCGGAATCGGAAATATTAAATATTGTTCGTATCGGAAATGAATTCCGGAACCGGGAATTTAATCGGAAGCGCATCGTACGAATTAGCATCGGACGAGGCTTGCTAGACGAAGGCCCAGCACGAAGCCAGGCCCGCCCCCAGCAAGCCATACGCATCAAACCACACGCCAAAGCCTCGCCAGGCCCAACGCAAGGCCAGGCCCAGCAAGGCGTGGCGCGCGCGCGGAGCAAGTGGGCTGCAAAGCAATTGGTTGGGCGCTGTGCAGTTCGTGTGGGCCGCGAGGCATGCGCGCGGGCTGTGCGGTGCTCGTGCTCGTGCTCGTGTGCGTGCTATATGAATCCTAAAGCTATCGGAATTCGTGCTATGATTAAATTCTAATCCTAGAAGATAAAAATTAATTAAATAGAGTTCTAAAGGGATTCTAATTAATTAATTTAGTATTCTAATAGGATTCTAAATCCTTTTCCATGATTCTATAAATATGTGCCTAGGGTCACAAATTCATACGCGAGTTTAATAAGTATTCAAACAATAAAAGCTAGGGTTTTTAAGCAGAAAAATCAGCCATATTACTTGCCTATTTAGCCGAAAATAATAGTACCTTAAGGGCGATTCTAGTTGGTCAATCTTAAGGCGGATCCGGATGTGCTGTGGACTATCTACGTAGGGACGACACTTGGAGTCCTAAAGACTTGTTCTTGTTCGGTTCGGGCGCAACTAGGGAGGGCACGCTACAAAGTGTATGCATCCTAGACTAATTATATGATTATGTGCAATTAATATGTATCCTGGCATTAAGGTTTTTCCGCATGATTTATGTTGTTCATATGTATCATAACCTAACAGCGGGTGCTTTCATCAGGTCATCCTCTATGTCGACCCCGATGTCGTAGGTTCTCTTGAAGCTTTCCAGGCCTAGGTACTTCATGTGAGCATTGTACTTTGGAAGAAGACCGGCAATGAAAATCTTGACTAATTCTCTCTCGGAGGGCCAGGTCACCATTAGGGATTCCATTTCTCTCCACCGGTTGAGGTAAGTAGTGAAGCCTTCCTGAGGCCCTTGCCTGAGAACTTCTAGTTCCCTTAGAGTGGTTTGAAGTTGAATGTTGGGTTGATATTGCTCCATGAATGCTCGAGCAACCGCCTCCCATGTATTTGTTTGATGTTCCTTGAGTGAATAGTACCACTTCTGGCAGACAGTTTCCAGAGACATAGGGAATACCACTGGGTATAGCTGGAGTTCGACCCCCTTGATGGCCATTGTAGCTCTGAAATTCTTGAGATGGTACTTGGGATTGTCAGTTGATTTGAACTTTGGAATGTCATTGGCGGAGAATTTGTCTCGCAGATTCGCCTTCCCCTTGAGGTTGTCCTCCATTGAGGTGTCAAAGTAGTTCTCTTGATTGGTAACCTTACTGACAAGACTCTCGATTTTCTTGGTTAAGTCATCAGTGGGCGCGCCCTATTCCACGGCACCCAATCGGTTGCTTATGCTCTCCACATTGGCACTGAGGCTGGCGAAATCCGTTAGGAGTTGAGCGAGATGATCAGAGGCAGACATTTGGATTATTTCTTGAATGGGACTGGGAGTTTGATTTGTAGGAGATGAACTGGCTGCTCGTTCGATGTCGGCTATGAGGGAGGCTAGGGCTGATGGATTTCGTTTCAACCTCTCTCCTCTTCGGCGAACCCACATAATCCTTCGACTCCTAGTTAGAACATACCAGACGATTTTAGAACTTGGACTTCCCAACACATGATATGATATGCATGCAATGAATGAGACCGGCCTAGACTTGACCCTAAGTGCCACTCCGAAGATTCGGGATTTTGGATTTTGTACTTGTATTCGGGATTTGCAACCCGTTGGAAATGTTTGACAGGAGCCTTTATTCTTTTGTAAGAGTTGACTCTTTGTACTAGGACTTGGAATATCAAAAAAAGAATATTTCGACCTATTGGAAATTGGACTTATTTGAAGGGAATTTCAACCCGCTCAAGAATTTGGAAATTGGACTTGTACTAGGAAATTGAATTTTGTATTATTTCAAGGGAATTTCAACCCGTCAATATTTTAGGGGATTTCAACCCGTTGGACTTGGAGTATTTGAAGGGAATTTCAACCCGATTGAAAAGGGAATTGACTTTGTATTATTTCAAGGGAATTTCAACCCGTCAATATTTTAGGGGAGTTTCAACCCATTGGATCTGGAGTATTTGAAAGGAATTTCAACCCGCGGGAGAATTGGGATTTGTATTATTTCAGGGGATTTTCAACCCGTTGGAAGATTGGACTTGCATTATTTTAGGGGAGTTTCAACCCGTGGATAGAATTTGAACTTGTATTATTTCAGGGGATTTTCAACCCGTTGAATGGAATCTCGAACTTGTATTATTTCTGGGGAGTTTCAACCCGTTGGAAATGTTTTGAATTTTGTACTAGGGAGCAATGGAAAGAAAGATTTCTTTGTAACTTGAAGATGAATTTGGAATTTGAATTTGGCTCGAAGTTTGAACTTTGAAATGGAAAGGACGCACTTTTGTATGTAGAACATGAGGCTTTGTATTTGGAAAATCCGGCATTATGCCGCCGTGGATTTGCAACATTGAATTTGGGAATTTGAAAGTCCGGCAGTATGCCGTCGTGGACTTGGAATCTTGAAGTATAGTATTTGAGGTTTGAAATATAGAATAGAAAAGTCGGGCATTACGACGACATGAATTTGGAATTTGACCCTTGAAGCTTGAAATTTTGAAAGGTCGAGTTGGAAAGTTGGCATTATGCCGGTATGGGCTCGGACATTTGAACTTGAGACTTTCAGATTGGAATTGAGTTTGAGGTTTGAAGACTTGAATGTTTGAAATAGGAAATCCGGCATGACGCCGTTGGATTTGGGTTTTAAACTTGAAATTTGAAACTCGAAATTTGAACTAGAAAAATCCGGCATTATGGTGTCGTTGGATTTGGAGGTTTTGAATTTGGAAATTTGACTAGAAAATCCGGCATTATGGTGTCGTTGGATTGAGTCTTGACTTGAAACTTGAAACTCGAAATTTGAATTAGTATGTCCGGCATTATGGCGTCGTTGGATTTGGATTTGAAAATTGAGGTTTTGGACTAAAAAATTTGGATTTGAACTTGAAACTCGAAATTTGGACTAGAAAATCCGGCATTACACTAGTGGAAAAAGGGTCATTTGCATCGCACTTTTAAGCACATTTGCGTCGCACATCGTGCGTGGCAAAAGCTCTCGACGCAAATGACTAAAAGTCATTTGCGTCGCACATTTGTGCGACGCAAATGAACCTTATTTGCGTCGCACAATTAGCTAATGTGCGACGCAAATAACTTTTCAGGCATGGTGCTGAAAAGTCATTTGCAACGCACATTAGCTAAATGTGCGACGCAAATGACTTTTCAATATGTTAAAAAAAATGTCATTTGCAACGCACATTAGCTAAATGTGCGACGCAAATGACTTTTCAATATGTTAAAAAAATGTCATTTGCAACGCACATTAGCTAAATGTGCGACGCAAATGACTTTTCAATATGTTAAAAAAAATGTCATTTGCGTCGCAGATTAGCTAAAGTGCGACGCAAATGACTTTTGGATATTCTAAAAAAAATGAGCTGCTGATTTTATTTAATCCATAGATTAAATAAAATAAGCAGCTTTCAGTACTAGTATATTCAGAGCATAAAAATAAAAGTAAACTAGGTGAAAATTTTGACAATATTTCCTTTGTAATTTGACCCTCCCCAATACCGGGAATGTTATAATACATTAATATATACCTGTCAAAACAGTTTACAACCCAATAAAAGGCAAATTCACCATAGATCAACCAACATGTTGATAACCTAACTACACTTTAAACATAAAAGTTTAAGTAAATATCTCTATCCTGGATATAAAAATGGAAGATGTTAGAAATCAAATCTATGACAAATCAAGATATGACTTTCAATACAAAGATGGGATGCATTACCAACGGTGATAGTCACAGTTAAGGCAGAGAACTTCAAGAAAGTCCAGCAACTGGTGAAAATAAACACTCTTTAGGCTGGCTTGGTTTTGTTCTTGTTTCAACTGGCTGCTGCCAGAATTGCTGCTTTCTACTTCTGCCAGAACTGCTGCTGCTGCTTCTAGCTTGTAATCGATAACTGTTGTTGCCAGAACACCTGCTGCTGCTGCTGCTGCTGAAGCTAATGAGGTAATATTAGCTTGTAATCGATAACTGTAATCGATAACTGTTCTTAGAGTCATCTGCGTCGCAGATTAGTAATTATGCGACGCAAATGAGGTAATATTTTGCGTCGCATTATTACTAATCTGCAACGTAAATGACTCTGAGATCATCTGCGACGCAAATGACTCTAAGAACAGTTATCGATTACAGTTATCGATTACAAGCTAATCTGCGTCGCAGATTAGTAATAATGTGACGCAAATGAGGTAATATTTTGCGTCGCATTATTACTAATCTGCGACGCAAATGACTCTGAGATCATCGTAGAGTCATCTGCGTCGCAGATTAGTAATTCTGCGACGCAAATGACTAATTTTAATGCTTAAAACTGTGAATTGCGTCACATGTTTAAATGTGCGAGGCAAATGCGGTGATGCAAATGATTGTTTTTCCACTAGAATTATGACGCCGTTGGATTTGAACCTTGAAAATTGAGGCTTGGACTTGAAAATCCGGCATTATGACGCCGTGGGATTGAATTTTGAACATGGAAGTTTTGGATTTGAAAATTTTGATTTGAACTTGAAACTCGAAACTCGAAATTTGGACTAGAAAATTCGGCATTATGACGCCGTTGAACTTGAACTTTGACTTGGAAACTTGAGGTTTGGACTTGAAAATCCGGCATTATGACGCCGTGGGATTGAATTTTGAATTTAAAACTTGGAATTTGGACTTGAAAATCCGGCAATATGACGCCGTTGGATTGAATTTTGAATTTGGAACTTGGAATTTGGACTTGAAAATCCGGCATTATGACGCCGTTGGATTCAATTTTGAGTTTGGAACTTGGAATTTGAACTCGAAAATCCGGCATTATGACGCCGTTGGATTGAATTTCGAATTTGGCATTTGTGTGTGAGGCGTGTTTAAGGTTTTTGAATCAAATGGAGTGACACTCCTAAAGACCCTAAATCGGCGATTTAGATGCATGAGGTTTGAATGATGCTCCTAGGGGTTTGGTTTCCTAGTTGGAGGCTAATTGGTTTTGGCAAGCTAGAACTCGAGGTTAGCCATTCACGCGTGCAAAGACGCCCACACAATGCACAAGTAGCACGTTGTCACACTAATCATGAATATGAATGCGACATGCAAAGTTCTCAACCTAAGGTCGGTCTAAGTTTTGTATGATGCAAGTGGTCGGCTTTGGGTGTCAAAAGGTACTCGGCTAAGTGACGGATCCGGCGACAACTTTCACATCCGCCTAAGGGAAGTGTGTGTCGGCAGACGACCTCCATACTTGACATCGGGAATGTCAAGTAAATGCCAAGTTTCGGTAGGTGCGGAAATGGTCACACACTTTGGTCGGGAACCGTATGGAGAGTCACCATTTCGTTTCCCCCGGGGCTAGCCCGGATGTAGAACACATCCGTTTGGGCAAAGGTAGAAATTCATTTTGCACAGTATGGTTTTCGAAAAATGCATGAAACGCCTAGAAATTGAAATTGAAATCGTAGTTGAATTTGTATTTGTAAAGCTCGTTTTTCGGCACTTGTTCACGAGGTTTGGGAGCGTCCTTCCATATTCAAAAATAGACTAACTCCCAACACGAAAAGTTGAGCAAAAGTGGGCGACGAGCCACTGTGAGCCATTGTCCTGGATGCAGGCAGTGGCGTTGGGCGCAGGGGCTGCGCCTGGCGCCAGTGCTGGCATCCAGTACTTAAGCAGATCAGTGGTTTATTCCTCGAAATCTGCCCGCATTTTCGAATTGAAATTAGTAAAGTCCCCAGTGGAGTCGCCAGAATTGTAGGGGGTTTTTTTTGTGCAAAACTTGTTTCCCGTTCTACAAGAGAGGCGGTTCTTTAGAAAACCATAGAATTTTTGTACCTCGAAGGAGTCACCACCAAACATTGTTTAAAGTCTCGTTTGGAAAGACCGCAAGTGACTCTATTTTGGATAAGGCTTTGAATCCTCGAAACGGATGGGTGAGATCCGGGCACGGGAACAAAATGCTTATTCCGCGAGATTTAGAAATATTCAAGTACGTTGGCACAACATTTTCGAAAATATACTCTAGATTAGACTATGTGGGTTTGTATTTAGAGCAAATAGAATCTCTAATTGTATGGTGGTCACTTTGCTTTATAGATTGATTTAAGGAACCTAAGGCCGGTTTGTCCAAGAAATTATCTTTGTTAAGCGTGATGTAACCTTTGTATTTTGTTGTATTTAGCATGTGCGGTGATGAAAGCAATAAAGCAAATAAAGTAACATCACAATACTAAATAAAGTGCGGAATTAGTAAATACAAGACCCCCTAGAAAAGGACTAGGGAGTAGGTCCACATTGCCTAGAAATGGACTAGGCAAGTAAAGATGTGGAATTGAAAGTGCGGAATTGAAAGTGCGGAATTGAAATTGCGGTATTGAAATTGCGGTATTGAAATTGCGGTATTGAAAGTGCGATATTGAAATTGCGGTATTGAAAGGTGCGATATTGAAATTGCAATATTGAAAGGTGCATAATTGAAATTTTTACTTGGGCACATGAGATTCGAACGCCAAGCGGCTCCTTAAAAATAAGTGCGCCCGACACGAATTCAAAGCCAAAAATCTCAACTTGGGAGAGGTTGCTTAACCCAAATATCCTAGATTTTGCATGTTAAACTTGAACTTGAAAGATCGAATATTGAAGTTTTGAACTTGAAATAATTGAAATTTGAACTTGAAAGGATCCTAGTTTAGGGAAGTAACCATGAACAACCCTAAACATGGTGAGATCTTGAAAATTGAAAACTTGAACTTGTATATTGAAAAATGGAGTTTTGAATCTCAAAAGACTAAACCTTTAAATGTTAAAAGGTGTCATCTTTGATTACCCCATACTTGAAGGTGATTCTAGTTCAAAGAGGTGATTGTAAACAACTTGGACATCCTTGAATCTTGAAAGTTTGCATTTTGTATTTTGAAAAAGTTTGTATTTTTGGAAAACATGTATGATTGTTGCAAGTGGTGTTTTTAATGATTAAAAAAACACCAACTTTCTAATCATTTTGAAATCAAAGCAACATAGTTGATTAGAATGGGATTCGGATTTACCTAGTTAGGTTTAGGCAAGAGCTCCCAATTGCTTTTGAATTTAGGAATTTTGTATGTGTTTTTGAGGAGTTTTTGAGTTGTATTTTGAGGCGTAATGTCAAAATTACGACGTTGTATTGTTCTTCCCCTCCCCATTATGTAGAAAATGAGGGGTATTTATAGGAAGAATGGGTGCAAGGCGCCAGCACACACCAGCGCAGTGCGCTACTGACGTGGCTTGAATGCCGCCAAAGCAAGGACACGGGCTCCGTCCTTGTTTCGTCTTGTAGTGTTTTACGTGTTGTACGAATAGTACTAGGTTTGGCGTTTTGTATTTGCTTGGAGGTTAGGCATCATTTAGCGTCTAAAAACAAGCCTTTCACGGGTTTTGAATTCCGGTGTTACGGGACGGGGCCCGACATGCTCGGTTTTGTGGGTCGGCGCCCGAATTTGACTTGCCTTATATAATTTTGAGTGGAAAAGGCCTAGTAAAACCAATGGGATGGTCTACTAGATGAGATTGTACTTGGATTTTGAAATTGGATTTGGAAAGTTGTATTTTGTACCGAGAACCGAAAGGGGAACGGTCTCGGGGGTTGGATTTTGGATCTTGAATTTTGGAAGTATTCTTAGCAATTGGGATTTCCGCCTGGAGTTATTCCAATCACCTAGTAAGGATAATGGTATCGTCATCATCCCAAAGGGGAGACACAAATTAGGTGTCTACACATAGCTTTTGTATTTGGAGTAAAAATTTGTCGGAGAGTTCTATTGTAACGCCCGGATCTCTAATTCACATAATTAAGCAGCGGAAACCTCCTATTTGGTTGGGACATTACCGTTGTACTCCCTCTTAGGAATTACAAGGCAACATCATAACATAAGCCATTAATTAATCTCCAAATTAACATAATTATCCTTTTAAATTCCATAATAAAAGTACATAACTTACTAAATGTTTTTACTTAAGCTATTATAACTTTAAACGTTAACTTAGCTGAACATTACTAAAGTGAAATCCTCGCCATTATTCGTTTTCCTTGTCCCCAGCAGTAAAAAAAAAAAAAAAAAAAAAAAAGAACGGTGAGTCGAAGACTTAGTAACGATTTACTCTAGCATCGTAACATCATTTCAATTCATTTTATTTGATAAGACAGGAGAATAGAATATAGTAAAACATTTAACAAAATATCTTTTCAGAAACATATTTTCAGAATTATCATTTCATCAATTCAAAAAAATCATTTTAGGAACATCATTTCTTTAACCTTTTTCCTTTTAACAGTATTATTCTGGTCGTCAGGACTTTACAGGAAAACATGGTAGGACGTCTCCTACAAACAAGGGAAGCCAGTGATTCATAACAGGGGAGCCTGGGATCCATAACAGGGGAAGCCAGTGCTTCTTATCAGGGGGAACATTGGTTCCATATCAGGGGAAGCCAATGCTTCTTATCAGGGGGAACCTTGGTTCCATATCAGGGGAAGATAGTGCTTCTTATCAGGGGGAGCCTGGGATCCATATCAGGGGAACTTGACCAGTTCTTACACTTTCATTTATCATGTTTACATTTCTTTTAATGGAACATTATTCAGGAAAATATCATTCATCCATGGTAGTTCAATAAAACCATTAAATCTCGTTATTTCATAAAATAATTTCTTTCAGGAATAATAATTCATTAAATCAATACTTTTTATAAAGCTGCATTATCATAAAACTATTCAATCAAATCATACTTGTAATCCCGCAAATTATAAAACATGTTACAAAACATCAATCATAACATCATTCGTTGTTTAATGTCGTTGTGTTTGAATTTTGATTGCATTTTTGTGTTAATTCTTTGAATTTGGTTGTTTAATGTCGTTGTGTTTGAATTTTGATTGCATTTTTGTGTTAATTCTTTGAATTTGGTTGTTTAATGCCATTGTGTTCGAATTTTGATTGCATTTGTGTGTTGATTCTTTGGTTGTTTGAATTGACAGGTTGCTGCCACTGGAGTTATGATGATTTGTGATTTATCTAATCCATTGTTGGTTTTGCGCCGGTCAGCTGCTATCATTTGCAATTTGCAATTTTGCATTATTAGAATTCCTTTGTTGCTGAATTTATCGGATTGGTGTTGATTCATTAGTTAATGGACTCCATGTTCGGCGACTGGCCTTCACACGACCCTCACAACTTCAGCCAACTCCGCCCTTCTGATCCTGCAAATCTCCTCCATAAGTTACCATCTTCATCTTTGAATGTAGTCGTTTTTTATTGATTGTTCTTATTTTCGTTAAAAATGGAGTTAATCTGATTTGGGTTTTGCTGTAATTTGATTATTGAGTGATTGGAATTTGCCTAATGTGCGATAATTGAAGTTATCATGAATTTACTTCTTCAAATTCGTCTGAATTCTACTGAATTTTAGTCAAGTGAAGGTTTCGTACAAATGGGTGAGTTAATTTTTTGTGCAAATTTAGGAAATTCGTGAGTAATTGAAATTATGTCTCATGATTATGCTATGAAACGTATTAATTTGTCTCCTCAAATTCAACTAGAATCAGTTCATTTTAATTAAGCGAAGGTTTTGAATTCGACCACGTATTTTATTAGCTAGGTTGTGGAGGTGTAGTAGTGGACTTATTAGTTGCTGTTGCTAGCTATCCTAAGCCGGATGACAAGATTAGGAGCACCAGTTTTCAGGTAAATCAATCACCTTTTTTGCAATCTTTTGCAAAAACTATTATTATTTATCCTAAAATGTGCAATTTGAGTTTGCTTTGTTATTTCTGATCTAATATTTTGGCTGATTAACTGCTGAATAATGTTATGGATTTTGGTAGGACTAGGATTGAAAACTTTATTTAACTTTTGAGCCTTTTAAGGGTAAATTGAATTTGGAAAGTATGCCAAGAAATTGAGTTTATGGGCAATGGTCAATGTTATGTAGACTGTAGAGAACGGGAAAAGCCCAGGAGGCTTTCATTGTCAGAATCGAGAGATATTCATTCTGGTGACGATAATGTAAGACTGATAGATAAAGAAAAAAATTCTTGGTTGGTGGTGGGGGTGACTCCCCTTTTGCAATCTTTTGCAGCATAAAGAGGGAGCCTTACCTATAAATTCATTTCCCAACTTGCTGAAGATGTACAGCCTTTCTTTCATGTTTTTAAGTTGATTATATAATTTATAATTTCTGTGGAGAAAAACAATGTATTACAGCTCGAGATTTTTGGCATGCGCTTTACTTAATTACTCCCCTCCTCCGTTGTATAAATCTGCAATAAAGAACATGACAGTAAAGAAACAATAAGCTCCTATAAAAAACAAAAATTAATGAACAAGTCGGGGATAAGATCAGCACAAAATAGAAAGGGGGCAGAACCACCAAGACATGAAATCCTATCGAGAAATTCTGACACTTAAAAAGAGTCTTAACACCTCAATAATCCATCTGCACCCAACATAGAATTTAAGACAATTCCAAAATTTAAGGAACTTCAAAATGTAACGCACAGCACCGTTACTATAATGCATGTAACAAGGCTCTCACCCTATGGTAGGATAGTCATACGTGATCACATATTTTTCCCTAAAGTTGCAAAGAGACTTTTTCTGAGTTCCGATAAACAAAAGACACTACAAAATGTATCTATGCAATTGGAATTATACAGATTCTGCTTCCCTTCCCCTAACAGTAAATATATCCCTAATAATAACTCACTGCTAAGGGAAGGAAGTTCGCACAAACAGTGTGTTTAGTAACTTGACTTTAATGAGGAAAACTACGTAAAAATGTAATTACTCAATTTTACCATGTTTGTTTATTCGGAGAGAAAACTATGGAAAAGTAAATATGTGGAAAACTTTTAGTTATAATTGGGCTATTTAGATTTCCATAGTTTTTCAAAACTGTTGAAAAACAATGTGAACAATAAACCAATGTGAACAATTTGGTAAAAACCAATGTGAACAATAAATCACACTAGTAGAAAAACATTCATTTGCTGCCATGATTTTGCTGCGTTAATTACTTAACGCCTCTAACTAAACGACAAATTCGAAGAATCAGTTAAAAATTAACACTTTGCGGCGTTATTTACTATTATGACGCAGCAAATTAATAAAAAAATAAACGTTTTGCGGCGTGGCTCCTTTTAACGCCGCAAAGTTGTCACCTGTCCCCCACACAGAGACACGCGTATTAACCCCATATTTTTGGAGCCAGCTGCTTCTCTCTTTCGTCTCTTTCGTTTGGCTTGTCTCACTTCACAGAAACACCAACACCTTCTTCTTCTTTCATACGACTGACCCTGACCTACTCTCTTCACCACCGAATTTCGCCGGAAAACTTAAGCTCCACCGCCGCCGTGGTCATTCGAACTCATCTCCGCCGCCGCCGTTCTCAATTGAGGTAAATTATGCTTCCACTGCTCCTCCTCATCCTTTCCGTTTTTTCGTTTAATTGCTCTATTCCCCCTCATATCAGTCTCGCAATTAACATGAATTGTGTTTGAATTATCTAATTAGTACTCTCTTGCTCTGTCCTCTCCTCTCCTCTCTCCCCTGAAACTGTAAATTAATTAACCCTAATTTTCAATGTCAAATTTTGGCTTAATAGAACCTTAAAAATGCCTAAACTTTATCTCTGATTGTATCCTACAAATTTGGTATTGGTTCAGGCTCAAGACTAAGAAACTTGAAAATTTACCTAGTGACTGCAGCTTCTCTTGTAGCCCCTGAGCTGGACCGACTTCCTCGCCGTCTTTGAATATGTAAACCCGTAAAGGTTGTTTCTAGACTCTGTACTCAGATTTTAATTTCCTTTAACTCTTTCAGGTTAGCATTTTCTCTTATATATATGGCTTTTTGCATATTTTCAGTTGTGCTTGGAATTGGGGAACTTGCTGATTCATCTTTCTAGAGATAATATTTCTCACTGAAGAGGTAATTGACTGTTGAGGATTGCATCGTTATTTTGATTAAATAATGTAAAGCACTTATATACCGTTGTATTCACGCATATCTCTGCTTGTCAAGTTGAATACTCTAGCAGAAAATTGATTTCAATTTGTACTTCAAAAGTAAAACTTAGATTGACTGAATGCTACACTGAAATTGCATATTCGATTTGACACAGTTAGCCTATTATTATTTGTAGTCCGACTTTTTTCCATGTTTAAGCTCAGTTTGCTCCAATTCAAATGAATACTCTTCTTGGCCACCTTGATTATTTTCCTCAGTAGGCCTTCACTGGTAAATCCTATGCCACCATGACACAGGTCACAGGAACTGAAAGCCATGAATTTGTTATTTGGGTCCAGGTTTTTTGTTCATGTTGTTGGGTGTAACATGTTGTTCTCTGTTTTTTTGTTTTGCTAGTTCTGATTTGCTTAGTTTTTGTTGTTGGTCTTATTGTTGTTGCTTGCTTTTGTTGTCGTTGTTGCTGTTTTTGCTCTTGTTGTTCTTGGTGTTGTATGTTCTTTTTGTATAGTTCAACTATGTTTCACGAAATTCATTTAAGCATGTATACAACGTGTTACACCAATTTCAATGTGAGTTGCTATGTGTTAATGTGTTGACAGTTTGGTTGTATCATGACTTTAGCCGGTGAAACAGAAGGTATGAGTCGAAGTTGGATGTATGAGAAGCGAACTTCGTCGGGGTTCTTGAACGGGGTAGAGGAGTTTTGTAGATGTGCTTTGGAGCATCAAGAAAATGTACAAGATAATGGGTTTTATTGTCCATGTGTCGATTGCGAAAATGTGAGTAGGGTTAGTAGTATCAAAACATTAAGAGATCATGTGATTCGTCGTGGGTTTAGGCAACAATACCATGTGTGGATATGGCATGGTGAGATCGGAGGATATACGGGAAATTCCAGTGAAAATCCAATTATTGACCACCATGTACACACTGAACCTATTGATCGGACCGAGGATATGTTTTCGGAGGAAGATGATGAAGGTGAAGAAGACGTGGATGATGATATTGAGGAGGATCATATAGATGAAATGATGGAGGCAATTCAAGATAAGCCTCATTTATTTGAACGTTTGTCAGAAGCTGCTGAGAAACCTTTGTATCCTGGATGTGTCAAGTACACTCAGTTGTCGGCTGTGTCAGTGTTGACCAACCTGAAAATAAAGGGCGGTGTGACTGACGCAATTTTTTCACAATTTTTGGAGGCATTAGAGGACATGTTTCCCGAAGGGAATGTGTTGCCTAAGTCAACTTATTATGCCAACAAGTTGATGTGTCCTTTTGGATTAGCATATGAGAAAATAGATGCTTGTCCAAATGATTGTATTTTGTATCGAAAAGAGTTTGCAGATTTAGATAAATGTCCTCGGTGTGGTAAGTCTCGTTACAAGCTCCCAGATGGAGTTATGCCCGGGGAAGGCAAGAAAGGTCCCTCTGCTAAACTGCTTTGGTATCTTCCAATAATACCAAGGTTTAGACGATTGTTTTCAATAAAGAAGGAGGCAAAGAACTTGAGGTGGCATGCAGATAAGAGGAAGAAAGATGGGTTGCTTAGACATCCGGCAGATTCTCCTCAATGGAAAGATATTGATGAAGAATTTCCAGAATTCGGCAAAGAAGATAGGAATCTTAGGCTTGCGCTTTCTACTGACGGAATGAACCCATTTGGTAGTCTAAGCAGTCAACACAGCACTTGGCCTGTTCTGTTAGTAATTTATAATTTGCCTCCTTGGTTGTGCATGAAGTCAAAGAATATTATGTTATCCTTACTTATACAAGGGCCGAAACAACCAGGAAACGATATTGATGTATACCTTGCTCCGCTCATTGATGATTTGAAAAAAATGTGGGATGAAGGTATTTCTGTTTTAGATGCGTATGGTGATGAGATTTTCACGTTGTGTGCAATGTTATTTTGTACCATCAATGACTACCCGGCTTATGGTAACTTGTCAGGGTATAAGGTAAAGGGAAAGATGCCATGCCCAGTTTGTGAAGATGATATGGAATCAACCTGGTTGCCAAATTCTAGAAAACACGTGTATCCAGTTCATAGAAAGTGGCTAAATAGGTTTCATCCTTATCAAAAGAAAAAATCTATATTTGATGGCAACGTGGAAGAACGTAGATTTCGTAGACCGTCATCTGGAAGAGAGGTTTACAACCGTGTTAAAGGCATAGAGACGGTTTTTGGAAAATCTGGGAAAAATAAAAAAGATGGAATTTGGAAGAAGGAGTCTGCCTTTTGGAAACTGGAATATTGGAAGCATCTGTCAGTTAGACATTGTCTCGATGTAATGCACATAGAAAAAAATGTGTGTGAGGCCATTTTGGGTACATTGTTGAACATGGATAAGAAATCGAAGGATGGCATTAAGGTGCGGAGAGACATGCAACACCTGAAGATTCGACCTCATTTATGGCCAAAGCTTAAGGAAAAGGCCAGAAAGGGGAAAGGTAAGTCTTACTATTTACCCCCTGCTTGCTATACATTGTCTAAAGTTGAGAAAAGAATATTTCTAGAGTGTCTTTATGGAATTAAAGTTCCTAAGGGCTACTCATCGAATATAAGAAAGCTTGTGTGTATGACTGAATTGAAATTACATGCAATGAAATCCCATGATTGTCATGTCATGATGCAAGTATTGTTGCCCATTGCAATTCGTGGGATTTTGCCTAAGCATGTAAGAGATGCCATCACGAGACTTTGTTCGTTTTTCAATACAATATGCAACAAGGTACTTGATCCGGAGGAATTAGACAAACTACAAGCTAATGTAGTTGTAACACTGTGCCAGTTTGAGATGTATTTTCCGCCTTCGTTTTTCGACATAATGGTTCATTTAGTTGTCCATCTTGTTCGAGAAATCAAGCTTTGTGGTCCAGTGTTCATGAGATGGGCTTATCCTTTTGAAAGGCATATGGGGTGCATGCAGAGAAAGGTGAGGAATCCCGCACGACCAGAAGCAAGTATGATTCAAGGAACTGTGTCGGCGGAGATTGGTGCGTTTATTGCTGAATATATGTCCAGAGCTGAACCAATCGGACTTCCTAAATCTCGACATGAGGGGAGACTTGAAGGCAAAGGCACAATTGGTGCTAAAGATATCAGTGCTCCATTAGAGAAACAGATGCAAGCCCACTTATGTGTGCTACAACAACTCACAGAGGTTAGTCCGTACTTAGAAAAGCATATGCAGGAGTTAAGAGCTCGAAATCCGACTAAAACAGAACGTGCCTTGGTGTTGGAACATAATCGTACTTTCAGTGATTGGTTTCAAAATAAAGTGATGGCTGAGTTGGATGTTAAAGGCCACAAAATCTCCAATACGATAAAATGGCTATCATATGGTCCACAAGATACTTTGCACTCATATGAAGGGTATGACATCAATGGATATACCTTCCATACGCTACGTCAAGACAAAAAGTCAAGGTCTACGCAAAATAGTGGTGTTACAATGGTTGCTTCTTCTAGAGATTATGCAAGTGCTAAAGATAAGAATCCAGTTGATGCAACACATCCATATTATGGGGTCATTCAGGAAATATGGGTGCTTGATTATAGTGGAAAAATAAAGGTACCACTTTTTCAATGCAAGTGGGCAGAGAATAGTCGGCGCGGTGTTAAGCTTGTTGACAATAATATGACTATAATCAATATGACACGGTTGCGCGACACTTCAGAGCCATTCATACTCGCATCCCAAGCAAAGCAAGTTTTCTACATAAGAGACAATGTCGATCATGATTGGTCTGTTGTTGTTAAAGGGAAGAGATATATTCTTGGTGTTGGTGATGTCGATGATGAAGAAGAGTACGATCAGTTTGATGACTCACCACCGTTCTCAATTTCAGAGAGCGATGTGCTTGATGGAACGGATAATGATACCAATTATATGCGCTTAGATCATACAGAAGGCATAACTGTTGATGAACCTTGATGATGATTTAGGTACTCACTGTGTAGACATATTTCTCATGTTTTGTAGTTGATTGATTTCTTATTTAAAGTACTTGTTATTTTTGTTCAATTTTGTATTATTCTGTCTGTTCAGTTATTTTTTTATACTAATTCTGTTGTGTTCTGTTTATTGTGCTAGTGTTCTGTACAAAAAATACTTTAACTTTTTTTGGTTTTGTACTGTTTTGTAGTGTGTACTTTAAGTGTGTTGGGTTATGTACTTTTCTGTTTTGTATTATCCTTTTTAGTTTCGCTATTGTACTAAAGTTAAAAGATTCAAATTTTGCAGAGCTATGGCTAGAAATGGGGATGAATCTGATGAAGAAACGCCAGAAAAAGATAAGGACTATGATGCCTTGAACGAGAAAGACCAAGGTGAACCAGAAGATATAGCTAATGACGAGTATTTGCGTCGACTTGATGAGTTTGAGGAGCTGGCTGATGCTGCTGCCCTTCTCGGAGTTGATACTAATCATCCTACAGAGGAGTCAGGTAGCAAGAAAGGCAAGGGTAGGGGAAGGGGGTCAGGAAAAGCTAGGGGTCCGACAAAAGGGCTAGGAAAGACCGGGCCCATGTTCCTGCAGTTTGACAGCCTTTTGCGTCCATCCGGCAAATGGAGATTGAAGTATGGTCAACAGATCGGTTTGTGTAGTCGCAAGTTGAATATTAATTGGGATTGGCCAAGTGTTAGTCAAGGTTTAAGGAGTAAATTATGGGAGGACACAATGGTAAGTGCTAAAATTATTCTTTTTTTTCATTTTTCTATACCTACTGCCTTTATTTTTTGAAATTTTAAACAGCCCGGTCGTTGGTTTCTACTTGATTTAGTGTGATTTTGTAGAAGTTGGGAAGGTTTGGGGTTATTTTTTATTCATTTTGCCTTTGGTTTCTGTTGAGCTGCTTAGAATATGTTAGCTGGTTTTTCTGTTTCAGCTGGCATGATCATTGTCCAGCGATTCTTTTGATGTTTGGGCTACATGTTGAGTGAGCATACTTGCTTCTACTTGACATGCTCTTGGCAATTAATGCTGTCGGTGTAGTTTAAGGCTTGAGATATAGGGGCAGCAGGTTCAACTAGTTCAGTAGTTTAGTTATTTGTTTTGTTCACTCACATCTGTATTACTGGTTCATCTGTCAGTGTTGTTTAAGGCTTGAGACATAGGGCAGCAGTGTCACATTAGCTTTGGATTACTGGTTGATTATTTAGGACAAATCAGGATTTGTAGTTTAGTTTTAGTACAGCTGATGGTTGCTGTTAATTAATTATCTGAGTGTTTTAGTTTTTGTCTCGTGTTCTAGGTCTGTTTAGAAACTACAGTTGTATATCGTGTATTCCAGCCTCATTCTTCAGCAGGGCCTCATTCTAGCATGCAGGTCGCGGTCCTTAACAGTCCTGGTCCATGCCTAGCCCGGCCACTCTGTTTTGTGTCAGGCCCTGCTGGGTTGAGTAGTTCAGCTAGTTGAGTAGTTCAGTAGTTCACCTAGTTCAGTAGTTCAGCTTTAGTAGGGCAGCAGGTTCAGCAGTGAACCTGGTTCAGTAGTTCAGCTAGTTCAGTAGGTCAGCTAGTTCAGTAGTTCAGCCTGTATTTCAGCTAGTTCATTAGTTCAGTAGTTCGGTAGTTCAGCCTGTATTTCAGCTATTTCAGACTGTATTCCTGCCATGTCTTGATTGTTTTGTTTTAAACGTGCAGGCAAGATTCCACCTTGAAGATGATCCAGTAATCAAAAAGAATTTCCTCTCTAGTGTAGCTAAGAGATTCAGGGACTTCAAGGGAAAGCTAGTGAGTGGCCATATTATTTTTACAAGAAAGTTGAGCAAAAATGAGGTCAATCGTCAACCATATGAGATTTGGAAAAACATCCAACGAGAAGATTGGGAGACATTTAAAAAGTCAAAAACATCTGACATAGCAGTGGTAAGTTTATATTTCACTATTTTGTATGATGTGTATAATTGGCTATGGTATGAAACTAACGTAAAAATTTATGTTTGTTAGCTTAAGCGTCAAAAGGCCCAAAAGAGTGCAAAATCGAATGATAATCCTCATCACTTGGGACAATATAACTATGAGGATGCTCGGAAAATATGGATCCACGAGGGCTTTTACCCAAATTCTGAACAAAATCGAGGTGATGATTGGTATTGTTCAATGCATAAGAAAGACAAAAAAACAGGAAAAAGATCTATCCCAAAGCCCAAAACGAAGGCAATTGCTGACAAATATGTAAGTAATTCAATTCTTGTGATTTTCTATATGCGGCCCACGAGATAAAGTCTAGTTCATAATGTGATACACTGAATGATAATGGAGTTAATATCTTGCCACTTATTATATGAACTAGAGCCTGTGATCGATACTTTTTTTAAATCAATGGTGCTTATAGTGCTTCCTTTGTTGGTTTGCTTGTGTATAAGTTTTGATGCCTATTCTTTTATATAACAACTATGAACAGCTGGAGATTAAAGAAAAGCAAGCAAAAGGGGAATTTACTCCACATCGGAACCAAGATGCCTTATCCGAGGCTCTTGGGAAGTCAGATCATTTGGGCCGGGCACGTGGATTTGGAGGGGTGAATGTCGGGGTCAAAAGGGCGTTTGGAAAGGCAACATCAAAGCCTAAGTCTGATCATGAGACAATAAAAGCACAACTTCGGGAGGAACTTCGGGAGGAAATGAGAGAAGAGTTAAAGGCTAGCATGAAGGCCAATCTCCCTTCCATTTTAGAATCTATGGGTTTAAGTACCACATTGCCTTCAACAACTCCTTCGAACCACTCTCAACGTTCACCACCCAGGCAAATTGAGCTACCCCATGAGAAGGCTCTGCCATCTGAGTTGGAGGAGGTTCTGCCGCCCTTCGAGGTAACTTATCACTCACTGAATGTCTATTATGAGCTTATGCATACAGATTCTAGCTTTTCCTAGACTCAAGATTTTCATAGCTAGAGTAATGCCCGGTTTTTTGAGCTATACGAGAACCACTACACTGCAGCACTGATCCACTTGTCTACTGCACAACAGCACTGCACCACTACATCACAGCATCATTGCACTGCTGTCCTGCTGTGCATTGCACTGCTTGCAGTAGGACAGCAGTGCAGTGCACAGTAGGACAGCAGTGCAGTGCTGCTACAGGACAGCAGTGTAGTGAGGCACATGTCCGGAAAACTGACCAAGTTGTTCAGCAGCCAATGCACTGAGAGTGGCACTTTAATCCAATTCACAAAGTTCTGTTAAAAATTGAGCATTAGACGCCGTATCATACAAGTTAAAGTTATAGAATCCCAATACACAAACATATCCCAAAATTCCGACTTAATTAGAAAAAAAATCTAATATATGTGTCTAGGAATCAAATTCACATTGCAAATCTGATGCCATTCTGTTGTTAGTTCTGGTCAACAGGGTTGACTTTTTTGAGGTTCAGGTCAAAGTTGACCAGAGTTGACTTTTTCAAGAATCTAGTCAAAGTTGACCAGTGTTGAAGTGCAAATGTTTTGCCTTATTTTGTGTAAACTTATTTGAAGTTTACTTATCTCTAATATATATGTCTAATGTGATAAAAATCCTTACCCAGGTAGAAACTACATGCCAACTTCTACTTAAAGACCCGGAATCTGGAGCAATGTATGATGTGGCGAGTGCTACCGCATATCCACCTCGTGAGAATGAAGTTTGTCACACTGTATCGTTACTTCCCGGTCATTTGAAGGTGAAAATTCAGAAAGTGCCAGATGAATTCTTGGGCTTGCCACTTCATGTTCCTGTTCCGGCGTTCGAAATTGAGGCAATGGAGAATGCTATTGGTACATATGTGCAATGGCCTACTACATTAATTAGGTTTTCAGTTGAGGTAATAAGATTCTAATTGTATTTATTCAATTATATGTATTTCATATTCACCAATCATGTTATCGATTATAGTTTATATTCTTTGATTTTAATTTTTAGGCGACACCGAAAGTTAAGAAGTTGAAGCGGATGTCGCCAGAGATGATTTTTAGCAATGAACTAGCCTCTGTCTTGTCGGCTTCTCGAAAAAGCCCGGATATTCCCGATACCATTGTAGATTCCCTTAGTCAAGAATGTGAGTGGTTGCGGACATTTGTTGCCTCCATGCCAGATGGTGATTCTTTTGAAGTGATTCTAGATGGTACCTCGTTCCATTACAATGAAAATGGAAAAATTCAAGTAGACAAGAATGATATTTCACAGTTCTTAAGAGGAGCAAAGCTAAATATATCCATTATTCAAGTTTTCATGAGGTAATTTTTTTTAATCTCAAGTAGGTAATAGATTTAACTTTCTTTCACGTAAATCATGTAACCTATTCAATAATCGACCGCTCAGAGCACTCCAACATGAATTGAACTCAAATGACAAGGCTTCCAAAGTTGGGTGGCTATGTCCAGACACTACTTCTGACACCAAAATAAAATCAAGCACAGAGGAAGTCAACGCATACATTTTCAAAGCAATGAACGAATCAGTAAAATCCAGAAATGAGTTTGTTCTGGCACCTATTTTTGAAAAGTAAGTATGAAATGAGTTCGTTTGTTGCTTCAATTCTATTGTATGAAATGGTGTTCACAAAATAAAAATTGGCAATGAACTCTAAACTACATTACTCAGTCACCGTTTACCAATGAACTCTCTTGCAAGTAGCCAGACTTTCAGCAGCAATAATACATCTGATGTTCTTTTTATTATGCTGCTGCTGCTACTCTTTTGAAATGGCATTCAATTCTGTTGTATTGTGTTGCTGCCACACTGTTGTTGTTGCTTCAGTTCTGATGTATTGTGATGTTGCTATCTGATATGTCTGATGTATTATTGCTTCTGAAGTTCTTGTTATATGCTGCTATTGTTATGCTAAGTTGCTGCTGCTATGCATGATCAGTTATGCTAAGTTGATGCTGTCTGATAGTTACTGTTCTAAGTCAGTGCATATGTTGTTGTTCTAAGTTGTTGCGCCTGCTGTGTTGCTCATATTCTTACTTATATTATTAAAATGGTAATGGAATTGTTATTGGATCCAGCGACCATTGGATGCTCCTTGCAATATCTGTAAAAAATTGCACCATATATCACTTCGATTCCATTTGCTTGAGTTTAGGTCGAAAGATAAAGATGAAGACAATAGTGAGACAGTAAGTCCTTTTAGTTTTTTCGTTATGTAATTATGTTTTTATCAAGTATCCATCTAAGGATATAACCAAGCAATAACTTAAGATTAATTGGGAATTTCTAGTTTTTTTACAAGGTACAAGATGTGTGGCAACCGTGTCAACAGGAAAGAGCCTTTATGGAAATATGTGGAGGTAACTGCACACGTAAAAATTATTTGATATTTATAGTTTGTATATATTCCATTTTTACTTAATCTAAATTCTACCCTTGTTTCTAGTGCGCTCAACAAAAGGGAGGCCTTGAGTGTGGATTTTACGTAATGCGGTACATGTTTGATTTAGTCTCTTGCTGCAATGATGTTTCAGACTTAGAGAAGGTAAGGGTGTTATCCTTGTTATATAGTTTAATTTATTTTTGGATTTTAATTTGGTTATGTTTTAATTTGGTTTAAAATACCAATCTAAGTTCACGGGTTAGAGTTGGGAGCAAAAACGACTATAACGGTCAAAATATGACCTATAATGATCATTAAAGCCTTAAACGCGCATAACTTGACCAAAGTAGATGGTAATGATTCTAAGTAACCTAATACTAAGTATATTAAACATTTTAAGGGTTTAGAATACCAATCTAAGTTCACGGGTTAGAGTTGAGAGCAAAAACGACTATAACGGTCAAAATATGACCTATAATGATCATTAAAGCCTTAAACGTGCATAAATTGACCAAAGAAGATGGGAATGAGTCTAAGTAACCTAATACTAAGTATATTAAACATTTAAAGGGTTTAGAATACCAATCTAAGTTCACGGGTTAGAGTTGGGAGCAAAAACGACTATAACGGTCAAAAAATGACCTTTATTGTTCACTAAAGCCTTAAACGCGCATAACTATACCAAAGTAGATGGGAATGAGTCTAAGTAACCTAATACTAAGCATATTAAACATTTAAAGGGTTTAGAATACCAATCTAAGTTCATGGGTTAGAGTTGGGAGCAAAAACGACTATAACGGTCAAAATATGACCTTTATTGATCAATAAAGCCTTAAACGCGCATAACTTGACCAAAGTAGATGGGAATGAGTCTAAGTAACCTAATACTAAGTATATTAAACATTTAAAGGGTTTAGAATACCAATCTAAGTTCACTGGTTAGTGTTGGGAGCAAAAACGACTATAACGGTCAAAATATTACCTATAATGATCATTAAAGCCTTAAACGTGCATAACTTGACCAAAGTAGATGGGAATGAGTCTAAGTAACCTAATACTAAGTATATTAAACATTTAAAGGGTTTAGAATACCAATCTAAGTTCACGGGTTAGAGTTGGGAGCAAAAAAGACTATAACGGTCAAAATATGACCTATAATGATCATTAAAGCCTTAAACGTGCATAACTTGACCAAAGTAGATGGGAATGAGTCTAAGTAACCTAATACTAAGTATATTAAACATTTAAAGGGTTTATAACCGTAAGGCACACAGAACACCTAACTATAAACAGGCTGGAAAACTACAGAAACTATAACAGCAAATATGAATCTTTGCTAAATCCTCTGACAAATGGTAAAATCATATGTCAAGCATTTCATTCTTGCATGAAACTAGAGCTTTTCAGCGTAACATCGTCGCACATTCTGCTTTATCCCGTTACTAGAGACACTGGATAAGTTGACAACTTGACATGGGCATCAGTATTGAATCTAACCGAAGATAACTAATTTTATGATGTATATATTATTTTGTTAGGTTTGCACATCAATGAGTGGAGATCCTTTCACCGATGAGCAAATTGATGAAATACGAGACAAATGGGCATCATACTTCACCGAACATTGTGTGTAATTAACGCTTCATCGATCTCTTTTTGTGGATGTTTCATGCTATTAAAATCATATATGATTGCCTTATTATATTTTTGGTGCAATTTTGTAACGTGTGAAGTGTAAAAGATATATTTATTATAGACTTGAAACTATTTAGTTGGTTTATTTTGTAAACATATGATGGTTAACTTATATGTAAAAATCAAAGTTTCTTGGAAGTTATTGGTGGTTGATGACACTTTTGAACGTTGTATAAATGTGGCGTGAGTACAGGTTTTATATTTTTGGGATTGTTTAGTTCACAAAAAATATATTATTTATTAAAAAAAAATTACAAATTATTTGCGGCGTATAAACTCCCGCAATTTTACCAAAGTTTGAGGCGTTCAGGTAGAAACGCCGCTATAGAATTCATATAATTTGAGGCGTTTTTTTTTAATAGCGCCTCAAATGAATGATTGATTTGAGGCGTTAAAAAACGCCGCAAATCAATACCATTCATTTGCTGCCACTCTATTTGCTGCTATGCCTAAAACGCCGCAAATCAATATAAAAGTGACGCCTCAAATCAATATTTTTCTACTAGTGTCAGCTTCTTTGTTATGAAAAAAAAACCTTTGAAATTTCTGTTGTAGATTTCCTGTAGTTTTTCTTGCAGTCAGAATTCTGTTTTTCCACTGTTATTGTTACGCGTTTATTCTGAATGCAACTGTGTTTCGCTGTTTGCAGGAACAAAGCTGAGACAAGGGCGGAAATATCAGTAAGTTAACAAAGTTTCTCATTGTTTTGTTAATTCATGGTCTTGCAAACTATCTATAATGAACCCATTTAAAAATTTAGATGTTTAATTATAGAGCCTTTCTATTCGTATTTTTCTTAACCTGTTATCTTTATTTGAGTACTACATTGATCCTGTTAAAGGTCTGGAGCTAACCTTTGGCATTTATGTCATGTTAATTCGTCAACCCACATGCCAACAGATTTTCCATGAAAGTTCTAGTTAAATGGCCCTTGATCTTTCCAAAGCACTTACTAAGTTTATACACACAGAGAATGATTATAAGTACCACGTATGTGTGTAACTAAGAAGTTTTAATTGTTTGTAAATACTTGCCTCAGAAGCACATAGAGTCCTATCATGTATATATGCATTTGAGTTATTTCATCGATATTCTATAGAGCTTCATTAGCATTTGAGATTTCATTTTCTGAACTACATATTATGTTCCTGTGGCTGCCAAAGTAGATGTCAGATTTTTTTTTTCACATTTAGTGAAGAAGGTGATGAGAAAATAATCATGGCATAACACCAGCAAAAATGTAAAATATTGTGGAAATTTTTTGATGATAGCAGTGTGAAAAAATGTAAAATATCAGATTTTTTCACATTTAGTGTGTTCCTATTATCTTCTTTCAGATCATTTTCTCAAATAGGTCCTCCAACTTTTGGGTATTGACGCTTTGTTCTTATTATCTTCTATGATTCTTGGTGTGATAAATCTGATAATAGTTTCGTAATATATGTCTTGCAATAAAAAAGGAGTCTAATCAGTTTAGTTGTGCTTAATTCTTAGGCTTGGTTCAGAGAACTTCCAACTGGTATTTTGGATTGTCTTTCTCCGGAGCAAGTCATGGAATCTCAGACAGAAGAGGAGTGCTTTTAGCTTGCAAGGCTTCTTCCTCCAACAGAAGCTGCTCTTCTGGATAGATTGACAGCTGATGTTGCACAAGCTTGAACATGTGAACAAGATGAATGCGCGCAATGTTGCTATGGTATTTGCTCCAAACATGACTCATGTGAGTAAAAAAAAAAGTTGTAATGTCCATTGCAGATACATATGATTATGATTATTGGTGCGATAAATCTGATAACGTAATACACACGATATACTCTCTTGATTTTAATAAGCTCATATTGTATACTTAAAAGTAAAAAGAAACTTGTTTACGTTTATGTATCCTAATGAATGTAATTGTGTCATGGAAGTGTATTTTCAACATTTGGAAACAAAGTTGTGATAACACATTTTTTTTAGTTTTTATATAATCTTGCACGCATCGCGTAGTAAATTTTATGGTAAGTAAGTAGTGATAACATAAATTTTCAAAAAAAAGTGATTATACAATAAACGAGTTTGTTCATAAGGGTAACTAATAAACTTGTTCAATAAAAAAAATCAAGTTGATCGCGTTCACTTATTAAATACGTAAAAAAGATATTTAGCGGATTTCAAAATCCAAGTCCAATATGTCTATAAAGATTCTGGAGTCATTTATACCCCGTCTATGACCAGCCAAAGAAGTTGTCAAGGACATAAACAAGCAGCAGAGAGAAGGGGCAGAGAAGGATAGCCGTAAGTGCAGTCCAGAGAGGGAAAGTAGTACGGAAGCAAGTGAGAGCACCCATTAGAGTACAAACCAGGAAAACGATAAGCACTTCTGAAGAGAAATCCCAAGTCAATCCTCTTGCATATACTAAAGTCAATAGCACTGTCAGACCCACTACATTTCCCATCGTCACTTCTCCATATAACTGTACAATAACAGAATCAACGTACATTCAAAACATAAAACATAAAACATAAAACATAAAACATATACCGATATACAGAGTACTAGTATGAAAGAATCAACATTCAAAAGAAATTGTAACGAACAAGAAAGAACGGATAGTAGAAACGAACCTCACAAAACGCCAATGAAACAGATTTCCTCTTCTTGCTAGAGGCAAAACTAATAACAGAGACAGCTCCTTTGGAGTTAGTAATTAAGGGTAAGAAAACAAAGGAAATGAAGAAGGGAGGAATGTTGGTTGCTTCAGAGAAACTATGTACAGAATCTACTAATGGATCTGCAAAGGCAACGGTTATCACTGTCCCAAGCAAAATCAGTAATATTGCCTTAATTGTCGTTGCCTTGCGATTTTCTATTTCTTCACCCTTCTCTTCATCTAAAAAATCATCCACTAAGAAATGCTCTTTTGTTGCTTGCTGCATACAAAAATAATTAAACAACTTTTTAACTAATTCAAATAAGTTACGGGATAAATAACTTTATTTCATTAAAAGACTAAGTTAAGCGTGCATTATATTCACTTAATTATCACTAATCTGAACGCCTTAGAACTTATTAGAACTAACTATACCTTTTTTTTTTTTGAGGGGCTCTAAGTATACCTTATTAGAGCTTATTTTAATTATAAGTTGTGTTTGAATAATCATTTATTTATTTATTTAAATCTTGAGTTTATTTCAAGTGAAGTTTTTTTTTTCCATTGGGCCAAAAACTCAATAATGGGAGGCCAAAATATGGGTTAAGTTCTCATATGACTACACTGGGCCGAAAAAATGAATTACATTTTTTTAGAATCCGCCCCTGATTATAACTTATTAGAACTATTATTTAATATATATTTGTGAACCTATATTTCTTAAAATAGGCAGAATTAAGGTGAAATAAAAAATAAAAAAAAAACCCAAAATTTGTTTACCAAAAATGATGATGTCGGTTAAGTTATACGTAGTATGTAGTAGTTGAATTTATAAATAGTACCAATAAATGTTTTCCAGCTCGTTTTCTATCAGATTATTAAATACTTATTTAATTGTTAAAGTATATTCAATACTCTACCAGCAAGCTAGATAGAAAATGGATAACATAATATATGATGTTACAATTTATTAACATAAAAAGCATTAGCAAAATGGAGTTTAGTGTGATTTGTTATTGAAACAACATACCTCATCATAATGGCTCAAGTATTTTTGTGTATCAGCATCGTTGTGATCAATAGCCTTTTCACCTCTAACAAGAGCAAGGAACTTTGAGATACCTTGAACAAACTCTTGTTGATCAATCCGATCATCTGGGCGGTCTGTATCGAATTCCTTCATTACTTTGTCTAAAAAATAATCTTCGCCCATCCCTTCAAACTGCATCCCTACTACAAAGGCTCTGAGTTCTCCACTTGATAGATGGTTATCACCATTTTGGTCTATTGCTTTGAAAAGCCTATATAATATATATCACACATTATCATATCGTGCATTAATTCAAATGATAAAATGATAATCCGGTCGTCAACTCTAATTAAAAAGACCCTCGTTCTATTAGTCATATTTACTAATGGCAGTAAACAGGTAACAACAAGATAAACAAAGAACTTACTTTTCTACAACGTCTCGATTAATGGTACCATCACGATTGTAAAATTTTCCAGTAGCATGAGTTTCCAAATGTTTAAGAAATCCAGTCATAACACGCTTATGTTTCACATAGTCAAGCCTCCTTTCTTGGATCCATGGTTGGGAAACCTACCTCAAAAATTGAACTCAAAAGAATAAATAACTCTTTATATATAATTATATCGTATGATATGTTGTTCAGTTGTTGGATTAATCACCTGATATACACAATATCCAATCAGCAAAAGAAGAGAGACTATGAGGGAAATCAAGATTGAGTAGTGTCTTCCTGAAGTTGAATTGAGAGCATTTGGTAATTGGACAACAAGAAAAGGTACTACAGAGATAGCCATAATCCTTGCAGCATAACTTGTCCATATATCAGTTGAAACACCAGAATCTGAAATCACCCAAGAAATTAATATGCATGCGATTGCGAGGAGAAAATTACTAGTGGGCAATTGGTAAATTATGTACCTTGTAGATGAAAACCTTTGGTATCAATTCCATTAAGTGCTCGTGAATTTTGAATGTCACACTTGCCAACGAAAACACAACAACCCCAAATAACAGTCAGAAGCATAATAGTGGAACCAGCTAGCATTCCCATTCCAACTGAAACCTGCTCTTGAGCAGTTGTTGTGCTTCCAGAAAGCCCAGATACTGTACACAATATTATCACAAAATACAATTGCAATTAGTCCTTTTACCAAATATATTGTATAATTCCGTCAATAAAAAACAAAAATTGTATACTTAATTGTCCGTTGCTTAACTTTTAAAACGTTATACTAAGTAACACTTTTTCCCCTTAATTAATGAAATAGATTTCATATCATCTTCAGTAAAAACTTTTAAAACGATAAAGCTTGATATCATTTGTTACCCAAATCCCGTTGACACATGGATGTCACAACAATCATATTCACTGGTATGTGCTACCACCAACTTTTCTACTTTTGTGTTAATATTTGTGCAAATAGTAACCGTAAACATCTTTATGAAAGGGATGTAGTACTAAGTTTAATTCATCACTTTTATTGTTTACAGTCAAACAATGGACAAGACATTCTTTTAAAAAAAATCAAGTCTTAAACTTCAAACCGTTTTAAAATATATACTAGTTTTAGGGCTCGGACGATGCCCCGGGTTACTACACTAATAACATTTGCACTTATTTATTTTTATTTTCGCAATAATAACATGAAACGTGTTATTACTTGGTGGTAGAGACTTTATTGTTTAAACACAAGGTTGGGGTTCAAACTTTATGCAACCCATATTTCCAATTATTTTTTTAATGTATGTGAAAATCGCAATTAGTGAATGACTAATAAGTAGAGCGCCACGTATCACGTAAACTTCTTTACAAATGTCTTTTAATATACATTATAGATAGATTTACTATCTATCTATACTATACAATTAAAAAGTGTTTCTACAAACGTCTACATGCCACGTGACGCTCTCCCTCAATCAATAAGTCCATGCTATCAATCCAATTTCCTTTCAAAAAAGAGAAATATGATTCGCATAAGATTTTATCTTGCGACCTCTGGTTTCAATACTAGAGCATTATCCAATTGAGCTAAACCTTTTACCTGTTATCTTTATAATATAAAATAATTATCTTGTGGGAAAAAAAATTAACATAATTTCATTAATAAAATTAATAATTACTTGTTATTTACATAAAAACTCGAGCATCATCCAGACCCAAATACTAATTTATCATTATTATTTGACGGGGACGGTTTTAAATATTTAAACTAGTGACTACTGACTAATGAGTTTTTTAAGCGCCCCACTGGGATTGAAACAAAACTTGTTTGTAACTGTCCGGTCAACCATCCTTTTCTTTCCATCAAAAAAAAAATATATCCTTTTCGATTTTCTCAATTTAAACAAATCATGTTATATGTATCAAAGGGTTTTTTTTTTTACAATGATTTTATTATGCAGTTTTGGAAGAATAAATGAGCCACGATGGTAATAATAAATTACTAATGTGTGGAAGGAATTTGAGTCCGAGACTTATCGTACACATATCCTTAGTTTTAACCGATAGAGCAAAACTTCATTGGTTATCAAAAGTTTCCTTCAATAAACAGTACACTTATGTTAATTGTTTACTTTCACGGCCACGTGACTTTTTTGGATTATAAGTTTAACTCTTCATTTGAACATCAGGCATGTATCGTGTGCATAACAATAGCTCTAATCATTTAATTGTTTAACATTTAACAATGTATACTTCCTTCATTTTTTAAAGTTGTGTCTATTTAGTATAGCAAAAAGAGACCAATTAAGAGACCAATTAAGGAAATGTGAGAGTTAATTCCTGGCTCATACATGTATGGTTCAAGACTTCAAGGAATGAATATCAAATCCACTAGCCTTACCTAATGTTTGGTTTGACTTTGTGAAATTAAACTAGTTTTTGAGCCCGTTTAATGAATGTACAATTATATAGTGATTGTTAAGCCGTCTTTTAAAGTGTTATTTTATTAAAGGTTTGTGATTTAGTGGGAAAATATGATTTATATAAAGATGAAATTTGAAATTGAAAAAATATATAAATTAGATGGTAAATTAATATTGAGTGTTAAAGAGGAAGATGGAGTGGAAGAAGTTGAATGAATATATGACTCAAATAGTGAATTGATGTTGAATGAGGAAGATGAAGTGGAAGAGGTATTGAAGCTGTAAAATATTCCGTATAACAAACAACGTTAACAAATATCCAACTTATTGGGGGCCTATTAAATAGTGGGGGGAAAGATGTCTAATGAAGATTGCTGAACTTGTGGGGAAGCCGCTCAAGGTTGCTATGGCGACGCAAGGACGTGATCGACTGAACTACGCTCGAGTTATGATAGAGGTCTCCATGAATGGAGCATTCCCAGAGCAAATCCAATTTGAAAATGAATATGGGAAGCTGATTACTCAACCTATTTATTTCGAATGGAAACCAATAAAATGCTCCATATGTGGGCTATTGGGACACTATGTGACTACTTGCATGAAGGATCATCCACCTGTTAGGAGAACCTCTAAGCAGTGGGTTCCTAAGACAGTTGTGCCAACATTGCATATAGCTCAAGAAGCTCCACCCAAGATTCAAGGTGTGGCTCAAACACAAACTGACACAATATTTGATCCTGAGGGCTTCCAACGTCCTAGTAACCCTATAAAGAGAACAGTGAATTGAATGCTCACCGTCAAAGCATGGACAAGACTAAGGTTAGAAATCCTTTTGATTTACTTATTCAAGATGATACAACTATGGAGTTTGATGATAATATGCTTGTTCATGTGGATGAAAATGTTGTTCATGATCCCCCTGTGACCACTCATGAATAACATTCTTTGCTGGAATGTTAGGGGGCTTAATAACCCCTCTAAACAAGATGAGATGAAAAAATTTATTCTCCTCAATAAGATAGGCTTGTTTTGTCTAGTAGAAACAAAATTTAATCAGAACTTTCCTCATGTTTATAGTAGACTTTGTGATGGGTGGTGTGTAAGCTCCAATTTTTCTCTTGCACCTGGTGGGAGAATTCTAATTAAGTGGATTGACTCATGTAATGATGTGAATTTCTAACAATGCCATGCTCAGTATATTCATATTCAAGTAACACATATTCCTTCAAATGCTTGCTTCTACTGTACTTTTGTGCATGGAGAGAATGATGCCAGAAAAAGAGAAGCTCTATGGGGGGGGCCTTGTTAGCATAAGTGTTGACGTTACTTGTCATTGGGTAGTTTGTGGGGATCTCAATAGCATCATGTCCAGGGACGAGAGATGTGGTTCCCGTATCTCCCATAATAAAATTGCTCCTATGAATGATTTTATGGTCCACTGTGACCTCTCTGTGATGGCTAGGAAAAGATGCTTTTATACCTGGAATAATAAACAAGATGGAATTCACAGGGTTTTTACCAGAATTGATAGAGCTATGGTAGATGAAGCTTGGAATTCAAACTTTCCAACTTTTATTATTAACTATCTTCCTGAAGTCTCATTCGATCACTGCCCTGGTATTATTTCTCTCTCCAATGACATTGTGGGAGGTAGAAAAACCTTCTGATTCTTCAATATGTGGACTGAACATGGTGAAGAGTGTTTGGCTAGCCCCTTTTGATGGGGTCCTGATGTACCAAGTAGTTAACAAATTGAAAATGTTAAAAGCTAGATTGAAGGAGCTCAATAGGTCTGGGTTTTCAGATATTGAGTGCAGAATGCTTGAAGCTACTAAAGATCTTTATGAGTGTCAAATATTATTGCACACCGATCCCCTTAATCCTGATATTGTATCTAAAGAAAGGCAGGCTTCCGATACCCTCGGAACCATAAAAAAAACACTTTTCAAGCTTCATGTTGCAAAAGGTGGAAGCGACTTGGCTAAAGGATGGGGATTGTAATTCTTCCTTTTTCCACAGAGCTATTAAGGTAAGTAAGTACCAAAGTAGTATTCACTCTCTAATGAATGGTGATGGAATAATGGTTAACTCTCCCTCTGAGGTCTCTAACGCTTTCATTCAGTACTATACTCATCTCCTTGGCTCTAAAGTAAGTACAAGGATTCAGGTAAACAATTAGATGGTAGTAAAAAAATGGCCCTCTTATCTCTGAGGACCAAGCTAATTCTCTTTACCGTCCTTTCACTCCTGCAGAGTTAAAATCGACTTTATTCAGCATCCCAAATGACACGTCCCCTGGCCCTGATGAGTTTAATAGTTACTTTTTAATGCCTCACGGGATATTGTTGGTTCTAATGTTACAAAAGCTATTCTTGACTTCTTTCAATTTGGTAAAATCCTAAAAGAAATCAATCATACTTCTTTGACCATGATCCCAAAGGTCAAGCACCCCGTCTCTGTGGCTGACTTCAGACCTATAGTGTGCTGCTCTGCTTTGTACAAGATCATCTCAAAGATACTTTGTTCATGGCTCAAGTTGGTTCTCCCCTTTATGATCTCTCCTTTCCAAGGGGCCTTTATCGAAAGTAGACAAATCTTTCACAATATTCTTATAGTGCAAGATTTGGCCAGGCTTTATAAAAAGAAGGGTAACAAAATCAACTATATGATGAAAATCGACCTACGTAAGGCTTATGACTCTGTCTCTTGGGCTTTCTTGGATGAAATGCTAGACTACCTTTAGTTCCCAACTATATTAAAAAAAATAGATAATGATGTGTGTTTCTTCTCCTTGTTACTCTATCCTTTTGAATGGAGGTTTGCATGGTTTCATCAAGGGGACCCCCTTTCTCCTCTCCTTTTCACGATTTGTATGGAATATCTCTCAAGACTACTGGTTCATATTAGTGAACAGGATGATTTCTCCTTCCATTCAATGTGCCCCAGGCTGACACTATACCAGTTGTCATTTGCCGATGACCTGCTTCTCTTTAGTAAGGGTGATTAAGAATCAGTCCTTCTCCTCCTTCAAGCTTTTGCTACCTTCTCTAAACTGTTCGGGTTAGCAACCAATGTGGCTAAGTCTGCTATTTATTCTTGTAATATGGAAAATGAAGATGTTTCCCGACTTTGTGCTGCTTCTAGCTTCCAACTTGTCACTCTTCCGTTCAAGTACCTAGGCATGACTATTTCAACCAAAAAAGTAGGTGTAGATGAGTGTGCCCTTTTGGTGGATAAAATCACTGCTAGGTTGCTATGTTGGGGGACAAGAGCTCTCTCATATGCAAGTAGATGTCAACTTATAAACTTTGTCCTCATTACCCTTAACTCCTACTGGGCCAACATCTTTATTATCCCAAAAAAAATTCTTAAAGACATCACCTCTGTATGTCGTAATTTCTTATGGGATGGTAAACCTATAAGCTCAGGAACCCCACTAGTAGCATGGGGCACTATCTACAAGCCGAAAAGTTGTGGGGGACTTGGAGTAAAAGACTGCTATATATGGAACCTTGTTACAATAGGTAAATATGTCTGGAACATTGCCAACAAATATGATAGCATGTGGTTAAAATGGATATGCCATGCATACTTAAAAGGAAAGGATTGGCGGTCTTATTGGCCTCCAAAGACTGCCAGTTGGACTTGGAAACAAATTTGTGAGGCTAAGGATAGATGGAAACAAGGCTACTCCAGAGATAAATGGATCGCTAGCCCGGAGGGTTATTTTATGAGGAGTGGGTATGTTTGGCTAGTTCAAAAGCCAAACAAGGTTGTCTGGCACAAGTGGGTGTGAAATAGAGAAAACACCCCAAAGCTTAGGTTCATATGTAATACCTCATATTTTTCTATTATTATAAATATATTTTATTATATTTATAAAGCATTTCGTTGTATTTTTACAAATTCATTTCATTTAATGAGAATTAAATGCACTTTTGTTTTTAATTAATTTAAATATTAATTATTTCAAAAACCGTATTTTTATTAAATAAATTCAAGGAATTTATTTAATCAGGAATTGTTGGGTCGTATTTCAAAAACGAACTTAATAAACTTAAAGCCCGGTCATTTTGTTTTAATTAAACCCAACAAAGCTTGCAAGGAAATTAATGAACTAAGCCCGAAAGCAAGCCCAACTCAAAATTACCCTAACCTAGCCCACAAGGGAGAGAAAACCTATAAATAGACCCTCTCATTAAACCCTCACAAAATTTTCAGCACTCCCTCTCTCTCCTCACTTTCTCTCTCCTTGCGGCACCCTTCCCTCTCCTCTCGTCCGACCCCTTTGCTTGCAGCGCAAGGCACGCTGCCGTGCCGTGTGTGCTCGCCCAGCCTCACGCGTCGTGCCTCGTCCCGCAGCCCGCAGCGCCCCTTGTTGCTGCTGCCTTGTCCCTCGCCCAGCACTTCGCGTTCCCCTCTCTCTCTCGTCGCCTCGCCCCGCAGCGCAGCGCCCTTGCTGCTGCTGTGTTTTGCGTGCGCGTCGTCCCGCCCAGCAGCCACGCGAGCTCGTGCCCGCTCGTCACTGTGTTGCGCGCCCAGCGCCTGCCTGCCCCTCACTCCCTCGCGTGCTCGTGAGCACTGTTGTTGCGGTGCGTGCGTGTGTTGTGTTGTTGCGTTGATTGTTCGACGCACACAACACAATTAATTGTTGTGTGCGTGTGTGTTGTTGAAATGGGACAATCAAATTATGTTTTCAAAAATATTAATTTACAGTTTTCAATTGATTTAATTATTGTGATTGAGTTAATTATTGGAATGTTTAGAGTAATTAAAACGGTTATGAACACCGTATTGGGTTAGTATTGTGTTTTAATTAAAGAGATTGGTTTTGATGATTTAAATTATGATTTTCAGATTTTATATGTTATAAAGTGTGAATTTTTGAAGTCAAAACATGTTTTCGGATTAAACTATTGCTAGGGTTTTGGTTTCAAATTGATTTACATAATTTAATGTCAATTTAAATTATGGGAATCAATCAAAATTTTCAGAATGTTTATGAGCTTTGAAAAGTTGGTTTTTAAGGGTTTTAAAGCGAAAAAGTCAATGTTTTTATACTAGGACTTGAGTTGACTATTTGAGACTATTAAATTACCAATTAATGAATGATTTTTAATTAAACTAAGGGTTTTAGTTTCTTAAATAGTTGCTGGAAATTTAGTAAACATGGATAATAATTTAGTTCTCTTACTTTGTTTTATAGGAGTTGATTTCTAGTGAGTCGTGATTCGCACAGTGGCCCCCGTACTTAGGTATTCCGGGTACGTACAAGACTAGGGTGACCGCCCATCCCTTGAGGACTTTATGAAGTGTATTGAATGCGAATCACGTGAACTTATATGTTATGAATTCATGTTTGATGATTGGGAATGAATATGTTATTACGAATTCATGTTTAATGTTGAGAACGAGCATGTTATTATTATTATTGAATCTATATGAACGAGCATGTTATGAATTGAATTATGCCTTATAGATTCTATTGAACTATCATGTTATGGACTTTTATAATCGTTGAATTATGTCAAGCATGTTGTTCAAGTTGGTTTGCATGTATGAGTATTGCGCATGCAAGTTGTTATTATTATTATGCTATAGTACAGGATGTCTAGCATAATTATTGAGCCGGTCGAATATTGCCAGTGAGCAATATATATTCTACCAAAGGGGTAGAATATGTTAGAGAGTCTATGTGAATTTAATTAAGGACAATTCGTGCTAAGGGCACACCCCACTTGTTAATAGGCAATGTCGGGTTATCTCAAACAGTGTTTTTGAAAAGGAACAATGGGAGTAATTTCACTTGAGTCTATGTTTGATCACAAGTCCTAAAGAATAAAAATAATGAAGTGTCATTGTTGAATTGTTTAATTGTTCAATTGTTTGTATGTTGTGTCTTGAGTCGCCTTGAACATAATATACTAATTAACGTAAAGTGTAACCCAAAGAGCTTCAAAACTCTTGGAACGTATATACCTTGAGTATGAACAATGGGGGGAGTCTTGCCGGAAAACTTGTACTCCTAGAATGATACAAGACGTTGTTTCATTTTTCTTTTATGCCGTTGTGCATTGGAATTCCTGTCGGTATGGCCCGACTGTCGGTAGTAGCCCGGCTTATTTTGGTGTATGGTTGGCTCCCATCACCCTTTCTTTCCTTTTGAGGATACTTTACTCTTACCCGTTCGAAGCTACTTTTTATTAATCTGTGAGTCAAGAGTCGTGTCTCGTGTCGAGTCTTGTCTCCATGTTTACTCGTTTATTTTATGGCTTTTGCATGTGGATTATTTAATTGTCGAGTGAAGCATGTTAGGATAGAATGTTATTCTAGCTTTTCCGTACTCAGCTTTTGCTGACTTCGTGCTTCATGTCTTCTGGTCATGGCCTTCGCCTTAATGACCCTATGATGATCCATCAATTGCATTTGCGTTGTTTGTAGATTTTCAATAAAGCAGGTTTGTAGAGATAACTTGCGGGAGAAGTTATCATGGGATTCGAGTTGAGAGTTTTATGCTTCCGTAATTTATAAACTCTATTTCTATTTATAGTCATGACTAATACTACTATTTTCAGTTAATGGATTTCAAACGGTTTGTTTTAGTTTGGGCCTCAACGGTTCCAAGTTGTTTTAATGACCATTAACTATTTATTTAATGTGTTTTGAAAGTTAATTATTTCCGCTGCGTAATTCTGGTAAATAACCTTAGCCGTTATCACGGTGGCGGTAATATCTTGGTAATTCCTGTGTTTTAAGTTGGAAAAAATTTTATAAAAAGCAAGGAATTATTAGGGTGTTACATCATAGCATATGGTTGGTAATGGCTGGAAAGAACAAGGGACAGACTCTCCAAAATCAATGTGTGTGATAGCAATGTTTGTCCCCTGTGTGAAAAGTACCCGGAAAGCCATGAGCACTTGTTCTTTCTCTGTGAGTTTAGTGCCAATTTTTGGGCTAAAATCAAGGAATGGTTGGGCATTAGTGCTAGAGAAACCAATGTACATCAGTGTTTCAGATGGCTGGACATAAGAAAAGATAGTACATTCAGACGAAGTGTGAAATATGCAGCAGTAGTAGCCCCAATCTACAACATCTGGCTTCAAAGAAACACAACACTGTGGCAACAACAATTGCAGCACCCCGAGGCAACTGTCAAAAGCATCCAACCTAGTTTGATTACGAGAATTAGACAAATTATTGCTTGTTAAACTAGTACTGTGGATATGGGCTGGTTTTCCTATTATGAGTTTGTATAGCTTACTGTGCTTTCTGCATCTTTTGTCCCAAATTTTTTTTTCTCCTCCAGTTGTGTACCTCCCTAAGGTTGTTATGGCCAACTGTCTTTTGTAAAAGTTTCGGTTTCCTCCATACTTTAGGAAGCTTGATTGCAATATACTCCTTACTTAATTACCAAAAAAAATAGAAAAAAAAATATGGATGAAAGATAGGGTGACACGTGTCATCCAATTATCTATGAGTTTTCTTTTTAAATACTAGGTATAGATACATTACTCATTAAGCTTTTCAGCTCTTGTACACCCTCCTACAAGAAGTGGGTTATGACTTATGGGTAACATTTTTATCTTATAATAAGTTAATAACTCATAGTTAGCTCTTGTATGGTAATCACTAAAAATGAAGATGCAACCAAGACTCCAGTCTCTAGGAGCACACATTCATAATGTATATCTGCATATGAGCTTCGGATTTCAAGTTTTGGGGTTTAGGCTCAGGGCCGATCAACTACATATTGTGTAAGGATCTCGACCTTAATCTTTGGCTCTCAAATAAGTTTAGAAGATTAAATTTAAGTGAAAATCAATTGAATAAAATATACCCTTGTATATAAGAATGTAGTACATGCATGTTGTTACGGCAAGAAGTTTAACGATTGTAACATTCGACCTTTACACTTAAGCTTTTACATCACTTAAAAAATATTCCCTAAAGTATTGAATTAAGTCCCTCAAACAAAACAAAACAAAAACGTAGATATATATATATATATATATATATATATATATATATATATATATATATATATATATATATATATATATATATATATATATATGCTAACAAAAACAATTGTTCTTTCATGAATTCTCTGCTAGATTTAAATCTGAGCACTCCCACCCTCGTCATATTCCTATCCCATGGATACAATCATATATCTCTGATGAAGATAATTTAACATTGACTCAACTATTTTCAGATGAAGAAATTCACTATACTTTGTTTGATATGTCACCACATAAAGCTCCTAGTTTAGATGGTTTTGGACCTAAATTCTTCCAATTTTATTGGCATATTATTGGCCCAGAAATTTGCAAAGCTATCCGTGGTTTTTTTCATAATGGAATCCTTTTACGCCAACTGAATCATACAATTATTACGTTAATACCAAAAGTGGACAACCCAAATCGGGCTAACCAGTATCGTCCCATAAGTCTTTGTACTACTATATATAAAGCAATTGCTAAGCTGTTAGTCAAACGAATCAAGCCCTTCCTTAAGAACGTTATTGGCCCGTACCAAAACTCTTTTGCTCCAAATAGAGAAATCCAAGATAACATACTATTAGTCCAGGAAATTCTAAATATGTTTAACAAATCCAAGAACAAAACAGGATGGCTAGCCTTGAAACTAGACATGGAAAAAGCGTATGACCGAATAGAATGGGACTTCTTATGGGCAGCTCTGTCCGCATTTGGTTTTAATGATACTTGGATTTCTTGGATCAAGTATGTGTTACTACAGTTTCATATTCTTCAGCAGTTAACAGTGAATCCACACCTTTAATCACTCGTACTAGAGGATTGAGACAAGGGGATCCTCTATCCCCTGTTCTTTTTGTTATATGTATGGAGGTTTTATCTCGTAGATTGTTAAAACAAGCTAATGATAGGAACATGGGAATTGGTATAAAAGTTTCTTCCTCAGCCCCAACCATACCCTGTTTTCTCTTTGCAGATGATAGTTTACTTTTCTGTAAAGCCAAAGTAGGAGCTTGTGCAAACCTCCATCATACTCTACATGAATTTTCTATTATGTCAAGACAATTGATTAATTTTCAAAAATCATCAATTGTCTTTTCACACAAGGTTACTAATTCTAGAAAAATCCAACTGGCTATTTATTTTAATATGACTCCGAAATCTTTTCTGGGCAGATATCTAGGTGTCTTTTTTAACTCCAGGACATTTACAAAGCACAATTTTCATCACATTGTTGCTAAAGCAGAACAGAAAATGAACAGTTGGTCGTCTAACATAGTTTCCAAAGCAGCTAAAACTGTTTTAATTCAAAGCACTTGGAGGCTCTTCCCTCCTTTGCTATGACTACCGCCCATCTCCCAAAGACGATTACACATTCTTTAGATCAAATCAATAGGAATTTCTTTTGGAAACAGTCCCCCGGGAAACAAGGTATTCCTATGTTGTCTTGGGATAAAATTTGCCAACCTAAATCTCAAGGAGGTCTAGGCCTACGCAAATCTGAAGCAGTAAACACCGCCTTCCTGGCAAAACTAAGGTGGAAAATTTTAACAGATCACACTAGCTTGTGGGTCCAAACCATCTATACAAAATATTTGAAGCATAATAATTTTTTTGAATATAAGCTGCAACCTAAAGACTCCTGGATTTGGAAGAAAATTCTCCAAATTAGGCCCCTTCTTCAACAAGGCATAAGGTGGAAAGTGGGTAATGGTTCTGGAATTCATTTCTAGCTAGATAATTGGTGTTCCTCTACCAATTTAGTAACTTTTTTTAATTTTGATACTGATAATATCCAAAATTTGGACATGCATCACAATGGATCATTTTATTTCTTCAGACCGTCAATGGGATATCCAAGCACTCTCATCTTTGGTTCCTCCAGACATAGTACAGATAATTAGGAGTATTCCGGTTCCTATTTCTGATCTTATTGATGAACCTTGTTGGGGTCTATCCAGAAATGGTGAGTTCACAGTCAAATCGGCTACTTGGTTAGCTCATAACTTCTCTTCTAAAGCTAAATGAGAATTTTCATGGATTTGAAAACTTGATATTGCACCTAAGGTTAGAGTCTTTCTCTGGAAGCTACTTCATAATGGCCTTCCAACTCGAGAAAACGTAATTGATCGGAATATTTACATACCTACGTGTTTTCCTCTCTGCAATAGCCAACGGGAAACGCAAGATCACTTGTTTTTGCTCTGCCCTAAAGTTAGAGAGTTTTGGGCTTCACGTGTTGCTACGCAATGGTTGGGAACTCCCGTCCAATATCCCTCTGTCCTACACCTATTTCGTGACCTACGCCAAAACATTAGACTCCTGGTTAAAAAAATAGTTACATCACTCTGGAGTATCTGGAAGTCTCGTAATGCACTCATCTTTCGACAAACTCCTTTCTTCAGTATGTCTACTTATTCTAGGGCTTTTCGAATTTTTTCTGAATGGGGTATTCGTACCAAACTTGATTCTATGCTCATGGAGCGTCAGTCCAGACAATCCTCGTTTTCTCCCAAGATTATTCAAGTAGGATGGTCTCCCACAGCGCCCGGTGTATTAAAAATTAATTTTGATGGCTCTATTCGTGATAAATCTGGCACTGCGTGGGTAGTGATTAGGGATTACCTCGGAAATAACATTGTTAGTCGCACTTATAACCTAGGAGCTACTTCTCCTCTTGTAGCTGAAGCCATGGCCCTCCGTAACGGTCTTTTACTTGCCATAGAACATAATATTAGACATATATTTATTGAGGGAGATAACCTTCTGGTTATTAATATTTTGCAGGGTAAAGCGCAGTGTCCCTGAAAGATCAAATCACTTATCGAAGATATCAAGCAACTGTTGACTCGTTTCGACACTAAACACTCACGACATGTTTACCGTGAAGCTAACTATGTTGCTGCTTTAGGCCACCTAGTCCAGACTCATCAGGATATTGACCCATTTGTAGATAGTAAATTTTCTTATTTTCTTTCTTCAGATAAGTTAGGTTTCAGTATTGAGAGAAGAGTTTCCTAACTTTTGTATTTTTCCTGATAAAAAAAAGAAAAAAAAAACATTGTCCATGCTTCTAGTATATATCATTGATGAATTTCACTACATGGTTGAGATTCAAATAAATAAGGTACAAAAAAGATAAATTAACTAAAAAAAATTTATTATAAAAAATGCATGGATTAATTGCATATCTAGTCAAATAAATACATGTATAATACATAAAAAAAATATGGTCAATGTCTTAATTATAGTGGATATTATAGATTATAAAAAGAAAAGAAAATAAAATTATAGTGGCTATATAAAAAACTATTTTAAGTACAATTATTTGTAAATAATATATACTACTTATTATAAGATATTTAACTCATAGTTAGCTCTTGTAAATAACTCATAGTTAGCCCTTGTATGGTAAATAATATATACTACTTATTATAAGATGATTATATATTAGAGTTTGTGTACGTAATACGTGCGTGACATATGTATGTAATATGTGCCTAACATTTTATATGAATTAGATAGGTCTCGTGCATGCTGAATATTTGAAAATTATTATTTGATCAGCTTTTTTTTTATAAAATATTTAACTGAAATATTTATTCCTTAAATAATAAATAAATCTCGAACGTAATCATTTTATCATATAATATATAATTTTCACCCTGCTAGGTATTATATAGTTTATATGTTTAACATGATGATTTGACCAACATATTTGATATGTTTAATATGCTAATTTGACCAAAATATTGAGTTAGAATATTTTATATTATTGATATGACAATTTGATTAAAATATTACCAAAATATCTAATATATAGTATCATATTCCATAATCTTACAACTTTTTCCATATATAAACATTTATGCAGAAGCAGAAAAAATAAAAAAGAATAAAGTAGATATTTTTCTTTAGGAAAGAGTTTTTTGACGGGAAAAATTTGCATGCACCAAGAATTGACATGTGTCATTCCTGGTGTCTGTTTTAGTATAATTTAACTAGTATAGTACCCGTGCGATGCACGGTTTATAATCTAAATATATAAATTTATATCATCAAAATAGAGCTTATAGATATTCCAAATTAATGGTGGATAAATTTGTTATTTCTCATTCGGTATCTTATTTATTAAAACAATTACAAAAAAACTTGCATAGATAAAATTATTTTTATTCCCATTCAATACTTGTGTCAAGCATAAAGTTATCTCATCCACCCTTCACTTGGATAGGAACACCACTTAACACTCACACAATTTCCTTATCAACCTCATTACCGATCATTTAACACCTACCCACACCGCTTACTTTATTCAGTTAGAGATGATTTTTAGGTGGGGTGGGCCTGCACAACATTATCCGCCTAAATTTCTCATCATCATCTCCTTCATCCACGATAGAAACGATAGCCCCCCCTCCAATTCCCCTTCTCTAGAGTTACAAGATAAAATTCATCAACTCTTTCATCACCCCCTCCCGTGTCTCCACACCCGCCTCAAACCCACCCCTAGACTCAACTTTTTTTGTATGAGAGTTTTAAATTTTACAACTTGTAGATTCTTTGGAAATTCATTTGTCTGATTAGAATAATTGAGTAAATAAATAAAATATTATAATATGTAAGTTCGTAGTAAAAATTTCTTTATATTTTCCTACTTAATTAGATGAAAAATTAGCGACTCGGACGGGTCCAATCTAGCTATATCCATCATCGCCCCATCACCCACGACAAACAATTTTTTTAAACCAATCACCCACCAAACTTTCCCCCATCCCTGCTCATTTGTGGCGGATGCAGGGGGATCTCCCAAAAAACCCATCCCCTCCATCCACTCTATGAACGATACCCACCCCTCCCAATTCCCCCCTCCCGCGTCTCCACACCCTCCTCAAACCACCCCTAGACTCAATTTTTTTTTTCTATGAGAGTTTTAGTTTTTAAAACTCTATTATAGAGTCTTTGACAATTCATTTGTCTGATTAGAATAATTGAGTAAATAAATAGAACATTATAATATGTAAGGTTGTAGTCATTTTTTTGTATATATTTTCATAATCAATTAGATGAAAGATTAGCGACGCGTATGGGTCCAATCTAGTTAAAATCCATCATCGCCCTGTCACTCGTGACAAACACTTTTTTTAAACCCATCACCCACCAAACTTTCCTCCATCACCGCTTACTTGTGGCGGATGCATGAGGATCTATAATAGAATACAAATATTTTTTTTAAAAAAATAACTGCTAAATTAGTGCACTTTCTAAATCATGTTTGGAGGGAGTCAAATTTTATCCGATTAATTATCTCCAGTTCTCTATACTCTTATTTTCTTTTAAAAGTTTCGCGGAATTTATAAAATATTCGAAACCCCAAACTCCAAACCCTAAAAGCGTGATATGCATTATTAGTTTGTTTTTCAAATAAAGTATTGTACTTTAATATTTATTATTAGATATGATTATAAGTTGTGAAATTTTCAAGTGGTTAGCGCAAAGCTTGTTTATGAAAATTCGTTCTTGAAAAAAGCTCGTTTATAAAATTGGCTCAATTAATAAATGAGCCATTGACAAACAGTTCGCGAACACAAAATCTCTTAAATGAACCGAGTTTGAACAAAATGTTGAGCTCGGTTGAAAGTCCGAGCTCGTATAAATTAAATGAACATGAACAGGTTAGTACTCGGCTCGGCTCGTTTGTACCCCTAGTTAAAATAATACTAGAGTACCGTAGTTTTTTTTTATACACTCTTATTCGTATTTAATTAATTTTTATATTTATATTTTAATTATGTAAGTACAAATCAGTAGACTACTCTTATTTTTTTTTATTTTTTTAAATCCTACTACGTAATTCATATTATGGATTAATGTTTTATAAAAAGATAATCTTATATTTGTTACGTTTGTTACCAAAATATTGAAAGATAATTTACAACATACTCCGTATTCCCCATATGTAGAATGATCTTTTTTATTTTGGGGAAAATGAAGTCAAATATTTTTATTTAGTGAAAGTTAACAAAATAATTATAGAATCATATATTATATTTTTTTTATAATTTTTTTTGTAACAATAAGAGAGGCAAATCAGAGAGCGACATTTGTAAGCTCCATACTGATTTATTCTCTTTTAGTATAATAAATAGATAGATTTTGGTAATTTATACGTTTTTGTAATATTCTTAGGATGTTTATTATCCACAGAATCTTTAAGATTTATAATGACAATCTATAATATTTTCTTTGTGTATATTTTTCCTTAAATAAAGCAAAGTAATTTTGACCAATAATTTTAATTAACTTTTATTTAAAAGATAGGCCAATCAAAAAGTGACATTTGTCATCACCGTATACTAGTCTTATATGCACGCGATGCGTGCGAATATAAGAAGCATATTTTGTGTTATTAGATTTAAACCAGAAATAATAGGTAAAAAATATAATATAAATGCGATGCAAATATAAAAAACAAATAAGTTAGATAGAGCCGGACAGATATAAACCGATTGATTAAAATGGTAAGAATTAATTTAAGGGGCTAGATTGATAAAATGTTTCTTTGGGCTTATCCTATTGAGTAGTTTGTCATTACATTCACTATTCTATAAGTGGGGAGGATATTTTAGTAATTTAAGGGAGACACCAAAAGTGGATTTACTAAAATAATCCCAGCTCTTCACTTATATAATAGTGATTATATACATAGATATGAAATTTTATTAAGGAGTAGTTAGATAAATAAAGATTCTATATTTTTTGGTTTGATATGTTTTTTCCCCCCTAGAAATAGATAAATTAATTTGTTATATTTCATTTGAACAAATTTAACACAATAGTATTGTTATAATTGGCATTTGACATCATCATTATCATTATTATTATCATTATCATTATCATTACCCCATTGATTTAAAGAGGCTATGTAAGAAGTGGGGTAAATGGGATCGTGTGTACGCAACCTTACCCGTGCAATTGCAGAGAGTTTGTTTCCAATTGACCCAACAACGACAAGGGGACGACAACGGGACGACCATCTTCTACTTCATAAGGAAGCGAAGAGATTTTTTAAACCATTTTGATTTAGTCCATTACATTCTACAGCCAAATGAACAAATGAATCTTTGGCTCTATCAGAAATAGACCAAATTTAACATGAGATAACAAAAAGTCAAATAGCTTAGGTGTTCCTTATCGAACAAAGATGTTATTTAATTTTCATAAAATGAAAAAAAATAAAAAGGGAAAATTACCCAAAATGAGCATGCCATCTGGAAGAGCTCCAAGCAATGGAAGAAAGAGACCAGCGACAATACCAGGACCAACAATCTCCAACAAAAGTTCAGCTCCATTTGACAAATGAATAGCACCAGAGAACATTATGTATCCATAAACTACTATCGAAAAGAAATTTCCTAAACCAGTTTTAGTACATGGCAAAAATCCATAACTCTGCTCACAAGTAGTAGTCTCTGATGAAGCTAGTGATTTAATGGTTGGGAAACGAATGTAAGACGAACCCACCGTCTCGTTACCACCATCGGACACCAGATCACGGGTGGCCGAGACGACGGAAATGAGAAGAATGATGAGACCAAAAATTGGGATATAGCTAGTTTTATGATTTTTGATGCATGCCATGAAATTCATGGTGCTAATAATACTGTAAGGTAAATGACCAAAATGTTATGTATATGAGAATTTTAAGGGATGTACGTATGAATTATTGTTTGAATTGGTACAAATAATTAAATAGCAAGTGGCTTAATGCAAATCATGTTCGTACATGATAGGGAGATGACCAAATAAATAAATAAATAAAAGACGGGGAAATGACTAGGGAGGTTCATAACGTAATGTCAACGAAAATTTAAATTAAGAAGCATACTACATTTTCATTTTAATTTTAAAGTAGAAAAGTTGGGTTGTTATACTAATAAAATATGGATAAAGTATGATAAATGTTTAAAAATCTAGGTAGGTGTAAGAAAAAATGAATAAAGTAAGATAAATTGAGTGAAAAATTGTAAATATTGTAGTGTAAGAAGGGTAGGATAGTAAATGTTCATGTATAAAATAGAATAAAGCAAAGTGTTAAAAACGTTATGAAATGAACTAAAACATAAAGTGTAAAGATCATTTTAAAACGGAGGTAGTACGTATTAGTAGTTAACCGACGTCAATTCGTGAACTATGAAAAGGGGTGTACAATGATCGAGGTCTTGGCCTAACAGATAAGAGTCTTGAGACTGAGGTACACAATAAGTCTTATATTCAAATTCCGTCACCATTTATAATTTATTTATTCTTGTATCTTATTTGCGCCAAAAATAAAGAATAAATAATAACACAACACAGGTTCTTTTAACATAAACAGGGACAGATTATTAAGGGCAACGAGTAGATAAGGGTCTACGGTCTACCTCTTTAAAGTACTACTCCGTATGGTTTAACATCAAAAATCAAGTTGTACCTTGGTGATATTTGGTGTTTCATTTAAAGGTTTGTTTAGCTTTGGATGGTCAAAAGTTCTATCGGGCCTCGCGCCTAAATTATCCATTTTATTAGAATAATCATTTTGTTTTCTCTATGTACAAAAACTCACATTGTTTTAATAAGTGTGTACCCTATTGACCTATTCTAATTTTTAGATACGTCACTGAACGTAAAGTTATGTATTTAACACAAGTGTTTGTGTTGATCTTTTGTTGCCCCCCACACTCTTCGTCCACCCTTTTGTACCGTCTAAATTGCAGATGTTACTAATAAAATCACAAACCATGTACAACTCTTTTGTTTTTTGTTTTTTTCTTTTTGTTTTTTTAAGGGGATTTTTTTTTTCTGAAGATAAAATTAGTTTATCAAAAAAAATAATACAACATCTACAATAGAAATCAAAATAAACAAATGCATTATAATTTGGATCAAATGAAATTCTAATCCGGCAAAACCACGATCGTTGTAGATGAGATATGACAATGATGAATACCATCTTTTACATCGCTGTTTGATACTACAGCCTTCAACGAGGGGGTCTTTCGATATGTTGTAGTTTTGATATTGGAATAAATTCGATTCAATTGATTGTAGAAGTAGAACTGACCTCTGTTATAACACCGCACAAATCTTCATCTATAAATCAATTTTTCCTGTGAAATTAAAAACATAGCCCCATACTCTCACAAGGACAAAGATAAAACTCAATAAATATGTAGAAAATACCCAATAAAATGGGTAAAGAAACTCTCCAACAGAGAGAGAATGAAATTCTTATTTCAAACATGAAACCAAAAGCTTAAAAAAATAAAAAAAAAATGGGTTTACCATCAACCTAAAGGTTGGTGGTTGGTGGTTGGTGATAGCCCCTAAACAATTAGCGCTTTGAAGGAGGAAGTGAGAGAAGAGAGAAAAATGGGAGTTTTCTAGGGGATCATTGGGTAAGTTTATTGGATAAATTTATTCCTATTTTCTTTATAATGAGAAAATTATTTTTAAATGAGAACTAATATAAATGTCGAGAAATTAAAGTGGAGCGCTAAAAGCCGCCCCATATTACTCAAAACCGCCGTATTATTTTCGCTTATTTTCCATTAGTACCCTTACTTAATCTTACTTTCCAATTCTCTCACACCACCCCACCACCTCCGGCCACCATCGCCGGCCACTACCTCCGGCCACCACCATCACGTCGTAGGTGACAAAATGGCCGAGTCTTCACAAGAGTTTTTTTTTTTTTGTCCGAATTTTTTTTTAGATACTTATGCATGTTTAGCTTGTACCATGGTACAAGCTTATGAATTTTAAGTTTGTACCATGGTACAGACTTATGAGTTTTTAGCTTCGACCATGGTATTCACTTATGCAATCTAAGCTTGTACCATGGAAGGAGCTTAAAATTCATAAGCTCGTACCATGGAAGGAGCTAAAAATTCATAAGTCTCTATATTTTTTTTCCGATTACATTAAATCAAATGCAACAACAAATCAAAATCTTAAATAATATAGACTTAAGAATATTTAGCTTGTACCATGGTATAGGCTTATGAATTTTTAGCTCTTTCCATGGTACAAGCTTAAACTGCATAAGTCAATACCATGGTCGAAGCTAAAAACTCATAAGTCTGTACCATGGTACAAGCTTAAAATTCATAAGCGTATACCATGGTACAAGCTAAAAATGCATAAGTTTCTAAAAAAAATTCCGGTGGTGGTGGTTAGATTTGGGCGGGCATATGGGTAAATGTTGAATGAGGAGTAAATAAAGAAGGGTATATTGGTAAATGAATGGGGCGATTTTGAGTAATATGGGGCGGTAAATAGTAAGCCCTAAATTAAATTAACTGAGCTTGTGTTTGGAAATGAGGATTTCATTTCAAACTAGTTTAGGGCCCGTGCAACGCACGGTTATTACTAAAACAATTTATTATTTTAATAGTAACTAAAAGACTTGTGATATTAGGAAAACATGAAAATAAAAAGGATATATGAAAAAGTATAAATTCAAAGTTGTGTAAAAAAATATTCAAATGAACAAAATTTGCATATTACTATACAAAATTAAAAATTATATTCGTTTACTTGTATGTAGAACGATCTAACAACATTAACCAAACCCGAATGACTCAAGACTAATTTTCGAAAAGACCCGAGCATAACCGAGTTAGTCAAATACAACATATTTAATTTGAATTGAGTAAAATCTTGATAAATAAACTTATATGTAGTCTACTTACCATGTATTATTAGTTTAATTAACATTCTTACTTACCAGTTACCATGTATTATATTATTAATAGTAGAATAACATTAGAAGTTCATTTATCAATATTTTTTATATTTCTTATCAGATTAAAAAGTTATAATAATCCATAAATAAAATATATCATAAAGGAAAAATAATATTGATTTATCTTTCCTCCAATAATATATTATGCAGTACACATCTATGGTAATTAAAATATATTTAATTTTATCTTAGTTTCCTAAAAAAACGTAATGTAATTTATTTATTTTAAAGTAAAAAAATAAAAAAATATTTTGGTGTGAAAAAATCGCACCAGGAAATGACACGTGTCATTCCTGGTGTCTCTTTTAGTATATAGTAATAGATTCTGCATTTCAAATACAGAAGTTGAAATTCTCATATCCAATTCAAAATACTACGTTTGGAAAAATTAAAAAATTTTAAATCTATCATTTCAAATCCAATACTGTTTGAAAAAACTTTGAAATAACATTTCCACAATTTGAAATATCAACCGATTTTACAAAGAAAAAAACATATTCAACAAAATATGAAATTATTGTTTGATCCTCATACTTTCCATTTCATTCAAAGATTTCAATGAATTATTGACAAAAGAAGAAAAACAAATTCAATAACTTACTAATTGAATGAAATCAATCATGTTCCGGTTGTGGACTTGGAACAGGAAAGGGATGACTGGCTACCGACTGAGGTTGCTGACTGGATCCTGCACAGTGAAATCGTTAACTAGCCTCGGGGGTGATCCGAGAATTACCCCTCCGATGTTTAAGTCAGATTATGCTGATAGCTCTGTAATAAATGCTTATAAGAATGATTGGGGTGGAATCGCGTACCTTTGGCATTGATGGGGGTCCGTATATATAGACGGGTTACTTGTACGGAGGATCCGGGTTATTACCCGTTGGGTCCGGGTCCTCTCTTTCGGATCTGATAGGTGGATGATGTCAGAGCAATGCCGGCTGGGTTTGTAAACCCTGAATACCGACTGCACCCTTGGTGCTTCTTATGGATATATGCCTATGTTACAGCTGTTATGGGTTGTCCTACCGGCATGCCGGTAGGGCTTCCCGTACAACTAGCCCCCTCAGAGTGACTACAGCTGTCTTTGACAGTCTGTAGTTGTTCTGATAAAGAAAAAAGCGAAAAGCGGGGGTAAACCCCCTATACAACTAGCCCCCTCAGAGACGATCAACACCCAATGGGTGTGATTGTTCTGAAAGTGGCCGTTTGCAATGCGGTTTTGTGTTCAATTCTTGTTCTGATGCCACGACTAGCCCCCATTAGGACAAGGATTGATCGCTTTGAGTGGATAGCATCCTGTTAGCCGACTGGTTATGTCTGGCGTTTGACCTCTTGGCTGACTAATCATTTTGACCCTCTTAACTAACTAGCCCCCTTGAGTTTTTAGGCTGACTAGCCCCCTTGACTTTTTAGGCTGACTAGCCCCCTTGACTTTTTAGGCCGGCTAGCCCCCTTGACTTTTTAGGCTGACTAGCCCCCTTGACTTTTTAGGCCGACTAGCCTCCTTGACTTTTTAGGCTGACTAGCCCCCTTGACTTTTTAGGCCGACTAGCCCCCTTGACTTTTTAGGCTGACTAGCCCCCTTGACCTTTTAGGCTGACTAGCCCCCTTGGGTGGCACGTGGCGACGGTTCAGTTCTTTTCTACGCGTGGCGGGAGATTCAAAAGTTTGGTTGTGACACGTGTTGGTCATCCTAGGGGTGTTGGAAGTTGTGTTTTTCTTTCAACCGCCCAGATTTGTTTCCTGTCGTTTCAACTTCTTTTCATTTTCCTTAAATAACCGTTGTTTTTCTTTTCCTCCGATTTCCATTCTCTCTCCTTAGTCTCTGCAATTCGCTTGTGCTGCCAAATTTTCTCTCTCTCTCTCTCTCTCTCTCTCTATCTCTTTTCTCTCACTCTGTGGTCGACTCTTCCTGCCGCTCTTCGTCCGTTGGGATTTGGTTGTTTTTCTTTGGTAAGTTTCGAACTTGGTTTGGTGTTATAGGTTGTCCCGTATTTATTAGGGTTTGGTTGTCTGATTTTCTCGTTTGTTCTTTCAGTTGGGTTGTTTGAGAGACTGTGCTGCTGTTGAGGGTGAATTTCTTGGTGAATTTCCAAATTTAGGTACGGTTTCTGGCTTTGTCTTCTTTTTTGCCGGGTTATGCTTTTCTCCGTCTGTTTTGCATGTTTGGGAGTGGGGGTATCTAGGAATGAATAGCGGGGTTGGGCGCGATAATGTCATAGATATTTCAGATACTAGTAGTGATTCCGGCATTGAGTTAAACATGGATGGGAAAACGGCCGGTAGCAGTGTTAAGTATACTGGGTGGGGGGTTAAGTCAGACACGCCACCTCCTTTCGCACAATTTATGGGTGGGAACCCCGTTACTGGCCCGTTTATACCAATGACTGCGGCTGAATTTACTCGTTCGCAGCAATTACACGGTCTGCGGGCTCGAATGGAGAGGGAACTTAGACCGAATGAGCACAACGTGCCGGCTGGAGAGCCGATTCTAGATGTAGACCCGATTGCGGTTAGGTACCACCTGCGTTCTTATCGGGAGTTTACCCAACCTGGCGGTTCGGGTCTTGGGGAGTATGGGACTAACATCGGCAATATCTATGTTTCTAGGGCGATGCCGTCTGACGCGGAACCGTCTACCAGTAATCGGCGGGCCGGTAAAGAGCCTGCTGTTCATGATGTGGACGAGAGTGAGGCCTCCGGCGACTCCATTTTAGAGTCCCCTTCTCCTGGCGACTCCATTCTAGAGTCTTCCGATTCTGAGTCTCCTGGGCTGAGGGGTCCACCCATCGCTGACTCTGACGAGGATGAGGAAGATGCTGCGATTTTGCAGCAAGTGTTTGAGGAGGAGGCTTTGGATGCCGACGTGAATTTCGAGGGAGAGTCGGCTACCTTTCTGGTACCGGCTCCACCGTCAAATGATTCCCCTGCTGTGACTACTGAGATTGATGGGGATTTCGTGGATGAGGCTAATGCCAACCGGCATTCGGAGGTCGGTGGTCGCTTTCTGGGGTTGCCTGAGGGGTATCGGCTTGTTGTGCCTAAGAAAGAACAGACGGTGTCGGCCTGCCCTGAAGGTCATGTTGTGGTGTACACGAAGATGTTCGACTATGGGTTGCGCTTTCCCTTGCACCCATTCATTGAGAAAGTTTTGCGGGCTTGGAATGTCGGCCTCGTTCAGTTGTCCTCCATAGTTATTCGTAACTTGGTTGCCTATACTTGGCTGTTTTCATACAAGCAGTGGCCCTTGACCCTCAATCTTTTCCAAAGACTGCACTGGCTGAAACGCGACGGGAAGGATACTGGATGGTGGATGATCTTTACCAAGAATCAACGTCAGACTGTAAGTCCTCGCCTCTCCAGTTGTAAGGATTGGAAGGATCACTTTTATTTCATGGCTGTTCCCGAAGATTATCCTCTCCGGCGTACTTTCTACCAGCCAAAACCTAGGATGGAACAGTTTGACCAAGCTGACCTTGGGCCCCGGGAGCAGCGTGCGTATGACAGGTTGCTGGTTGACTATGTTGATGTTGGTTTATCCAAACCCAAAACTCTGTCGGCTTTCTGGCTCCCTCCCGCCGGTTATATTTTGAGTCCTCCTGCATTGGGTGCAGTCGGTCTGGCTACCACACATCCTCTTGGTAAATGTGGTTTCTTGTTAGCCTTCTGTACATGTCGTACTTGATTACATTTTTGGTTTTTTATGCTTGTGTGTTTTGCTTTGTGGTGTTTATTTCTGACCACGCTGTTGTTTTATGTCAGGGCATCATCTTTTAAACAAGGCCTTACTTGGTCTTGACAAGAACTGGAGGGTCGTTGAAAAGTGTCCGGCGCCGCCTGTGGAGATATATTATACCGTTGCTACGTTCTGTGCGAAAGCTTGTCGCGGTCGGCCTGCCAGCTTTGTGACTCCATCTGTCATTGTGAATCGAGGTGTTGTCCCTCGCGTAACACGAACAAAGGTTCCGGCAGCTGCTCAAGCTACTTCCTCCGCCCAAGACGAAATGACTGCCGGCAGGTTTGCTGCTCTTCCTACCGGTCGTGGGGGACATGCTACTCGGAAGAGGTCTTCCAGTCAGGCGAAGGCCAATTCTCCCAAACGGTCAAAAAACGACGCTGCGAAGACAGCACAGGAGAAGGTGAAGGATGTCTACGCCAGCGTCGACAAGCCCGTGCAGACATCTGGCGTTGGAACGAAGATTGTTGAACAGCCTGCTCAGTCGGTTGAGATCTTGGATGTTGATCTGATATCCAAACTGAACCGGAAGCAGGTGTTGAGTGATTTGATCAGCGATCCGATCCACCCTGTGCCCGTGTCGAGGCATTGTCCTAGCATGAATCGGTCTGCCAGCTCGGCCTCTAAGTCTGGGGTCGTAGTTTGCTCTTGGGGGGTTCATTGAGGATAAGACTGTTGTGCTGTCCCCGGATACTCTTGCCGGTCTAGCTGTTGCTCCCGGTCACGCTGATGAGCATTGGCAACCGTAGAATGACGTTCTAAGGGGTCAGTCCATTCTTTTTTATCGTCCCAAAGACGGAGGTACACTGGGCTACCGGTCTTTGCGCCAAGTTGTCACACCTGCCGACGGTATACCCCAGGAGATTGAGACGCCGGCTGCACAGTTGATGCATGATCTGTATTCGGTATTTACTTCCATCCTTGACTAGGTTATTCTCTCTGATCTCCGTACTTGCTTTTATTCTTAGTTTTAAACAATTTTTGTTCCAGGTGACGCAATCTGCTACCGAGCTTGTGCAGTGTTATCGGAGTTATCAACGTCGTTTAAAACGATCACAAGCTGAGAAAGAGAAGCTTCAGGTTGACCTTGCTGAATCGGTCAAGACTGAAGATGACTGCCGGAAGAAGATTGCGAGACTTGAGCTGGATGTTATTGCCGCAGGCAAGAGGAAAGCTGAACTGGAGCTTCTTCCAGCCAAGTTGACGGCCGAAGAGCAGAAAACGGCTGAGCTGCAGATTAAGCTGGATGCGGCGCTGCAAGCAGTTCAGGATGCTGAAAAGGCTACAAGGATGATCGTAAGGCTGTGGCGCTGAAGGCTGTGCAGAAGTTTATGAAGTCTGACTTCTACTGCGAGGATATGAAGGGGCGCTACAATGGTGGGTGGACTGCAGCCCACCGCTGTGCTGTCAAAGCCTTGGCGCTGACGGAGGCTGACTGGGGTAAGGTGGAGGTATCTTATGAGGAAGGTGGCCATGTTGATCCGACTGGCATGGAAACTCAGACCTTCCCAGACATCGTTATTCAGAATGCCGATCCTCGCCTTCTGCCGGACAGGGAGATTCCTGAGTCTGCCTACTAGAGTGATGCAGACGGCTCTGCTTGACGGTCTTGGAAGTCATCACCAGGCTCTTCCTGTGGCTCTTCCAACATCTTTTTCAGGCCTCGCACTTGTTAATTTCTCTTGGTAGTTTTGTGAATGTTATTGGCGGATGTAATTTATGAACAATTTCTTTTGCTTACTTTTAGCTGTTGTGGCACTCGCCTTTTGTTGCGTATTAGTGTTTCAAGAACGTTGTGTTCATCTTGACTGCGCCGTTTGCGGCGTATGTTTGTGCCGTTAAACAGCTACTCACTCCGCGTTTTGCTATCTTTGGGTGGTGGTTGTCGTCTCTGTATTTCTTAACTTTTGTGTGATATTCTTAATGGATTATTCGTTTGTTTCATTTTGTTCGACTTGTCATGTACTGGCGTTTTCTAACTATTGTGTTGTGTCCTATGTTGCCCCATTGCTGACTGAGCCAATGTGCTCAACCTTTGATTTTGTTTGTATCGTATCTTGCATCATTGTTGTCTGAGCCAATGTGCTCAACCTTTTGCTTTTGTTTGTATCGTATCTTGCATCATTGCTGACTGAGCCAATGTGCTCAACCTTTTGCTTTTATTTATATCGTATCTTGCATCATTGCTGACTAAGCCAATGTGTTCAACCTTTTGCTTTCGTTTGTATCGTATCTTGCATCATTGTTGACTGAGCCAATGTGCTCAACCTTTTGCTTTCGTTTGTATCGTATCTTGCATCATTGCTGACTGAGCCAATGTGCTCAACCTTTTGTTTCGTTTGTATCGTATCTTGCATCATTGCTGACTGAGCCAATGTGCTCAACCTTTTGTTTCGTTTATGTCGTATCTTGCAACATTGCTGACTGAGCCAATGTGCTCAACCTTTTGTTTCGTTTGTATCGTATCTTGCATCATTGCTGACTGAGCCAATATGCTCAACCTTTTGTTTCGTTTATGTCGTATCTTGCAACATTGCTGACTGAGCCAATGTGCTCAACCTTTTGTTTCGTTTATGTATAGTTTACCTGGAATATACTTGTAGCTTATATATTAGAATTCAAAATATGGCTCTGTCGGCCTTGTTATATTATGCTTTTGTACAACTTCATACATGGAATTTTCTTAAGGTATCTGCGTTCCATGAGTTCTTCAGCGGCGTTCCATCCATCTCCATTAGTCTGTACAATCCAGCTACTACTTCTTCCCATATTTGGTAAGGCCCCTCCCAATTTGCAGTCAGTTTGCCTTGCTTTTGAGCTTTGCCGGTTGCTGTCGTCCTGCGGAGTACAAGGTCGCCTACTTCTAGTTTCCTATGTTTTACCCGCTTGTTGTAGGCCCTGCTCATTCTGTTCTTGTATGCTGCCGACTTAATTTCAGCTTGCAATCTGACTTCTGGCAAGAAATCTAGCTGGTGCCTGAGTAAGCTGTCGTTTCCATGTTCTTCATAATGCTGGATGCGGAAGGTGGGTAGTGCTACTTCAGCCAATATGACTGCTTCTGATCCGAAGCATAGTTTGAAAGGGCTTTCTCCCGTTGCTTCTTTTACCGTCGTTCGATTACCCCATAGGACTTTTGAGACTGTGTCCGCCCACTTGCCCTTGAACTCATCCAGCATTTTGTTAAGGGCTATGAGTATCTGTTTGTTTGCAGCCTCGGCTTGCCCGTTGCTCTGTGGGTGGCAGACTGACGCGTATGCGAACTTGATCCGATAGTCTGCCAAGAATGCTTGGATAGGCGCGCAGTCGAACTGGCATCCATGGTCGAACACTATTGTTGTCGGTATTCCGAACCTTGTTATAATATTCTTCCAGATGAATTTCCGTACTTGGTTGGCTGTTATCTTTGCTACCGGCTCGGCCTTAATCCATTTTGTGAAGTAGTCGACTGCAACGATCAAGAATTTCCTGCCTCCATAGGCTGTTGTGAAGGGTCCCACAATATCCATTCCCCATTGGGCAAATGGAATTGGATTCAGAATGGGCATCAGGTCATTTGCTGGCATGCGTATTACTGGGGCGAATAACTGGCATTTTTCACATTTCTTGACGTAGCTTTGTGCGTCCTCGAGCATAGTTGGCCAGTAGTAACCTTGTCTTTGGCAGATCAAAGCAAGTGTTTTTCCTCCTACATGGTTTCCGCATATTCCTTCATGCATCTCTTCGATTAATCTTGCGGACTCGTACGCTGTCAAACATCGCAGCAGGGGGAGACTGAACGCTCTTTTATAGAGTTGTCCCTGATATATAACGTACCAACAGACGTCTTTTTTAATTTTCTTTGCCTCCTTGATATCGGCCGGGAGCATTCCTGTCGTCTTGTACGTCCAGATATCGTCGTACCATTCTTTGTTTGCCGTGATGACCATTACTTCTTTTCCTTTATCCTCCGTACTCCTTCTGTGCATGATTTCTATCATTACTGATCTACTAAGTTCGACTGCTTTCGAACTGGCTAGTTTTGCTAAACTGTCTGCGGCAGTGTTCAACGCTCTAGGGACCAGCTTGATCTCAAAAGCTTCTAACCTCGCTGTGAGTGCCTTCAGTTTCTCTTGATATCGCCGCATTGACGGCTCTTTGGTTTCGTACTCTCCTGAAAACTGATTTGCCACCAACTGAGAATCTGTTGTCATTACTATCCTCTTGGCATCTGCCAACAAACACAGCTGTACCCCTGCGATGGCTGCCTCATATTCTGCTTCGTTGTTCGAAGCTGCAAAAGTGAATCTGATTGCGTATTCGAACTTATCTCCTGTCGGAGAAGTCATGACAACGCCGGCTCCCGCCCCCGACTGGGCAGTTGACCCGTCCACCGATACTTCCCAGGATTCTGCTTTGGCTTCATCCTCCTGATAGGATGCTTCGACTACAAATTCGGCCAAGGCTTGTGCTTTTATTGCATTGCGCGAGTGGAATTCAAGATTGTACTCCGACAGCTCTATTGCCCATCGCAACATCCTGCCGGCTGTATCCATTTTTTGCAAAGCTTTCTCTAGTGGGATGTTTGTCAGGATTTCTATGGTATGTGCATCAAAGTATGGTCTGAGTTTTCGGGCGGCTATCAGGACTGCATAGGCTATTTTCTCTATCAGCGAGTATCTTACTTCTGCCGGATTTAAAATGTGGCTGACAAAGTATATCAGCTGCTGGACTTTGTCTTTTTCGCTGATTAGTACGGCAGCAATGGTTTGGGCTGAAGCGGACACATACAACTGCAGCTTGTCGCCCTCTTCCGGCCTGGCTATCGTTGGCAAAGCTCGAAGATGGTCTTTAACCTTCTCAAAGGCTCTTTCTTCGGTTTCTCCCCATTGAAACTTTCCGTTCTGCTTAAGAGTGTTGAAAAATGGGATCGACCTGTCGGCTGACTTGCTAACGAATCTTGTCAGAGCTGCCATTCTTCCTGTCAGCCTTTGCACATCTTTGATGCTTTTTGGCTGAGGCAGATTGAGTATTGCTTCTACCTTATCTAGGTTTGCGTCGATACCTCTCTCGCTGACAAGGAAACCCAAGAACTTCCCCGATTTCACCCCGAACACACATTTCTTGGGGTTCAGCTTCATTTGATACCGGCGTAGAGTTTCGAACGTTTCCCTGAGGTCGTCCACATGGTCGCTCTCCAATTTGCTTTTTACTATGGAGTCGTCGACGTACACCTCGATGTTGCGGCCTTTTTTGTTTGCAAACACTCTGTCGACCAGCTTTTGGTATGTTGCCCCAGCGTTCTTTAGCCCAAACGGCATGGCTTTGTAACAGAATACTCCCCCCTCGGTGATGAATGCTGCTTTTTTCCTGTCGGCCTTTGTAAGGCTGACTTGGTGGTATCCGGAAAATGCGTCGAGGAAGCTGAGCAGGGTGTGGCCGGATGTGGAGTCGACTAGCCTATCGATTCTTGGTAGTGGGTAGCAATCCTTCGGGCATGCTCTATTCAGATTTGTGAAATCTACACACATTCTCCACGAACCGTTTGATTTCTTAACCATTACGACGTTGGCCAACCATTCTGGATAGTCGCATGGTTCAATAAATCCTGCTGCCAGCAACTTTTCTACCTCCTCTTGTATTGCTTGATTTTTTTCGGTTGAGAAGTTTCTCTTCTTTTGCTTAACCGGCCTGACTGATCTGTCGACGTTCAGTCGATGCTCGATTACATCCGGGCTTATACCTGGCATTTCTTCTGCAGAAAATGCGAACACATCCGCGTGTTCTCTCAACAGACCGATCATGTTTACCCGCAACTGTGGGTCAATGTCGGTTCCTATCTCCACTGTTCTGCCGGTTTCTCCTTCCACCAGCTCAATTTCCTCCACCTCTCCTCCGGCCTCTAGCCTGGGCAAGGTAGCCCCCTTTTCGATGTTTTCGATTGTGGGTGACTCCTGTTTCTGCCCTTTCTCCTTCTTGGGCAACAGAGATTGCTCCCCCTCTGATTTTGGGGTTTGGCTTTTTGCCGGTCTTTTCGTTTTTGCCTCTCTCGTTAAATTCCCGGATGGGGTCAATCGGCCTGGTGTTTTCAATGCCGTCAAGTAGCATGATCTTGCTGACTCTTGACTGCCTCGGATTCTCTCAGCCTTCTCGAAGTTGGACATGTATATCATGGTTAGATGGTATGTCGATACCACTGCCTGTGCATCGTGGATGAATGGCCGGCCCACTATGATGTTGTATGCAGCCGGCACTTTGATTACCAAGAAGTCTACCATTAGGTCCCTTGCGGTCCTTCCCTCTCCAATCTGCACCGGTAGCCTGATGCTACCTTCCGGAAAGACAGTGGCTCTGGAAAATCCTATCACTAGATAGTTGACTCGTGTGAGCTCCTTCTCGTCTATTTTCAGCTGAATGAAGGCTTCCCGAAAGATAATGTTCGCTGAACTCCCTCCATCCACCAGTATTCTTTTTACTGGAAAGTTTTCTATTTCGAGGCCCAAAATCAGTGGGTCGTCGTGGGGGTATATAATTCCGCGGCAGTCGGCAGGGGTGAACGAGATGTTTGGCATGACTTGGGGTGACGACCATTTTCTGGCGCTATGGTAGTTTATCAGGTGGCGGTGCTCGCCCAGGCTTCTACCTGCTCCACTGATTGTTCCTCCATGGCACGGTCCGCCGGATATGACCCATACTGTCGGCCCTTTCTGGCCATTGTTTCTAGCCTCTCCGCTGCGACTGGTTTCTGGTGCCTTTTGTTCTATTCTGAGTGGTGTTTGGGTGGATGGTAACCTGTTGTTTGTGTTATTACCCTGCCGGCTGCTATTCTGTTGGTTGTTGTTCTGGCGGGCTTTATATTGCGTCAAGTAGCCTCTCCTGATCATATCCTCGATGTTATCTTTCAAATCTCTGCAGTCTTCCGTATAATGCCCACAGTCGTCATGGAATGTACAGTATTTCGACTGTGGTCTGGGTTTGTCGCTAATTGGTGGAGGCCTTTTCCAGTTTTCGTTCTTGTTGACATGGTAAATTGCGGCTCTTGGGGCGTTCAATGGGGTGTATTCATGGAACGTGGGGTATATGCTGGTTGACTTTTTCTGGTGATCTCTCCCTCTGAGGTCCCTCCTCTGTTCATCCTTCCTGAATCCCCTGTTCTGACTTTGCTGCGCCGGCTGAACCGGCCTAGGCGCGACATTTCTAGTCGGTGCCGACTGATAATGATTTGGGATTGTCATCAGTTCAAGTATTTTTTGAACTCGCAGTGGTTCATTCCTCTCACCAGGGCCACCACAACTATCTCTTGTTGCAAGTTTGGTATGTTGGATTCGTTGTTGAATCTGGTGAGGTAATCTCTTAAGGACTCTCCGCTCCTTTGGGTGATTGCCATCAGTTCTCCCGACGTTTTCTTTCTCTGCTGCCGACTGATGAACCGTAGCCTGAACTCTGCTTCTAACTGCCGGTAATTGTATACTGACCCCTTTGGCAATCCCTTATACCACCCGGATGCCACTCCCAACAGCGTGGAGGGAAATACTTTGCACCATATGGCATCGGAATCTGTATACAGCATCATATGTTGCTCGAACATGTTGCAATTGACCTCCGGATCCGTGGATCCGTCATATTTGCAGAATGGGAACTTCAATTTCTCCATTGGTTCTTCCAGAATGTCCGCGCACAGGGGTGAGTTTGCAGGTTGGATGGTGTAACGGCGCGACGCGTATCTCTGAGGCGCTTCTCTTGTCTCCTCGATGACCATGGGTTCTGGCCGACTGCGCAGAGCAATCGCCTGGTTTGTGTTGGGGTGTTGTTCGTGTTGTACTAGGATCTGTTCTCCGAATAGGTTTCTTATCGGCAGTCTCTTCCTTTTTTCGCCGACTGGTGTTTCCGTTGCCTGGTTTGTGATTGTCCTGGGTGCGGGTTCTGTGTTTGATTTTCTTGCTGGCTTCAGGGCCGACAACGCGGCCATCACCGCTCTTGCCGTAGCCAACTGTTCCTCCGAGAATTGACCGGCGAGTTCAGATGGCATTTGTGTATCATTCTGGGCTGGACTCTCGGTCTCTTCGTCTGAGTCGTCGTCCTCGACTGAGTATCCAAGGACATGTAAGGGTGTTGCTGCGGTCGTAGTTTTGCTGACTACCGACTGGCTCCCTAGCTGGGGGGTGGGTTGGTCATTAACGGGTGTTATGATTGGCTCTGCTGAGAACAGCGTGGATTTCAACGGGGTTGTTGTTTTTGTCGTCTGTGTACTCTGTGGGGTTGTTTTCGAGGCCTGTTTTTTGCTTTTCTTATACGAATCCGACTGCGTACCTTCCATTCTCAATGGTTAGCTTTGATGGTTTGGGGGTTTTTGTGTTTTTTTTTTGTGTGTCTGGCTGTGGGTTCTGTTTACAAGTGGGGGTCCCCTCCTTCTAGCGCCAATTGTTCCGGTTGTGGACTTGGAACAGGAAAGGGATGACTGGCTACCGACTGAGGTTGCTGACTGGATCCTGCACAGTGAAATCGTTAACTAGCCTCGGGGGTGATCCGAGAATTACCCCTCCGATGCTTAAGTCGGATTATGTTGATAGCTCTGTAATAAATGCTTATAAGAATGATTGGGGTGGAATCGCGTACCTTTGGCATTGATGGGGGTCCGTATATATAGACGGGTTACTTGTACGGAGGATCCGGGTTATTACCCGTTGGGTCCGGTCCTCTCTTTCGGCTCTGATAGGTGGATGATGTCAGAGCAATGCCGGCTGGGTTTGTAAACCCTGAATACCGACTGCACCCTTGGTGCTTCTTATCGATATATGCCTATGTTACAGCTGTTATGGGTTGTCCTACCGGCATGCCGGTAGGGCTTCCCGTACAAATCAGACAATCAATCCATCTATCAAGTTTCTCTTTGAAATAATTTCAACCTATGCCCATATGCAAATAAACATTGATTTCTTAGTCCCTATTACCCTAATGTCGAGGACGTGAACCACCATTCTTCACCGGAATCTATAATTACTGCCTCCGTAGCACCTCTTCCCATCATACGAAACGACTTTAACATATCAAACTAACATAAATTTTCAAATCCCTATAACATGACAAAATCATGGAGCTTTAGCAAAATCTAGGAGAGAGAATTACACGACAAGTCTCTTTGGTTGAGATAGCAGAGGCGAAAGGGAGGAAGGTGGCAGAGGAGAGAGATAGAGAGGACTCGGAAGAGAGAGAAAAATGCCGAGGAAAAATGGGATAAGAGAGAAAAATGATATGTTCTCCCTCCGTGTCTTTTTATTCTTTACGTTTGATATTTTGTACTCCCTCTGTATTTATTTAAGCGATACACTTGCCTTTTTCGGCCGTATTTATTTAAGAGATACACTTGTCATTTTAAATAATTTATTAACCCCACCATCTAATTATATAGTCTATCTAATATATCATATGTCTCATCACCCTATTAAACAAATAATTTCACACCCCCCACCCCTCTAATATGATATGGTCCCCACTTGTTTTACTTATTAAAATATCTACCTCAACCTCACTTGTTTTATTACTTTATTTCATTCAACTTTTCTTCTTAATACTCGTGCCCAACCAAGTGTATCTCTTAAATAAATACGGAGGGAGTACTCAATTTAACAATTAATGATAAAATATTCTTTTTTTATTTAAACAATGTAAATTACGTTTATTAATAATAATTTCACCTTTATAAAAAATATGACATTGAAAGAGTGAGAAAATTTTAATGTTTCAGTAGGAAAGTGTGAGAGATTTAATGACCAAATAAATTTGATTGGTTACAAAATCACTTGACACGATTTTTGACAGTTTATCAAAAACTTCTGTGTTACAATATGAAAGAAATATTTTAATTGTAAAGATTAAATTGGGACACCCTAAATGAAAACGTAAATAATAAAAAGGGACGGAGGGAGTACACTTTTTAGTAGATGCTTACATAGAAGTGAAAGGATAAAAGTGAAAGGTTGTAGGCTGAGAATTTCAAATGACATGATTTAAATGGAAATTTCAAATTCTTAGTAGTATGGGCTTTCATTAATTGTTTTAGACTTTGGGTGAATTTCGAATTTCAGATTTCAAGTTATCCAAGCAACAGAATTGGCACAATTTTGGAATTTCAAAATTAATCTCTATTACATAAGTGAATAGCTGATGTCATTTCAGTAAATTCACTTTTTATGTCACCATCTATATAATATACTAAAAGAGAGGAAATCAATGTGGTGATGACCAATGTCACTCATTGATTGACCTCTTTTCTAATATCACTTAATTAATATATACTCCCTCCATTTCTTTTTATTCTTTACGTTTTCCTTTTTGGGTGTTTCAAAATGTTCTTTACATTTCCTTTTATATTATCACATAAATGCTTTAATATTCTTTCAAAATTTATGTCCAATGATTATTTTAACCAATTAATTAAATTCATTGGGTCGTTTAATTTTTCACTTTTCCATTGGAACATTAAATTTTTCTCATTTTTCCAATATCAGAATTTTGATAAAAGGAAAACATTATAAATAAACGTAATTTGTCTTGTTTTTAAAAAAAAGATGAATCTCAATATATGTACCTTAATTAGTTGTTAATAAACGTGTAAAAAGCCAAATGTAAAGAACAAAAAAAAATGGAGGGAGTAATTTTTTTTCTCATATTTAACTTATTGTATTTTAGGGTAACAATAACTAATATAGAAAAATACATAAAGAATAATCCAATAATATCTCTTTAACATAATAACTTTAACTAATTTTCCTTTTAATTCTCAAACTTCTTCATGTACTACGAACATTATAAAATCCATATATAGAAAAGATACTCATTGTATATTACAAAATCCATAAGTCAATGGTAAAAATAATCTCGCATCCTAATTCAACCAAGATTATGTTAAAACAATGCGCGAAGATCTTTGATTATTTCTTCTTATTTGTCTCAAAAAATGCAAAAACAAATTACATAAAAGAGGATAAATAAAAATAAAAATAAAAATAATAATAAAGGGGATTACAAAGCAAGTAATAATAAAGGGGATTACAAAGCAAGTAAAAATAAAACACCAGTATCAAGGTCTTTAAAAATTATGGAAGTCTGCATGCTCCTCTACTTATTCTAGAAGACTACAACAGTAAAGAAACTATTAATTCATTGTAGCTCTTGGAGAATAGTAAGAGAAGAAATTGGACTCTTGAAATTTAAGTTCTACGCGAACAAAAAAACACGAATAAGATTGAAGATTGAATTTGACTTGGGATAGATTAAATTGACTAATTTATATCACATTGGACATCTCTCTCTATATATATATATATATAGATATAGTACTAATTTTCTCTGCCACACGTAATTTTTTAAACGAATATTTACAATGTGTTTGATATATATTTTTTTAAAGAAAAGTACTCACAGATTTATTATGCACTAGATTTAAAGCCCGTGCGATGCACGGGTTAAATATATTTATTTTTGTTTGTGAGATTTATTTTTTAACTTTACCTTGATGAATTCATATGAGAATCAATTACGTGTGTCTTTTTATCACAATACATAACTACTTAACATATGATTGATTTGATAACATTTGTAATTCTATTTTATTATTTTAAACGGGATAAATTATCTTTTTCTCTTATTATTATCTTTTATCGGGTCTTTTTTTTATTATTATTATTATACAAATAATTTTAATAATGCATATTGAATAGTTTGTTCATATATGTCTATTATATTTGAATATATTATTTTATTTTATGTAAATTTTGGTTTTATTGTTAACAATTATCCAATCGTATAGCTTAGTTACCTATTGCATGTGTGTTTATACACCCGTAATACGCTTAAGGAAATGCAAATCATCATTGTGATGCACTGATAATTTTTTTGGAATCTCTAAAATCATCATTGTGGTGATGCACTGATTTTTTTTTGGAATCTCTAAAATCACCGCAAATGACTTGCTCGGTGTTGTCATCCTTCTCATCAATCGAAAAATACGTTATCCTTCAATACCAACTTCCTATATACTCTTGATCGAATTACATGAGAAGTTAAGTTTATATATAAACCAAAAAAAAAATTCCAGTGCATCAAAATGATGATTCCACTAATTGCAGGTGTTAAATAATCCAAAGTAAAAGAATGATTTTGACCACAAAAAAAAGACAATAATACATCGTGAAAATTTTGAGATCACACCTAAATAAATTAGGATAAAAAAGCAAATAGCACATGCATATATGATTGTAACCGGTAATTCAAAAAATTGTAATTCCAAAACAAAAACTCAATAAGTCGATATACAATTATATTTTAAGTGAATATCCAAACATACCAAATATTTACCAGATTATGTACAATTATCTCAATTTCACGTTCATCTTCTGTAGTTTTCTATGAAGTTCTCGCATAATCCTTGATCGTCCGAATCTAATCTAATATATATACTTTGTATTTTGTATGTGATACGGAGTGTACTGTATTGAACAACCTGGAACGAAAAGAAGAATATCAATCAACAAAAGTTTTGCCATATCATTGTACATATAATAAGCAAGCAAGTTACATAATGTGATGGTGGTTTTATGGCGTGGTGTGGTTCCACAATTGAGATAATCACAGATCATCTTCTTTCCCAAGGCATGTTTGATTAATCTTTATTGGTTTAGATATATATAGATCATCAACAAAAAAATACCGTATATTGAAAGCTGATAATTATAGTTATCTTTTTTTAATTTGCAAATTTTTATCTTTTGTTTATTTTTTAAATATTATCTTTTTACAAAATTTATCTTTTTGTTTGTTGGACTCAGATTTGTAAACGGATAATAAACTATTTCAAAAGTTATTTTTTCATTTTTATTTGTATCTAATATTTATTTTAAATTACACTTAATGACATGGCAATCCTATGTGGCACTCCAAAATCTCTCCAAAAAACTCCCCTTTATATATATATATTAGATTTTGCAGGGTATTTGGTATATATATCTTTTAACGAAAAGTACTCATAGATTTATTTTGCATTTGTTTCTCAATATTTCCACTTTCATTTGTTGCCAACGATTTTTCATTCTATGCAAAACAGTGTATTAATGGATTTACTAATTGGATGAGTTTTATTTGTCCAAAAGCTGCAAACATGCATGGATAAATGAGACAATAAGAAAGCCAAAGCACACCCTCTTCTCAACTCTCTAAGGTTAATCCTCCTCTTTTATGAAGCCTAAACTGGTAGGAATTCTTTCTATTTTGAATAACAATTTCATAAGAGAATTTGAGAAAAAAGGTAAATCGAAATTAGTTACTTCGTATTTAAAATTTTAATTTTTTATTTATCCTAAATGTTTCAATTACTTTGTACCAAATATAAGCCCATGCAGTTGTTTTTCAATATATTCTTTAAAAATTTAAGATTAAATTTAAAATAGAAATCTATAAACATTATAATAAAAGAGAGAAAATTAATGTAGTGATGACAAATGTCAATCATTTATTTCCGTCTCTTTTAATTTAAATAATTAAACTTATAGCAAAATAAATAATATAGTTATTATACTTTTTTACCTAAAACCTTCTAAATATTTATGGTAATAAAATATAGGAGTATTTCTTATTAGTTAAAAGCAAGTAAATTAACTATTACAAGATTAAGAAATAATGAACTACTACTAAGAAATAACTATTATTCAACATCATTCCATGTATGTTATTTCTTTATAAAATATTCTTATTAGTGAAATTATTCCATAGTATTAATTATTATTCAACATCATTCAATTGTACAAGGGAATATAGACATTGGATGCAAAATTTATCAGTTTCAATAAATCACTAATTATTCATATCACACTATTCACAAAGTTTAAGTAATTAAATATTTCAATAAAAAAAATCCTCATCCAAATGATAACGTATACGGAATTTCATTACTAAAATATATTGTTAATTATATTCTCTTAACTTCTTTCTCTTATATTTTTTTTCTTTCCTAATTAATTAATCCATGTTGATGTTATTTTTTTTATCCATATCTTAATATTCTTTCGCCTAATTATTATTTTGTTAATAGTCAAACTTCGATAATATATTATCACCGTCATTGATAGTAATATTTTACTATTTTTAAAAAAAGTACCTAATTTCCTTTAATATGAGCATAACTCGAGTAATGTAATATGTATCTGCTAATCTACTACGTAGTTCCTCAATTTTAGATGTAACTCTTTGATTTTTACACTAGCTATCATATTCACAAACTATACTCTCTCTGCTTTTTTGTGATTACTAGTTGTTGGACAGTGCGCTAGCGCGCACGGTCCCCCAAGGTATAAAAAATCATATGGTAAAAAATATCGGCAAAAGACGGACAATTATGATGTTTTGGTTAATGCAATAAAGATGATAAATGAGAAATGTCGTGATAAAGTCGTATTTGCATATAGCAGACAAGCTTCTAAAACGCTCCTTTTTCTATTGAGATGCTTGCAACTTGTTTTGCACAAGTATCCTCTATCAAGCAAACCAATAATATCAGACTTGTTTGCTGGCTTATGTACTTGGATTCCAGCCACAAAAAACTGAACATGTTGAAACTCAGGTAGCAAGTAGACTCGCACTGTGCTACCATCACGAACCTGCTCCACAACACCTTGCAATGATCTTCCTTTGTTTTCATATGCAAAAGCCACTGCATCAAAATTATTGGTTGGATCCATAGCAGCAGCAGGCAAATTTTTGTTGGAAGCCTCTGAAGCTTCTGGAACCTGGCACCTAAAGAGGGGAAGAACAAATTTTAATCAAGTTTAACCTCATTGTATATCAATTCATGCACTCCATAATCACCTGACCATAAGAGCTTTATGTAGTTAAATGGATATATAATCAGAAACCGCAGCCAGATTGGTCAATAAGTATGAACATTCCATCACTTATTGTGAGGGGGTCGAAAAAGCACGAGGCTAATGCATGACCTCGTCCCTCGTGGGTGTGACGCTTCTTTTTTATTCAATCAAGTGTAATTGGATTTCTTGTGAGTTTACACCCAATTGACTAGTAATATAGGAGTCGCCATTCAGTTTTTAACAACAATGAGAAAAACTGACAAAACCCGGTTATCGTGACATAAAGGGAGTGCAATGATGTTTGACCACGACGACCGTAGGTTCCCTTGTGATCCCTGGTGTGGGGATCTCTCAACATACACCCGCAAGGTAGAGATTGAGGGTTCGGGGGACTGTAACTACCGAGAGGAGTACTTCGCTCGTCGATAACTCCAGAGGCAGGATATCCTTACTAGCTCAGCATAAATAATTGAAGGGACATGCGTTAACTGTTAAACTAATCTGAGTTGATTTTAGCAATATGCAACATATAATACTAGATCGATCGCGATTATCTGATTTAAATAGCATTAAGGGACCTAGCATGATAATCCAATTTCCCAAAAATATTATATTTGTTAGGCGTGATAGAACAATAAGATTTAGTTAGTTTAACAGTTCATAAAAAGGGAGGAAAGCAATTAAATCATCTAAAAGGGACACATTACGACGCACCCTTGAGAGGTGCGTCACGGTTCTCAGAAAACTAACCACTTTGACTTTGCTATTTCTCCTTTTTATTTAACGAATCTCAAATTATGGGACATGATACGTTCTGTTCGATTTATGGATCGATTGCGACAGAACGCGTGAACAATTTCGCAGCGTGAGGCTTAGGCTTAGGGGTTTAGAGTCAATACTCAGAATATAATTGTGTGTCCTTTTCACGTCGAATTTGGGGCTGTATTTATAGGGAAGAGTTTGTGGAAAGATAGAATTGCAGAGCCCTAATCCTCGAGGAATTAGGAAAAAACACGTCCCAGGTATTTTCAGCGCCCAGCTCTGGGCGTCAAAGATTTCGGCGCCCAGCTCTGGGCGTTGAAAATAGGATCCAGGCAATTTCAGCGCCCAGGGCTGGGCGTTGAACTTGCTGTTTGGGCCGTTTCTTTGTCAGATTCGGATTCCTAGAATCCGGAGTGTTTGAGACTTAATCGAGTCTTTTAGTGCGTATCAATTTCATGACGGAATGCGTCTGGGCCCGTTACGAACTCTAGGCTCGTTAGGATTTTAATTAATACGTAACTCTTATTTCCGAATCATATTAGGAATAGGATTCTCGCAGTTTTCTATCTCATTTAGGATTTATGTTGGAATGCAACACCTAATTCTGACAGGTTTCTATCTTTTATGACTTGCCACTTTTAACAGCTGCCCATTACGACAGTTACTATTTTTAGCAGGTTTCCATAAATAGCAGGTTTCGGGTGAAATGAAAAGGGGAATTGAGATTCGTTATTTTATAGGAGATGCGTTGTCAAGTGGAGATTTATGTTTTCATCATCGAACCTTCCCTTTCGGGAATGGGGACAAAAGTAGGTGTCTACAGTTAGCCCCCACTTTGACTGAGTCTTGGAGTAAGACGATGGTCAAAGTATTAGACGGAGTGCGTCGCACAAGCCATGGTGACCTGTTTTGGCGAGGGTCTCACGAGCCCCCGAGTGATAACATTTGACTTAAGGGTCATCACTTGAAGTGTCGACATATCCCTCACGTGTCATTGGGATTTGTCAACGGATAGTATAGAAACTCCCTCACTTTGTCATTGGAAGTATCTAAAGAGGCGTAGAAACTCCCTCACTTTGTCATTGGGAGTAGCTACAGATGTTTTCGAAATCAAAGCTATAAAGTGTAATTGGGCCTGGCCAAGCCAAATCACGAGGTAAATTTTTTTTTATGATTCTCATTTTCAGGGCTAGTTAAACAAGAAAACCCCCTTGTTTTTATGGGACGTAAAACGAAGGAAAATCCAGCACATCGCTCTTTTTGGAAAAAACGGAAAACCAATCCTTTTAATTTTTGGAAAAGGGAAAACCAGAAAAAGTTATCGCTGCAGCGAATAAGGACCTACGCGACTTGTGACGTAGACCCAGCCGGCCTAAAGATGGCGAGCCTGTCCGCTAAGGGTGGACGCCCCGTCCGAAAAAGTGGACGAATCTTGTTTTTGAATATTTGAAAATAAGGACCTACGCGGCTTGTGACGTAGACCCCGCCGGCTAAAGATGGCGAGCCTGTCCGCTAAGGGTGGACGCCCCGTCCGAAAAAGTGGACGAATCTTGTTTTTGAAATTTGAAAATAAGGACCTACGCGGCTTGTGACGTACACCCCGCCGGCTAAAGATGGCGAGCCTGTCCGCTAAGGGTGGACGCCCCGTCCGAAAAAGTGGACGAATCTTGTTTTTGAAATTTGAAAATAATGACCTACGCGGCTTGTGACGTAGACCCCGCCGGCTAAAGATGGCGAGCCTGTTTCATTTTGAATTTTGAAAACTTCATTTTTGGAAAACTGAGGACCTGCGTGGCTAGTGACACAGACCCCGCCTGCTGAAGGTGGGCGAGCCCTGTCCGCTAAGGGTGGACATCCCTGAATTCGTTTTTTCGATTTGGGAACTCGAGTGGTTTGTGACGCGATCTTGCCAACTGAAGATGGGCAAGTTCCTATTTCTTTTGTTCTTTGTGATTTCTTTTGAGAATTTCTTTTTATTCATTCTTGTAGGAGCGAATTCTTTCGAGGGATGCTCGGATTTAGTTGCAACCTGAATGTGGGTTGACAACGTGCTTAGACGGTCCATTGTCTTGTGGTCATCTTCTTTCATGGTTTTGAGCTAGTCTTTATGGCTCAATTTTGCCATTACCTGGGTCCTTGATTGGGGGACCATGTATAAGTATCAACGGCGACCTTTGTCTTGAGGTCGTAAACCGGTTCTTTCTCTTTTGAGATTATCCAAACACGGGACTTTGTACAGTGTAGTCTGGGAATATTGTTTTAACTTTGCATACTTATTTTTTGAAATATATATTTTCTTTCGAGCCCCCAAGCGTTCGTGCTTGACGGTCATTTCTTGTAAAAGAGGTTCCTTGGGGATACGCATTTTGTAATGTCCTTGATCGTGTTTTGGGATCGTGCTCGTAAGTGCGAGCGATCTTTGTAGTGGTGTGCTACTCTTAACAAAGCCGTGAGGTGCGACTTTTAGTAAAGAAATCGGCAATTTTCGAGTCGAACGGATACAACAGGGCCCTATAGAAGTCAGGGGCCCTTTTTGGGTCTGGGATCATTTTCGGCGCCCATGCCTGGGCGTTAGAGATTTCGGCGCCCAGCGCTGGGCGCTGAAAATACTTTCTGGCGAGGTTTCTTGATGACACAGTTGGCCTCTTGTTCGTTCGTTTATTTCACTTGGAAGTTCTATGTATTCTTTTTCTTTTGTTTTTTTCTTTATTTTAGAACGTGATGATTTTCTCGAGAAGCCGTAGCTGATTGGTGAACTACGGTGCCTGTCGCTTTGGGGCGATTATTTTAAGGAACTGTTGCTCTTAAGGCGTACAATTATTGCGATAGTTGGGCGAGTCTATATGGCCCGAGGAACATACCTTGAGGCGTAAGACTTTGACCACTCTTGTTGTTGTATATTTTCCCTTTTGAACGCGTTCGTGAATGTTCGATACTTAGAATGATGATATGTATGTGCGAACGAGCGTTCATAGAATGGCCGTTGTGTGCAGTCCATTAATCAGTTTGCTTGAATCATTTTTTTTGAGCACTGACTGATTTTGAATAGTTTGCTTAGAAGCTTGATAGGGTTCAGGCCCATTTACGAGGTGGGCTCAAACATCGTGCCCTTTTGATTGTTCAAAAATTTGCTTCGAGATTTTTATTTTGCTATGGTTGTTTCGTAGCTTGGAGCCCCCAAGTATGCATGTTGGGATGCTTCCTTTTGGCGTACGATTTTTTTAGGTTCTTTCGAGAAAGATGCCTTGGGGTTTCGCTCGTGTAGGTGCGAGCTATCCCTTCCGTGGTAGGTAATGTTTTGCTACCTTTAATCCTTAATGTAGAAGTCGCGTGGCTTGCATTTGGGCCATAAGTAGTCTTTGCCTCTTACTCTTGGTCGTTCTTGCATTAGTGCAATGTGCCTTACTTTTTTAGACTTGTAATGTGGGATGGTTGAACTTATGGTGCAACGTAGGCTTGTGTGGCCTAACGACGTGTCTTAGAACATTCCTCCAAGTGTTGGGATATCATTATTATTTTTTGCATTGGAGTACTTTATCACGCCTTACTTCGTTCAATGCGAGTATTCATAGATGTTTATTTTTTATTTTTTATACCTGGGCAAAACTTGGCTAGCAGAAAGATTCAGCGCCCAGGCTGGGGCGTTAAAGATATCGGCCCCCAGCTCTGGGCGTTGAAAATTATCTCTGGGTATATTTTGACAGTTCTTATCCTTGATTTTTCTTTCGCTTTTGCTTTGGAACGACGTAGACTGTGTAACGGGCGCTTATAGGACGAGCGTTAGGTGCAGTAGTTTGATCGGAGTTTTGGTGACTCGCGATTTTCAGTTACCCTTGTTAGTGGGGTGACTTTATATATTCTAAGTGGTTCTTAGAATTTGGGAAGGGTTGTAGCCATTCTAAGGTTCTTTTACACGATTAAAGCTTAGGATTGTGCCCCTATGATGTATGTATAGCATTAGCGTCGAGAATTTGCGATAAAATCGTCATTTCGAGCATTCTTAGAGTGTTTTTCTCAAGCCCCCAACTGTAGCTACGGGATTGGCTTGGTGCTATAATGCCTTGCATACGTTTTTATGCATTCATGGTGACACGGATCATGAATAGTTTGAACCAGACTCGTTTAGTGCGAGGTATGTTCGAGTAGTGATTTTGCTACTTCTCTTGTAAATGTCGTATTGTGCGATATTGCCATGGTCAAGGTAGTCACATGTTGTAGTATGCCTTGGCCAAAAGCTAGGTGCCTTTCTTTGAAGGAAATAATGCCCTTGGTCCAAGTATGCATTCTATGATAAGTCTAATAAATGCGGTTCAGTATTAATTAACAAGTTAATAATTCAGTGAGATCAAGTGAGCTGAATGCCTAGCTAGAGACCGCTTCAGTTCAAGTGGAATTAATGATATTAATCCACAGCTTACTCTTGACTGAACCCGTAGGGTCACACAAATAGTACGTAAACGGATCAAGTATTTAATGGCATTAAATACTCTATCTATGGATATTCGGAACCGACGGATCTTGGTTTCAGTGGGAGCTGAGATCGTCACAGGCAAGAAATGAATACTCCGGAAACGATGATATTACCGGAAAAGGAAATATGGATCGTATCGGAAATATAAATATTATCCAAGTCGTAGATGTTGCCGGAAACGGAAACATGGTACGTATCGGAAAATATTATCGGAAATGGAAATATTACCAGAATCGGAAATATTGCCGGAAACGGAAATATTGTCAGAATCGGAAATATTACCGGAATCGGAAAATAATTCCGGAAACGGAAATATTAAATATTTGTTCGAAACGGAAATTAATTCCGGAATCGGAAATATTAAATATTGTTCGTATCGGAAATGAATTCCGGAATCGGAAAATTTAATCGGAAGCGCATCGTACGAATAAGCATCGGCGAGGCCTGCCGGACGAGGCCCAGCACGAAGCCAGGCCATCGCCCAGCAAGCCAAGCGCGCCGCACAAAACAGCCACGCCAGGCCCAGCGCAAGGCCAGGCCCAGCAGGCTGCGCAGCGCGCAGCGCGCGCGGGCGCTGCGTGGGCTGCTGCTCGCGCGCACGCATGGGGGCCCATCGTGGCTGCCGTGCGTGTGTGTGTGCAAGTGTTTGTGTTCGTGCACGTTTCCTAAAACATGCAGAGTTCGGTTAATGATTAAATTCCTAATTCTATTTGATAAATTAATTAAATTAGAGTTCTTGTAGGATTCTAGGTTTAATTAATTTGTATCTGAATAGGATTTCGATTCCCTTTCCATACCCCTATAAATATGAGGCTAGGGCTCACAATTTATAACGAGTTTTCAAAGTATTCAAAGTGAGTTTTTGAGAGAAAATTCAAACACACATCTTGCTCAAATTGCCGAAATTTTCTAGTACCTTAAGGGCGATTCTAGTTGGTCAATCTTAAGGCGGATCCGGACGTGCTGTGGACTATCTACGGAGGGACGACACTTGGAGTCCTAAAGACTTGTTCTTGTTCGGTTCGGGCGCAGCTAGGGAGGGCACGCAACAAAGAGTATGCATCTAAATTATGCTATATGATTATGTGTAAATAATATGTTGTCCTGGGTTAATGGTTGTTTCCGCATGATCTATGTAATGTCATATGTATCATAACCTAACAGTGGTATCACGAGCCCCTTATTATTTTCATAATCTAAATTGCATGAACATGGTTAAATATTACAAATTTGCAAGAATTAAAAGGGGTGATTAATTTTCGTAATTGTTAATTAATTGCAAATTGCGTTTATTTAATTATACGTACGCAGTTTTTCGGTAGTTTCTTCGTTACTCATCCGAATTGAGTGTTTTTTGTGTCAATTCCGCATGTAAAAGGCATTCTAAAATTTTGACAAAAAAAGTATTTTTCTGCCGAACCCAGAATTCTCAAATTCGAAGCCTAACTATGACTTTTCGAAGGTTTTAGTTTTTCGAATGCAAAATTTCGTAAATTTAAGATGTTAAAAATAAATATTTGCGATTTTTGTTGATAAATCTTAAATTTTTGATTGACCTACTGCATATGTTTAACAAGTTTAAATGCCTAGTCTTGTTAATTATGCAATCTAATTTGTAATTATGATTAATTTGTTGAAAATTAGAATAATTTAGAATTAATTTGATTTTCATAATTAATTGTAATTTAATTAGAAACCTATGATTAAAAACCACCATAAAAATTGTAAATTTATGATAAATTTTAAATTTTTATGACCTAGACTTGAATCCATAACAATCGGAAATCAATTGGATAATAAATTTTCGATTTTTCGCCCTAAAATTATGAAATTAATATTATTTATTAATTTGTCATTAATTTTATAAATTTTAAATTTTTTATGCGATTCGTTCATATAACTTGCACGCACAAAGCAATGGACGCTTCGTGTTACCCTTAAGGGGTGTTGTATAATGCGGGCATGCGACGACGAGCAAGGGAGCTCGTCGCCCGTGCGGCACGAATGCAATGAGCAAGGGCGTAGTGCACGAGCACAAGGCAGCAGCCCTGCCTTGTGTCGTGTGCCACGAGCAATGGACGAATGGGCATGGGCGAAGGGCGAGCCAAGGCAGTCGCGTGTGGGCAGCAAGCGAGCTGCGCCACAACGCGCGCTGCCTCGCACAAGAGCGCGCAGGCTCGCGCGCAACGAGCGCAAGCTCGCGTGCCACGAGCGCTGCGCCCAGCATTGCTCGCGCGCACAGCGAGCGATGTCGCGCGCCCAGCGAGCGATGGCTCGCGCGCCCAGCGAGCGATGGCTCGCGCGCCCAGCGAGCGATGTCGCGCGCCCAGCGAGCGATGTCGCGCGCCCAGCGAGCGATGTCGCGCGCCCAGCGAGCGATGGCTCGCGCGCCCAGCGAGCGATGTCGCGCGCCCAGCGAGCGATGTCGCGCGCCCAGCGAGCGATGTCGCGCGCCCAGCGAGCGATGTCGCGCGCGCACTGCGAGCGATAGCTCGCGTGCGATGAGCGCTGGCGCGCGCAGCGAGCACCAATGCGTGCGGAGGCTTGCGATGGGGATGCAGCAGCTATGCGACGAGCGCATGGGCTGCGCGCACATGGCCAGCAATGGCTGTGTGCGTGAGGCCCATGGGCGTGCAACGCGTAGGGTGTTTGCGTTACGATTAAAGATCGTTTTGAATGTTTAATTTGAAAATTCCAGTTCAAGTAATTTTAATTAATTTTAAAATTAATAATTTAAATTATTTTCTTGGATTTTAATTTTGAATATTGTAATTATAATAAATGTTATTTATTCTAATTATTTTACTAAAATTAAAATCATGAATTAATTTAAATACGACTGAAATTAAATTAAACTTTTTGGATTCAATTATAAATTTATATGAGCTTTAAATTTTAATTAAATTTGTATGTTTCCGGTTAGACTAGAAATACATTTTTATGTTTAAAATTAGTAAAGCATATGAATTTATTGGTTTAAGTGGGAGCGTATTTTAGTCATGAACTCTTGATTAGGTCTACAAATCCTTAAGGTTAAAACAACTTGATTAGAATAAATAAGGACTGAATAATTGGTAGATTATTGGTGCCCTTGATTAATTGCTGCAAATGTTTACGTGATGCATAATGTGTTTTACTAACCAGCTATGTGGGCCATTCATGATAATGAATGGGTGAATGGTATATATTGTATATGTACTGTTTTGCAGGTTATGAAGTGACTAGTATGGCCCAAATAGGATAGAAAATATGGTCTGCGTACCATTAATTTGAATGTAATTGGTCTAAAGTACCAAAGTTGTTTTTCAATTAAAATATGGTCTGCGTACCATCAAATAGTTGTAATTAGTTATAGCTTATCCTATTTGAAGAAAATGGTGCCTGCCACGGAGATTTTCAAGACGGACTTTGAAGTCAAAGCTTCAAGATGAAGTCGGGCCATACTAGATCACAAATATCTTATGCATGTTTTAAGTTATTTATTGCTTTTAAATATGTCTTAAAATGCATGAGATCAAAAGCTTGATTATGTTGCATGATTAAGGATTTTAGTTCACTTAAAATCTAACCAACATAGTAAGAGCCTTAAGTTCCAAACTTAAAAATTGAGTTATAAGGTGCCATGCCAAAATATACACTTGCTTGGATATCCTTTACATCAATCTAGTAATAGTTTTCGCTCAGCGAGGTGTTACTTATTGGTCCTAAAGGGGCAAGGTACACAAATAATTGTGAGTACATGTTAGTTTTGGTGAAACTCAACGATATAAGTAAGGAGTCCTTTTATGTCGTGGCAAAATCGATAGGTTTACCTAATAAGTTCTTAGACGTACCTATCAACCAAGAATAGTTTCTAGACTATTAGCAAAAGGTTTTTGCTTACCTAAGATGTTTTAGAATTAAGTCGACAAACTGTGCTTAATTCTTCAATGATTTTAGGATCTTGGAATCATTTTATTCACACCTGCCGGAACAATAAAATCGAATAAAATGCTAATAACTTGTTTGAATTGCATGGTTGCTTTAATTTCAAGTTATTATTCATGATAAATGTTTAGACTTTGCATGCTTCAATGTATGTTTTAATTATTGTTTATAATTAAATATCTTGCACTGCAGTAAATCCTTTTAGAAAGGTAACAGTAAATTTCCTCGATTGGTAGTGAATCCAAGAACGATTCACGGAAATGAGAGAAAATGAGCAATTTAAAATGTACGTTTCTTATATCGACTTTTATGGTTGTTTTCGAGAATCAAAATCGAATGGCAAACCGATTGGTGATTGTGAATTCAAAATACACTGTAGTTTTGAGATCATAAAGCATTGAGTTTAATACGCTCAGCTTTACCAATGGTTAACAACCTAATATCTTTGTCCATTTAATTCTCGAATGAGTCTAGTCCCTAGACATTCGAATAAATCGATGCTTAGAGAACTTTAGAAGCTTCTGGTAAGATCATCTAGTTGAAACAAAATATTCAACATAAATTAAAATGGTAAAGAACCTTGTTGGTGACATTAGACATGTCTAACAAAGTATAAAAGTCAACACTAAAGAATTCAATTCTTAAGATTATAAGAAAGGGTACAAGAAATAGGAAAACGAGGAACAAATGAAAGGAATTTACGATTCCGTTTCTACCTATAAATTTATGTTTAAAGAGAAGTGACCTAGCAATCAAACTTCCTTGGTATCATATGCCGCTTGAGTTTCTTACTTCGGTAATAACTCAAACAATGGAAGCTAGGATACACTAATGACCTACAAGTGGGAAATGAAGCATGGCAATGCTACATTAGTTGTAGGGTCATCTAGTTTGTTTTAAGTCCTTTCAAAGGGTGGAACTTAATGGCTATTTTGTTCCATAATCAACATACCTAAATTTCTGTTTTCAAACACAGAAAGACTCACATTCAAGAAAAACAAAAACAATGTTTGTTTGTTTATTTGAATGAAATGGTCAATTACAGGTTGAGTCAATATGCTTGATTAAAAACAAACAACTCTTTAAAGAACTTTACTAGGTTCAAATCAACCCCTTGATTTGAGTTCCACTAATCTTTGGCATTGTTGCTTAGACCATATCAACAAGTTAACATTCAAAAGCTCTATTTTGATGGACTTTTGAAAGTTGATTGATTTCTAGATCATTTTAAGACAACTAGTCTTACTTGTTGAAAGTAACAAAAGATATGAACTATTGTTAGAACGCCTAGACAATAGAGTTCAAAGCTAAAGAAAGATTTTATGACTTTATTATTTCACATGGATATGAGTGAATATAGGTTTATTTACTCAAAAGTGATATAAGTTGAATCTGTTTGGCTAGTTCAAAGATTCAGAAATATAAAATCCACTTGGCAAGAAATCATAAAGATCTAGGTTAGATCATGTTGATGATTACTTGAGACCAAATATGATCATCAATGATTGTGTGTTGTAATTTCACAATCTAGGTCCATAAGATATGGCATATCTTAGTTGGAATAATCGAAGTCAATTAGTACTTGATTCGATCAATGATGGATCATAAAGACTTTTCCTATAATTTCTAAAACAAAATGCTCAACTACCACCAAACTAAACCAAATTCGTCAAAGCTATTGAAAAGTAATTTCAGAATAACTTTTCATATCTAGAAAGTTGCTAAACTCAGTGGGAGCTTAGTGTTTGTTATTCAACAAACTAAGGCCCAAGTCTAGATATATGTTTCATTATGATTTATTCAAATGAGACACAAGGGTATTGTTTCTACCACGAATTTTTGAGAACATAATGTTTGTTTGCTCGAAATAATGTCCTTTTGGAGATTCGTTTCCAAAATGACAAGTGGGAGAAAATAGACCTCGAAAGTCTTCGAGGAAAACAACAAACATAAACGGACATTCCGGAGGCTTTTCGAAGTGCTTCAGAAAATCCGAACTTATTCTATAAGGACTTTACAAGTGGCTTTAAAGAATAGACATCTCTTAAAAGACTTTACAAGTGCTTCAAGGAGAACAGAATATTCAAAGGACTTTCAAATAGCTATTGATATTCTATTGTTTGATGTTCTATACCCTAGTAGGCATAGAGTTCAAGTCACTGGAACTATGAGATTCTTCTATTAGATAGTGAAGAAACATGGAGTTCAGGTCATTGAAGCTATGCGATTCTTCCATTAGATAGTGAAGAAACCTACAACTTGCAGTCAAACTATTATCATGTAGATTAATGAGTTTGTGACTTGTAAGAAAGCTATGACGAAACCCAGATTCCCTAAAATGGTTAGAGGCCATATATAGACTCAAATGTTTTAAATGGTTAGAGGCCATAAAACATACTCAATGTTTTGATGAAAAAATTGAAATTTTGTTGATTTGCAAGAATAGGTTCACACCTATTGGTTGCAAGTTTGTTTTAAGGATTAAATTCATCAAACATGGAATTGTGTTCACACACAAAGCTAGATTAGTTGCTAAAGGTTACAAGCAAATTCATGGCATGGATTGTGTTGAAACCTCATGCAAAATCGTAATGCTTAAGTCTATAATTCAAGCAATGATTGCATATTGGCAATTGGATGACAAAACGTATTCCTCAATCAAATGATGGAATATAATATGTACATGGTATGTCATAGAATTTGTGGATCCAAATAAATGCTTGAAAAGGAAAGCTAGCTTATAAAATCTAAGTACAGATTTAAGCAAGCAATTGGGAATGGGAACTGTATTTTAAGTGAAGCTAATAAGCATTTTAGTTTCATAAAATATACATGATTCTTATAGATGTATAAGAAGTTTAGTGGGAGTACTTAAAACTTATTTGGTCCTATGTGTATCACACACATATCTCTCTATTGTGAAATAACATTCAAATGCTAATGACTTAGATTTGAGATTATTCATCAATGACGGACCAAGGCGAAACTTAGTACATACTGGGTATTAAGATCTATTCACAAAGATCTTATGATATTGTTTTGGATTAAGTAAATGGCATTTACTAAATCAAACACGAAAGTCTCCATTGGAGATATTCGACCCATGTGAATAAATCTAAGTAAAGGATGTTTGAACTATGTATAAGCATTTACTAAGTTAAACATCAAAGGATCTAAATAAGATTCTTAACCTATATTATATGTCAAAGAATTTAGCTAGATTTAGTATCTACTGAAACTAGATGAGCTAAAGTTACATGAATAGAATTCAATTGGGAATTATTCTGCAAAAGAATTTATCATGTATGATATAATATGAGGATCGCCAAAAACGTATCGTATGACTTTAGGCATGACGAACATATACCAATCTCTATTGATCTAAGTGAAGATCAACTAGATTGAGATCAAGAATACTTATGGTACTTGAAAAAGGTACATAGGAATAGTTCTTGATTCAAGGAAATAAAGATATGCTAAATATTGATGCTACACGCAGAAACACTGGCAAAGGATCAAGCAAGACCCCTTTGGAGTTAACCATTGGCAAGGACGAGCTATAGAGCATCGTGTTTTGAAATGGCAACATGGATTGGAGACCATGAGGTGTTGCGTGGGAAATTAAATATTAATTTCTATGTTCTAAGATACAGATGGAAAGTCTTCCACATATCTGTGAACTGCTTGGATAAGTAAATCCAAACAAAGCATCACTAGCAACCTAAACAGTTGAAGTAAAAGTAATTATTGCCTAAGAAGCAATAAAACAGGGTTGTTTAAAGTTCTTCACTGAACTTGGGTAGATCACCTATCTGCTGGCTTGATGGTTCTTCATTGAAAAATGCGTAGAACCACTCTTGAAGCAAGAAAAACGTCTGCTAACTTGATGGTTCTTCATTGCAAAATGAGTAAAACCACCATCGAAGTAAGAAAGACTAGATCACATAATAAACAAACTCGAAAAGATCTTATCATCATATCTCAAAGAACATTCGATGAAAAGGATGTTAAGATTGGCAAAGCATGATAACTAAACCTATGCAACAAGTGAGAAGCAACACTCACGTTGTAGCACTGGAAATCAAGCATAGCTTTGAATTCCATGAATTGTTTTAGAAGATGGGTTTGAGGCCCATGGTTATAAAACATTGGGGTTGAACATTTATCATATATGAAATGTATTTTCATATTCCATTTAATCTTGGTTTAGTATTAAATGATGAGTCCCTTCAAATTTGACGATATATTCAAGATAGACTGTCAGGACCAGTCCTGTGACTAAGAAATGTCTATCAAGTGAACTTGAATGTCAAAGGTTGAAAATGGTCCCTAATCGGAGTTTTCTATAAAATTGGACGCATAGAAAACGTTAGACGATTAGAATGCAAGATGACTAGTAGTTCTGTTTCTTGAACTATGTGGACATGGCAATGTCATAATCATTTGCATAGATACTTACTTTGGGAAGACTAGTATCGGACAAGACCTATGAAACTTTACTGTAAGAGATGAAAATCTGTCATAAGTAAATTTCATTAAATTATTAGACACTAAATCCTCAATACCTGAGTGATTTGAGATTACTTGTTTGAGAACTGGTTGCTTTGACGTTGACCAACCGTCGCACCGTAAAAGGAGGCTATAAAGGCAACGCTCAGGTAATCACCTATCAAACGAAGTCTAATCTCAAGATCGCAAGATTGGGATTGTCCTCCCATAAATCGGGATGAGATGCTTAAAAGTTGTACAAGGCCACTCGGAGAGCTAGAAACTGTGAAATGCATGGCCGTGCTCGGATGAATCATAGGCTATGATTATCTGTTTATTTGATCAGTTGAACTCTGAAACCGAGGAACACCTCTGGACGTAATAAGGATGACAACTCTTACCTTATGTTCAAGAGCAAGCATCGAGCGACAAAGGAATTAGGAAATGCACACTTGTCCCTAAGGACAAGTGGGAGACTGAAGGAAATAATGCCCTTGGTCCAAGTATGCATTCTATGATAAGTCTAATAAATGCGGTTCAGTATTAATTAACAAGTTAATAATTCAGTGAGATCAAGTGAGCTGAATGCCTAGCTAGAGACCGCTTCAGTTCAAGTGGAATTAATGATATTAATCCACAGCTTACTCTTGACTGAACCCGTAGGGTCACACAAATAGTACGTAAACGGATCAAGTATTTAATGGCATTAAATACTCTATCTATGGATATTCGGAACCGACGGATCTTGGTTTCAGTGGGAGCTGAGATCGTCACAGGCAAGAAATGAATACTCCGGAAACGATGATATTACCGGAAAAGGAAATATGGATCGTATCGGAAATATAAATATTATCCAAGTCGTAGATGTTGCCGGAAACGGAAACATGGTACGTATCGGAAAATATTATCGGAAATGGAAATATTACCAGAATCGGAAATATTGTCGGAAACGGAAATATTGTCAGAATCGGAAATATTACCGGAATCGGAAAATAATTCCGGAAACGGAAATATTAAATATTTGTTCGAAACGGAAATTAATTCCGGAATCGGAAATATTAAATATTGTTCGTATCGGAAATGAATTCCGGAATCGGAAAATTTAATCGAAAGCGCATCGTACGAATAAGCATCGGACGAGGCCTGCCGGACGAGGCCCAGCACGAAGCCAGGCCATCGCCCAGCAAGCCAAGCGCGCCGCACAAAACAGCCACGCCAGGCCCAGCGCAAGGCCAGGCCCAGCAGGCTGCGCAGCGCGCAGCGCGCGCGGGCGCTGCGTGGGCTGCTGCTCGCGCGCACGCATGGGGGCCCATCGTGGCTGCCGTGCGTGTGTGTGTGCAAGTGTTTGTGTTCGTGCACGTTTCCTAAAACATGCAGAGTTCGGTTAATGATTAAATTCCTAATTCTATTTGATAAATTAATTAAATTAGAGTTCTTGTAGGATTCTAGGTTTAATTAATTTGTATCTGAATAGGATTTCGATTCCCTTTCCATACCCCTATAAATATGAGGCTAGGGCTCACAATTTATAACGAGTTTTCAAAGTATTCAAAGTGAGTTTTTGAGAGAAAATTCAAACACACATCTTGCTCAAATTGCCGAAATTTTCTAGTACCTTAAGGGCGATTCTAGTTGGTCAATCTTAAGGCGGATCCGGACGTGCTGTGGACTATCTACGGAGGGACGACACTTGGAGTCCTAAAGACTTGTTCTTGTTCGGTTCGGGCGCAGCTAGGGAGGGCACGCAACAAAGAGTATGCATCTAAATTATGCTATATGATTATGTGTAAATAATATGTTGTCCTGGGTTAATGGTTGTTTCCGCATGATCTATGTAATGTCATATGTATCATAACCTAACATTCTTTACCCATAATCATATTTAGAAATCTTTTTGACTCACTTGCAACATCGGGATAAACGCATACTTAGATTAAACCAACGACACTTTATTATGTTCGAGGAAGTCTTTGAAAATTATTTGAAAATTATTTAAAATCCGAATCCTACTGTGTACAATCCGAGGTGTCCTAAGTAAATTGACTTATAGAAGGGTTCGCACAGGATTACATGAGTGAATCAAAAATACTGTTACGATTTTTGGAATGCTGTCTAAGGATTTGCTGGAAGCCAGGGTGCAGGCGTCAATGATATTACTTGTGCCCGTTTGGCATATGCTTTAGGCTTTTAGGCCCACCTTTTCCAGAATTGCGAGAATATAAACCGTTTTCAAATCGACTTAGATTTACTTGGTGTATGTCTGCACAAAAGGTCAAGGTATACTTAGTTCTTTCCCTAGCTCTTTCATTTCAATTTTTAGCCCCCAATTGCTATTATGCCTTCCCATTAATGATACTTTTAGATTTCGATTTTAGATGCCCGTGTCATATGTCTGAGTAGGGTGAGCCTTGGTTAAGTGCCAAGTCCTATTGACAATGTCTGTTTTTTTTTTCAAAGGGGATTCACAAGCATTTGAATTACCATGAACGGGTGCCCTGAGTTCGAAGGAACGATGGGGCAATGTCGTAGAACAATCCTCTTTATTGCAAGCTTACTGCCCTTACTACTTGTTGGCGATCATGACTGTGTCTAGTGGTGAAAGAAGGTCTTTAAGTGAGCGACTATGTCTAGTGGTGAAAGAAAGTCTTTAAGTGAGTTAGTTCGCTTTAGGGAGGGTCAAGTCGAGTACTTTAGAGGTCATGGACGCTTGCGCTAGCCCCCATTCAATTGAGGCAAAGCGATCTTTTGAGTCTTGGCTAAGTGCCTAGGAGTGTGAGTGCTCCTTCTGGCAAGGGTACGTGCCCTTATTATTTTTCGATGTGTGCTCATTTTGGCATCTTGATGACTTGGATTCTTCCTTTGACTTAAATTTTTCTTTCGACTTGGGTTGCAAGTAATTAAATTTCAATAAGGGACTCTATTTCTTATTCTTGTTATTCTATAGGCTCTAACATTTTTGCAAATTGGTTGGACCGAATCATGGATTGCCTACGTATCCGCCTTAAATAGATTTAATTTGGAATCAGGTCTTGCGTAGTTCTTAGCCTAGAAAATGGTTTCTTAGAATGCCGATTTTAAATAAGTACGTTCTGAGGTGGAAACATATTATTTGAAACGGTGGAATAAGTGAAGTTTATTATTATTTTAATCTGCTGCCTTGCCGTAAGCCAAAAATTTGTAATTTGTTTTATATATTTTTTTTGAGTACATGTATTTTTTTTGGTGGTACGTATGTCTGAATACGTGTTGTACCCCTCCAAGTGTTCGTTATTTTTCCGTGCATGTGCGGATAAAATGACGAGCACTTCTGGACAAAATTTGGCGAGCATAGATATTCAGCGCCCAGACTGGGGCGTTAAAGATTTCAGCGCCCAGCTGTGGGCACTGAAAATTATTTCTGGGCGGATATTTTTTGGTGCGCTAAATGCTTCTTATTCTTTTTAGACTAACTTTTAAAGGCGCTTTGCAAAGTTTCTCTTTTATTATTTTTTTTTTTTTTTTTACGTTAAGCGTAGAATGTACTTTTCATTTGTCTTTTTTTTTTATTTGTGACTCAAGACGGCTTGAAAGATGGGTTGACTGAGATAGGGTAATTTGTGTAGGTATTGGTTAAGCATAAGGATTACATCTACTAGGATTCACATTTTACGGCCTCAGGCTAGTGTCACGAGTTTACATCAATCAAGGCCAATGAGTAGCATAGGGACGACTCAAGGGTATATCAACAGGACGTATCCAAACAAGTTATATGGTCATTATGCTAATGGTGGTGTAAGAGCAGGTTTGGACTTTGGAAATGATGGGCATGACGCACGTGTCAATGGCTGTGCGTGGTTTGCGGTTGATAACAAGTTCAAAAACAAGAGTTGAGGTAATGGTTTCTTGGGTTATGGCAATGAGAACATGGATGGGTTAAATGAGCTGAACAGGGACCCCAGAGCGAAGGCGTCTAAGAGCATAAGGATTGGAAAGGGTAGACATCGTAGAATTTTATGATTTGGATTGGTTGACTCAGTTCTTTTCCTTCGTTTACTTGGGTAAATTTCGCACTTTGGGAGGTACGGGCTAAGTATTTCATGGCTCGCTCTTTTCGCTCTCCCTTTTCTCTTTCTTTTTAAGTATTTCATGGCTTGCTCTTTTCGCTCTCCCTTTTCTCTTTCTATTTTTTTCTTTTTGCTTGGGATTTCTCCCCAACATAAATCCTTCAATTTTTTTTTATTTGGGCTAAAAGGTAGATGGTTGTGGTCTTTGAGTCACGAGGCGAGACTGAGTGAGCCTCGTTTGGTAGGCCTATAGTGGACCTTTTAAATTGTCTTACTTTGCAAGCGTATTTAGTCGTTTCTTAAAGTGTGCAAATAGCGTAGATTCAAAATGTTATTTTTACCTTATTGAATTTTAACGAAAGAATTACATCGAAAATAATTTTTTGCTTCTTTTCAGATTCCAGTTTCTGGGATTTAATTGGAAGTTGTGATTTAGACTCAAACTTTCATTAATCTTTCTGATTATAACCCGTGTATGAATACAAGGAGGTGGCCTAGACTCAAAATAATGACATGGCGTAAGCCTATAATACTTGACCAAGCGACTCTCAGACTTAGGCTAATTTGACCATAACTTTCGTTGGTTGACACTTTAGATTTTAACCCTTGGGTGTTCATTTGTCATGCGCCATTTTGCTTTAATGTTGGCAAGGTAGTTAGTTGGGGAGATCGAATTTTTATTTTTGCAAGACTAGAATCATTAGTGCAGCTTCTCTCTTAGTGTGTATTGCTTTACCCCAATGGTAGCCTTATGGCATACCGATTTGGGTATTTTCATGGTTCGTCATGTCGTATTCATGGAAAATCTTTTAGTCCGTACGTAGGAGCACTTCAAGGAGCGAGTGGCTCGAGAGGACTATGATAGTCGTGACCCAATGTGATTATAAGCCTTGGGGCCATTAATTTTTTCTTTGCCAATGGTATTAACACCTTAGGTTCATTTTGGGGGTTGTGCGACTATGGGGGAATGATTTCCAGAATGTGACCGTTTCCATTTTGCAAATACTTGAATTATATAATATGTTCTTTTTATTGGTGAGAGAGCATGGAGGCCGTAGACTCTTAGCAAGGGATGACAATTACATATGGGTGCTTATTGATTTAAATGTTAGGAAGGGAGACTCAATATGGTTTAACCTTTTGACTTGCAGAACGACACCAAGCATTAGGACCGATTCTATAGATAAGACAACTAAGACTTAGGATTTAGATTGTACTTCGGCATAGCCTAGTCTAGACTCGGATTTACTTATTTTTCATTTGAACATTATTTTTTTTTTCTTTGAAAACTTTATTCGAACATCATTTTTTGAATACTTTGCCCACGTGTCATTCAAGGTCATTTAATTAGCCTGTTCGGTTTTGGAACCGAACATTGTCGTCATAGGAGGCCTAACAACGACACAAAGAGTTATTTTATTTTTTACAAGTCGCTTTTAGAATTGACTGCCTTTTCATACGCCCTCGCAGTAATTTTTTTCGAAAAGTTTTTTTTTGCTACGTATATTTTTTTATGCGCGGGCACCGAGGCTGCTGTGCCTGACCAAAAGGCCAGGCAGCAACTTCAGCGCCCAGCGTAGGGCGTGAGAAATTCTGGCGCCAAGCCAGGGGCGTTGAAAATGCGTCCCTGGCTGGTTCACGTTTTCTGTTGGCGTCTTCTTTTGTTTTTGCGACTTTAATTTTGCGTGCTTGCCTTATAACGTCCTTTACGCGTTGTGCAGCGTTTGTGGGACTCGTTACGGCCATCCCGAGCATCGCTTATTTTTGTGGCGATCGTTCGGGCTTGCGGAACACGTATTTTGGTATAACTCTTTGGCCAATTGGTTCATGAATGTTTGGGCAATTTTTAAGGTCGTTGGTTTTCTAGCATTATTTGTCTAGCATTATTCGTACGCACAATCATAACATAGTCACATAGTTCGCTACACATAACTACATTACAAACATGGATTTGAAAATTAAATATGTCACGTAGTTTATGATAGGCTTCTATGGGTAGTATTTGCGCCTGGCTTGGTACCGCTTCTATCGTAGATCCAACACATGCCCCGGTCGCGGTAGTGTCTTCAACAGACGAATTTCGCCCAAGAGGCCAACCCGCAAGTGCAAGCCAAGGGGGCATGCAGGCGAGAGGGACCTAATGAGCGAGCGATTGGGTTCGGGATAGGTGTACTACCTGCACAAGTACCGAGTGGGAAACATGCGCGGCGTATGCACCCCCCTATTGGCGAAAAAAGGTATCCTTAGTCCCAACTCCCGAGGGAGCCGAGATTCGTTATGCTGTTCTGCCCGTTCACATTAATATGCTGATTTTCAGGTCGTCCCAACTTGATTGGGAAATAAACGCGGGGTAGGATCGTTTCACCCTTCGGCTATTTTGATTACCTACAAGCACGAGTATTTCCTTCACTATCCCCAGTGGAGTCGTCACTGTGAGGGGGTCGAAAAAGCACGAGGCTAATGCATGACCTCGTCCCTCGTGCGTGTGACGCTTCTTTTTTATTCAATCAAGTGTAATTGGATTTCCTATGAGTTTACACCCAATTGACTAGTAATATAGGAGTCGCCATTCAGTTTTTAACAACAATGAAAAAAACTGACAAAACCCGGTTATCGTGACATAAAGGGAGTGCAATTATGTTTGACCACGACGGTCGTAGGTTCCCTTGTGATCCCTGGTGTGGGTATCTCTCAACATACACCCACAAGGTAGAGAATGAGGGTTCGGAGGACTGTAACTACCGAGAGGAGTATTTCGCTCGTCGATAACTCCAGAGGCAGGATATCCTTACTAGCTCAGCATAAATAATTGAAGGGACATGCGTTAACTGTTAAACTAATCTGAGTTGATTTTAGCAATATGCAACATATAATACTAGATCGATCGCGATTATCTGATTTAAATAGCATTAAGGGACCTAGCATGATAATCCAATATCCCAAAAATATTATATTTGTTAGGCGTGATAGAACAATCAGATTTAGTTAGTTTAACAGTTCATAAAAAGGGCGAGGAAAGCAATTAAATCATCTAAAAGGGACACATTACGACGCACCCTTGAGAGGTGCGTCACGGTTCTCAGAAAACTAACCACTTTGACTTTGCTATTTCTCCTTTTTATTTAACGAATCTCAAATTATGGGACATGATACGTTCTGTTCGATTTATGGATCGATTGCGACAGAACGCGTGAACAATTTCGCAGCGTGAGGCTTAGGCTTAGGGTTTTAGAGTCAATACTCAGAATATAATTGTGTGTCCTTTTCACGTCGAATTTGGGGCTGTATTTATAGGGAAGAGTTTGTGGAAAGATAGAATTGCAGAGCCCTAATCCTCGAGGAAGTAGGAAAAAACACGTCCCAGGTATTTTCAGCGCCCTGCTCTGGGCATCAAAGATTTCGGCGCCCAGCTCTTGGCGTTGAAAATAGGATCCAGGCAATTTCAGCGCCCAGGGCTGGGCGTTAAAATTGCTGTTTGGGCCGTTTCTTTGTCAGATTCGGATTCCTAGAATCCGGAGTGTTTGAGACTTAATCGAGTCTTTTAGTGCGTATCAATTTCATGACGGAATGCGTCTAGGCCCGTTACGAACTCTAGGCTCGTTAGGATTTTAATTAATACGTAACTCTTATTTCCGAATCATATTAGGAATAGGATTCTCGCAGTTTTCTATCTCATTTAGATTTATGTTGGAATGCAACACCTAATTCTGACAGGTTTCTATCTTTTATGACTTGCCACTTTTAACAGCTGCCCATTACGGCAGTTACTATTTTTAGCAGGTTTCAGGTGAAATGAAAAGGGGAATTGAGATTCGTTATTTTATAGGAGATGCGTTGTCAAATGGAGATTTATGTTTTCATCATCGAACCTTCCCTTTCGGGAATGGGGACAAAAGTAGGTGTCTACACTTATCACAATGAAGAAAAGTAGAAGTATAAGCACCTGCAAGCGAAGTGATTACCTCAGACATAAAATTCTTCATGCAAGTCATCACTTGTTGGCAAGCCCATTTCTGCCTTTGGTCAAACTACATGACAGAAACATAATTCATCACTATCATCTAACAATACCGTTGTAGAATGAAATCCTTCACATTACATGCAAGGAACCACTTCAACTCCTAGATTTTACGGACACCAATATAAATTTCAGAAGCATCGAAAGAAAGTATAAGACAAGTCTCACCATCATCTTCTCCACAATGGACCTTGTTTCAGAATCCAAGTCGGAGAGCTTTCTGCTTCCAAGTTCAACTTTCTATGTGTCAATTTCAGGCTCCCCTTTTACCAGAGAGGCCTCCACCATTCCATTTGATCATGATTTCTTAGCAAAATGGAGATGGACTCATGATCCTATGATGAAAAGCAAGAAGAAGTGTCAGAAATATAACATCCAATTAACAATTTGAGACTACTTTCAAAACATTGTGTTGTCTGGCGCAATGTGCCTGCTAGGGTGTGCATGTGTATTTATGAATGTACTTTATCCCCCACCAACAACTTAGGCAAAAGGGTAACTCTTACATCTACCTGGTGACAGTAAGCCTTAAACTCTCAACCCTCAGATTCAATTTGGGGACTACACCAGTACCTTCTACAATTCATAAAAGGAAGTTCAGGACAAACAAGGCCAACTTTTAATATAAATTTAGACGATTTTGCAGCGAAAGCTAATGTATGCATTAATGCCAATATCTATGAGTTTCATTATTTCCCTCACATTTTATTTATGTTGTGAGACTTGTTAAATTATCTAGTTGGGGTCCATTAGTAACTTGGTGTTATTACCATTATAATTATTACCTAGTTAAACCTACTCATTGTATTAGAATATGGATACCCAATAAAAATAATAATCCTACGTAATTCGTAACTTCATCAACTCCTAATAATTAAGAACTAGTGTGTGGCCCGGGCGATGCCCCGGTTGCTACATTTAATACTTAAGATTTTAGATTTTTCTCGAGCTCAATATTTGACCAAAATACATGTATTTCGTAAAGTGAAAACATCCATGAGGTTCGTCAATTACAAAGACACACTACGTCATTTATCATGCTAAGTAATTTTTCAATTAGATCATTTTACCATTTGTATAATTTGTTTTCAAAAGGTCTTGCATGCACAAGGTGTACAATAAATTTATTGTGCACCAATATAACTTTTACCTAATTTTCTTTAACTTTTACTCATTTTTCTCTAACTTTTATATTATTAAAAAGAAGTTAATAAATAAATGTTTTAAAGTGTTAAATGATTAATTTTATACATTATTAGTGATTTTGAAGAAATGTTTTTTATTAAAATGAATTTTTTTATTAATAATAAGTAGATAACTTTTATATGTATAAGGATAACTTTTAAGCATTTTACGTCAACTTTAACTTTAGTGTACAATATTTATCGTACACCCCATGTAAATAAGAATTTGTGATTTGTTTTCTAGTGGAACTAAGTGCTTCAAATTATTAAACAACAAAATATATATATATATATATATATATATATATATATATATATATATATATATATATATATATATATATATATAATGTACGTCAACATGTTTTTCATGTTTTAATGCTATAATTGTCATTACTTTTTTCAAAATAGTCCAAAGAAAATAAAATGTCATGTAAAAATTTAGTTGTGTTAAGACTTATGTTAACATTTATTTATAAATTAATGTGAATAAATAAACCACAATTGGTGGTTGGTTAAGATGGTAATGAAACTTATCTTCTACACATGAGGTCTTGTGTTCGAATCTCATTGCATTAGTTTTGGTTGTTTATGACATGACATAACACTTGGTGAGTGGATGATGTGAAGTAAAGGGGAGAGTACTATGTGGCACATATACATTTTTCACAACGCCTTTTAATATATTATATAGATATGTGATATTATTTTACCATGGAGTATAATATTTGTTACAATAATTTGTGCCATGCTGATAGTATCCCAATTATATATTAGATTAAAATTGAGACATTTCAAAGAAAACAATCATTAACCATTACTATTTTAGAAAAAAGACCATACCCTCACAACATTCTCATGCAAACTCGTCCATACAACAACAGACTAAGCAACTACTACTTGTGCAATGAACCAATAAAAAGCGGAAACTACAAGACAAAAAACTCATAATTAAGCTGAGCACTGAAAAAGGCCGAACTAACACGGATATTGTGAATCTTCCAGTATACAGGCAACACTTGATAAAAGCTTACCTACCAAGAGAGCCAGACAAATCAATACAACTGCATAATATTTTCGGTAATTCAATAGAAGTTGAATAAAACGATATAGTTGCAAGCTACATAAGCATCAAATGTATGCCACCAGATACCACTTGGGGGGAAATGTGTCAACCAGATTTCAAGGCTGCGTGATATTTCCACGTGTTCAAATTGAAGGCTTTTTAAGTCTCAACACTTCAGATCCCACAGGTTCATGGAATTCATGAATCTTTGCAATCATCAACCCCCAAAAAGCAATTTACTAAAAGAAATTATCACATAGAATAAACAGAACAATCATAATGTGATGTCATTTTGTCATCCCAGTCATGTAAAATGTCAAACATGGAAAGTTGGAGATTTATCCCTAACACGACCTTTTGGGATTATGTCCATGAGTAAATTTCTTATCTTATTGCTTTCCCTATCTTAGGTTCCCTTCTCAATTGTATGCTTTTGTAACTTTTCCTTTCTACAAGATGGTAATGTTTGTAATTTAAATAACTCTTCCCTATTAGGAATTCAACTAATTGCTCCACACAATAGTAGAAGGCCTGACTCAATGCAAAACTGAATAGTATACGCAATATTTATTGGATTAGAAATAGATATAACAAAACTGATACCTCCATAATGTGATTTTCCGGGAAGGGCAAGTAAGTCTACGACAAGAAATTTAACTAGTGAATAGCATGTTTGCTGATGATAATAGTAAAATACTTCATGAGAAATAATGGTTGACCACTTGATCAACATAGAATTAGCTGATAAATATGATAACAAAAGAAACATAATGAACATGATTTGGTCGTGAAGGAAATCAAGGAACTATCAAGTTCAGCTTTAAGTATAAATCAAAATTTGATACTCCGTATCATATAAGGGCAAGAGAAAGACCAGCTGCACGAATTCCCAAGACTACTCTCCATTCTCCAATAGTCCAGTCCTTGAGTATATTCTCTGAGTCTATGACCCAAATACTCAATATGCTCTTCCGGTAGAACAAAATGCTGGAAGTAGTGCATAAGTGACTTTGTTGCAGACATAAGTACATAAAAGGTTACACAGCTTTGTTCATACAGACTTTTCCAAGCACGATAGTTTACCAAGTCTTACTCTAATTTGTAACCTTCTCCCTCTATAGTCAATTATTTTTGTTCTCCAAATAGAAACTTTATGCTCACATTGTTTGCTTACGTGTAGTCGGAGTACTCCTAGTTCCAATTACAGTAAAAATGAAAAAGAAAATAAGAAACTGCTTTAACTAAACTAATAGTCCAATTACAGTGACAAGCAGAGAAAGTTTACATGAAGAAATAATTTTCTAATAAAAAACACCGGGATTCCTATTTATCCTATCTGATTCCACAAAAAAACCCATCAAGGGGAACATAACATGCTCTACAATCCGAATCTCTGAATATGTCGAATCATATGACTTCAAGATTTCACCACACTACATTTTTAGTAAAACGGACAGAAAACTGCATTTTATCAAAAAAAAAAGATGCAAAGTAGGTAATGGCATGTTGATATGACAAGAGAGACTTGTGTTCCTCTATATAAGAAATAGGAAACATAATCGTTTCAATACTCATATCTGGATGTAATTGGAATTGACATAACTACACAAGGAACAACAATAAAAAACAAATTTGTGGGAGGAAAGGGTGGGAAGGGAAGAAAGTAGGTACCTTGAGATTATTAATTTCACTCTTTAATTTCTCTTCAAATTGCTTCATCTAAGACTTCAAATTAGATCCAAGGCAGAAGTGAGACTAACTGAATCTAATATCCCTGTTTTGTCAAGAATTTACTGGGAAATTGAGTGTATTTTATCCTGAAATCTAAATCAAAAGTTGATTTCATGAAATAACAGAAATCAACAATTCTGTAGCAGCCAACCTCACTGTTCTCATCAACCCACCTGGTTTTCGCACAGTTAATCTGATCAAGCTTAGAGTGTGCAAAATTCAACTGCAGAAAGCATCACAAGCTAAATATGGCTTTTAAAAGCTCCATAAAAATAAAACCGGCAAGGCATGATTAGAGATCTTTGACCAATGTTAAGTGATAAAAGGGAGAAGCTACAAATCCCATCTAATCGACGTGTAGCATGCGTTATGCGCCAAACAATGAGCAAAATAGTATAATTTTGAGAAGAAGAATGTAAGCGGCAAACTTTGCAGCTCAGAAAGATGTTGAGAAATAACCTTTCACCAAGCCCTTCAATTTTAGATGCAAAAATACTTAGTTGACAACTAACTCGGTCTTGATTTTGTATGACATACTTCACCATCTAAGTAATACCAACAGGATTCCACAGCCCAATCTTTCCATACCCCAGTGCCAGCTCCAAGAAATCTGCACACAGTTTATAGTTTGGATAAGCTAATTTACAAATGGAGTTCCTTTGTATCCGACAAAATCTTTATTACTAAGAATTAAATTGTGTTATAAAAAACATGGAAATTTATACTAACTAAAGTTAAAGCAGAGGAAGTATCTCAGTTTCGATGTACCTCCTCTCATCAGGAAGCACAAGTAAAATGAATCACATGGAAAATTACCCATAATGCTAGGACAGTAATACATGGTTATCCCCAACTCTGCTACAAGAACCTATCAAACACTTCCTAGAGAAATTTTTACTGATATAGTCCTACAGTATAGTACATCATACACATGGAACATAATGTCAGGTCGATGAAAATGGCTAAAATGAATCACCTATGTAGATTTTTCATTAGATTCAGGAAATAATCTTGACCCCTACAATTAGAAGTGAAGCCCTATGATCAGAAGAAATAATAATAATTAAATAAACAAGTAGAGATAAGACGAGAAAGTCCCTACAACGGCAGACTCAAAAGCACTAAAATGACCATTGTCGGAAACAAAGCCCCTAGGAGAACCGCCTTCAAGAACTGGTGACAGTGGTTGGGGTGGGGACAGAGAGACCACTCTCAATTTTCACTCCTCGACATGTCCTGCCTCCTTGCTAAAATGAACCGAGAAGCTCAAACAAGTTAATCACTTTACAATACAAGCAATCCCCATCTATGGATCCCTAATTAACTTTGAATCCCAAATTGATTACCATTTTTGGAGTAATATCTTTAACTTTCCTCTCGTGGTTCGCTATTCTACTGAAGAAATTCGTCCTTCTGTGCTAGCAATAGTCATTGTATTGCATTGTGAATAGTCACTGTATTGCATATGCATCTTAATTAACACAAAATCCAACACAAACAACATTTATCATTATTTTAAATTAAACATTTCCATGTTATAAAAAAAACATGGTCTAATCAGGGAATAAGGCTAAACTAAGTAAAGTAGCAGAAAACAAAGGCGCGTGTAAACGAAACAAATGAAACAAGCACCATTTATTGTCAATATCAGTAAGCGAGTACTGTTACGGAACCACACGTAACAGATCAAATTCAATAAGAAATGTAGGAACCTTTTCTCTGGTCGAGTATATGTATCCTTCTAGATTATTTTTGGACTTTGTTGCCCTCCTTCTCTCTGCATCTCTCTTGTTAAGTACTGCCAGCTTTTGGTTCGCATCAGCCAGAGATTCTTCAGAAAATGGCATTACAGCTCTAATTGTCTTCTCAGCTACCTGCATATGAACAAGGAAGAAAGTTAGAAAAAATTACCCAATACAAATAAGACGTATTCTCGGACAATTCTACTTATAAAAGCAATTACCTTCATGGTCACCCCGAAGGTCCGCTTGTAGGAATTTCAAAGGAGTCGCCACCAAACAATTTTAAGGGTCCGGTTTGGAAAGAACAAAGTTGACTCTTTGTGGATAAGGGATTGAATCTTAGAAACGGATGGGTGAGATCCGGGCAAGGGAATGAAGTGCTTATTCTGCGAGCTTTTAAAATTGTATTCGAATACATGACAAGAAGCATTTTTTGATAACCCTAGTCATGGCACTATGTTGGTTTGAACATGCATTTAGGACATAGAATTGCTATTTGTATTGTGATCACTTTGCTTTAAAGTTAATTAAAGGAACCTAAGGCCGGTTTGTCCAAGAATTATCTTTGTTAAGCGTGATGTAACTTTGTATTTTGTTGGATTTAGCATGTGAGGTGATGAAAGCAATAAAAAAGTAAAGCATCATCACAATAAGTAAATGAATTATTGAAAGTGCGTACAAAACCACATCACCTTAAAATAAGGTGAGTAAAGAGTGCGGAATTGAAATTGGAATAATAAAGGTGGGAAATTGAATGCGATATTGAAGTGCGATATTGAAATGCGTTATTGAAATTACGGTATTGAAATGCGATATTGAAAGGTGCAATATTGAAATGCGTTATTGAAACTGCGGTATTGAAATTTCATTATTGTATTTGAGATCCGAACGCCAAACAACTACTTAATAATAAGTGCGTCCGACACGGATTCAGTTCTAAAAATCTCAACCTTAAGATGAGTTGCTCATCACAAAGTGTCTTAGATTTTGGTTATTGAAATAGAACTTGAATATTGAATCTTGAATATTGAATCTTGAACTTGGGAGGCTAAATGCTTAAAGTCCAAATCTTTAATGTGAAAAAGATCTCAACTTTAATATAATCCACAACTTTGACATTGATTCTAGTTTAAGGAAGTGATTACAAACAACCATAAACATCATAGAATCCATAACTTTGTATTTGAATCATAAAAGGGTTTTGATTTTGTAAAAATGTGTGATTGTTGTAAGTATACTTTTAAGAGTAAAAGTGTCAACTTTACTAATCATTTTTGAAATAAAGAGTGAATGTTGTATGACATAATGGAAATGGTGTTTTGGACAATCATTTGGAGAGGGTTTCAAGAGTGAAACCTCCCAAAGATAATTTTTCCTAGTTAATATGAACCCTAATGATAACATCATTGGATTTTTATATTTAGAAAGGTAGAAGAATAGAATGCATTTTAGGTTTAAGTAGGGATTCAGAATTACCTAGTTATGGTTAGGTTCGATTTCCGATTAGTGCTCCCAATTGCTTAAGTACTTGAAATTGTATAGGAATTTGTAGTTTAGAATTGGATTTTTGTATTTTGATTTTGAGAGCAGATTTTGAAATTACGACGTTGTGTTTTTGATTTGCCGCCCAAAATTCTTAGAAATGAGGGCTGCAATAGAGAATTAATCGGCTAAAATCCAAAATCCAGCTGCGCCTGGTGCAGGTGACGTGGCTCAGAATCCGCCAAAGCAAGGACGATGACACCGTCCTTGCCTTTGTTTCTTATGGTTGTACCTTTGTACGAATTGTACGAAGTTTGCACATAGTGAATGATTAATGATTAAGGCCTGATTTTGCGTCTAAAAACAAGCCTTTTTCGGGTTTGAACTCGATTTTATGGGACGGGGCCTGACATGATCGGTTTTGTGGGTCGGCACCAGAATTTGGATTGCTTAATGTCATTTTGAATGGAAAAGGCCTTGTAAAACCAATGGAGGGGTCCATTGGGTGAGATTGTGTTTGGATTTTGAAATTTATTTTTGGAAATTGAATTTTGTACCGAGTTCCGTGATGGGAACGGGCTCGAGAATTGGACTTTGGATTTGGGAATTGTTAGGTTATGATACATATGACAATTAATAAATCATGCGGAAAAACCATAAAGCCAGGAAAACATATTATTTACACATAATCATTTAGCATAGTTTAGATGCATACTCTTTGTTGCGTGCCTTCCCTTGCTGCGCCCGAACCGAACAAGAACAAGTCTTTAGGACTCCAAGTGTCGTCCCTCCGTAGATAGTCCACAGCACGTCCGGATCCGCCTTAAGATTGACCAACTAGAATCTCCCTTAAGGTACTACTTATTTTCGGCTAAATGGGCAAGAGTTAGGCTGATTTTTTTGCTTAAAAATCCTAGCTTTGAATACTTGAAAACTTGCGTATAAATTTATGACCCTAGGCATATATTTATAAAACCTTGGAAAGGATTTCGAATCCTGTTAGAATACTAATTAATTAATTAGAATCCTATTAGAACTCTAAATAATTAATTTAATCTTTTAGGATTAGGATTTAATCTATGCACGAATCCCGATAGCTTTAGGATTCGTATAGCACGTACACACGCACCGCACGAGCATCGCACGCCCATGCGCAAGCCTTGCGGCCCACGCTGTGCGCACGGCGCACAGGCCCACTGCCCGCAGCCCATTTGTGCGCGCGCGCCAGCCTTGGCTGGGACTGGCCTTGCGCTGGGCCTGGTCGAGGCATTGGCGTGTTGTTGGATGCGTGTGGCATGCTGGGCGATGGCCTTGCTTCGTGCTGGGCCCTCGTCCGGCAGGCCTCGTCCGATGCTTATTCGTACGATACGCTTCCGATTAAATTCCCGGTTCCGGAATTCATTTCCGATACGAACAATATTTAATATTTCCGATTCCGGAATTAATTTCCGTTTCGAACAAATATTTAATATTTCCGTTTCCGGAATTATTTTACGATTCCGATAATATTTCCGATTCTGACAATATTTCCGTTTCCGGCAATATTTCCGATTCCGGCAATATTTCCATTTCCGATAACATTTTCCGATACGTACCATGTTTCCGTTTCCGGCAACATCTACGACTTGGATAATATTCATATTTCCGATACGATCCATATTTCCGTTTCCGGCAATATCATCGTTTCCGGAGTATTCATTTCTTGCCTGTGACGATCTTAGCTCCCACTGAAACCAAGATCCGTCGGTTCCGAATATTCATAGATGGAGTATTTAATGCCATTAAATACTTGATCCGTTTACGTACTATTTGTGTGACCCTACGGGTTCAGTCAAGAGTAAGCTGTGGATTAATATCATTAATTCCACTTGAACTGAAGCGGCCTCTAGCTAGGCATTCAGCTCACTTGATCTCACTGAATTATTAACTTGTTAATTAATACTGAACCGCATTTATTAGACTTAACATAGAATGCATACTTGGACCAAGGGCATTATTTCCTTCAGTCTCCCACTTGTCCTTAGGGACAAGTGTGCATTTCCTAATTCCTTTGTCGCTCGATGCTTGCTCTTGAACATAAGGTAAGAGTTGTCATCCTTATTATGTCCAGAGGTGTTCCTCGGTTTCAGAGTTCAACTGATCAAATAAACAGATAATCATAGCCTATGATTCATCCGAGCACGGCCATGCATTTCACAGTTTCTAGCTCTCCGAGTGGCCTTGTACAACTTTTAAGCATCTCATCCCGATTTATGGGAGGACAATCCCAATCTTGCGATCTTGAGATTAGACTTCGTTTGATAGGTGATTACCTGAGCGTTGCCTTTATAGCCTCCTTTTACGGTGCGACGGTTGGTCAACGTCAAAGCAACCAGTTCTCAAACAAGTAATCTCAAATCACTCAGGTATTGAGGATTTAGTGTCTAATAATTTTAATGAAATTTACTTATGACAGATTTTCATCTCTTACAGTAAAGTTTCATAGGTCTTGTCCGATACTAGTCTTCCCAAAGTAAGTATCTATGCAAATGATTATGACATTGCCATGTCCACATAGTTCAAGAAACAGAACTACTAGTCATCTTGCTTTCTAGTTGTCTAACGTTTTCTATGCGTCCAATTTTATAGAAAACTCCGACTAGGGACCATTTTCAACCTTTGACATTCAAGTTCACTTGATAGACATTTCTTAGTCACAGGACTGGTCCTGACAGTCTATCCTGAATATATTGTCAAATTGAAGGGACTCATCATTTAATAAACCACAAATTAAATGGAAAAATGAATTCTTTTCATTTATTGTGAATGATTAACCAATAATGTTTTACAAAGATTTAAACTCTAAAACTTTAAAACATTAAACAGGGATATCAAAGCCATTCTCCAATATGCTTGATTCCCATAGCTGCAGTGTGCGAGTTGTGCTTCGCCTGCGGCAGAGGTTTAGTTAATGGATCTGATATGTTGTCATCAGTTCCAATTTTGTTTATCTCGACTTCTTTTCTTTCAACGAACTCTCGTAGAAGGTGAAATCTACGAAGTACATGCTTGACTCTCTGGTGGTGTCTAGGCTCCTTTGCCTGTGCAATAGCTCCGTTATTATCACAATACAGGGCTATTGGTCCTTTAATGGAGGGGACTACACCAAGTTCACCTATGAACTTCCTTATCCATATAGCTTCCTTTGCTGCTTCATGTGCAGCAATGTACTCCGCTTCAGTTGTAGAATCCGCAGTGGTGCTTTTCTTAGCACTTTTCCAGCTTACTGCACCCCCGTTGAGGCAGAAGACAAACCCAGACTGTGATCTGAAATCATCTTTGTCGGTTTGGAAACTTGCGTCCGTATAGCCTTTAACAATTAATTCATCATCTCCACCATAGACCAGGAAGTCATCTTTGTGCCTTTTCAAGTACTTCAGAATATTTTTTGGCAGCAGTCCAATGCGCCTCTCCTGGGTCTGACTGGTATCTGCTCGTAGCACTGAGTGCGTACGCAACATCCGGGCGTGTACATATCATAGCATACATTATTGAACCAATTAATGATGCATATGGAATCCCATTCATTCGTCTATGCTCATCAAGTGTTTTTGGGCACTGAGTCTTGCTTAGAGTTATTCCATGAGACATGGGTAGGTAGCCTCGCTTGGAGTCCGCCATCTTGAACCTATCAAGCACCTTATTGATATAAGTGCTTTGACTAAGTCCAATCATCTTTTTAGATCTATCTCTGTAAATCTTGATGCCCAATATGTACTGTGCTTCTCCTAGATCTTTCATCGAAAAACATTTCCCAAGCCAAATCTTGACAGAGTTCAACATAGGAATGTCATTTCCGATAAGTAATATGTCGTCGACATATAATACTAGGAAAGCAATTTTGCTCCCACTGACCTTCTTGTATACACAAGATTCGTCTGCGTTCTTGATGAAACCAAAGTCACTGACTGCTTCATCAAAACGTATATTCCAGCTCCTGGATGCCTGCTTCAATCCGTAGATTGACTTCTTTAGCTTGCATACCTTTTTAGCATTCTTTGGATCCTCAAAACCTTCAGGTTGTGTCATAAACACAGTTTATGTTAAAACGCCGTTTAAGAAAGCAGTTTTGACATCCATCTGCCATATTTCGTAATCGTAATATGCAGCGATTGCTAACATTATCTGAATCGACTTTAGCATTGCAACTGGTGAAAAGGTTTCATCGTAATCCACACCGTGGACTTTCCTGTAACCTTTTGCAACCAATCTAGCTTTGAAAACTTCAAGTTTCCCATCCTTGTCCTTTTTCAGTTTGAAAACCCATTTGCTTCCAATGGCTTGGTAGCCATCTGGCAAATCGACCAAATCCCATACTTGGTTTTCAGACATGGAGTCTAATTCAGATTGCATGGCTTCTTGCCATTGCTTGGAGCTAGGGCTCGTCATAGCTTGTTTGTAAGTCGCAGGTTCATCACTTTCAAGTAATAGAACGTCATAGCTCTCGTTCGTCAAAATACCTAAGTACCTTTCCGGTTGAGATCTATATCTTTGCGATCTGCGCGGGGTAACATTTCTAGATTGACCATGATTCTCACCAGATTCTTCTAAAGATCTCTGAGTTTCATCTTGAATGTCATCTTGAGCATTCTCTAGAGTTTGTTGTTCGACTCGAATTTCTTCGAGGTCTACTTTTCTCCCACTTGTCATTTTGGAAATGTGATCTTTCTCCAAAAAGACACCATCTCGAGCAACAAACACCTTGTTCTCAGATGTATTGTAGAAGTAATACCCCTTTGTTTCCTTTGGATAGCCCACAAGGATACATTTGTCAGATTTTGGATGAAGTTTGTCTGAAATTAATCGTTTGACGTATACTTCACATCCCCAAATCTTAAGAAAAGATATATTTGGAGGCTTTCCAAACCATAATTCATATGGAGTCTTTTCGACAGCTTTAGACGGAGCTCTATTTATAGTGAGTGCAGCTGTATTTAGTGCATGTCCCCAAAATTCTAATGGAAGTTTGGCCTGACCCATCATTGACCTGACCATGTCTAGCAAGGTTCTGTTCCTCCGTTCCGACACACCGTCCCATTGTGGTGTTCCAGGAGGAGTCAATTCTGATATAATTCCACATTCTTTCAGATGGTCATCAAATTCATAGCTCAGATATTCACCGCCTCTATCAGAACGCAGTGCCTTAATCTTCTTGCCTAATTGATTCTCTACTTCACTCTGAAATTCCTTGAATTTGTCAAAGGATTCAGACTTATGCTTCATTAGGTAGACATAACCATATCTACTGAAGTCATCAGTGAAAGTGATAAAGTAGCTGAAACCACCTCTAGCATTTGTACTCATTGGTCCACATACATCTGTATGGATTAAACCCAATAGTTCATTTGCTCTTTCTCCAACTTTAGAGAAAGGTTGCTTTGTCATTTTGCCAAGTGAACATGATTCGCATTTACCATAATCCTCTAAGTCAAATGGTTCTAGAATTCCTTCCTTTTGAAGTCTTTCTAAGCGTTTCAAGTTTATATGGCCTAATCGACAATGCTACAGATAGGTGAGATCTGAATCATCCTTTTTGGCCTTTTTGGTATTTATGTTATATACTTGTTTGTCGTGATCTAATAAATAAAGTCCATTGACTAATCTAGCAGATCCATAAAACATCTCTTTAAAATAAAACGAACAACTATTGTCTTTTATTAAAAAGGAAAATCCCTTAGCATCTAAGCAAGAAACAGAAATGATGTTTTTAGTAAGACTTGGAACATGGAAACACTCTTCCAGTTCCAAAACTAGCCCGGAGGGCAACGACAAATAATAAGTTCCTACAGCTAATGCAGCAATCCGTGCTCCATTTCCCACTCGTAGGTCGACTTCACCCTTGCTTAACTTTCTACTTCTTCTTAGTCCCTGTGGATTGGAACATAAGTGTGAGCCACAACCTGTATCTAATACCCAAGAAGTTGAATTAGCAAGTATACAGTCTATAACGAAAATACCTGAAGATGGAACGACTGTTCCGTTCTTCTGATCTTCCTTTAGCTTCAAGCAATCTCTCTTCTAATGCCCCTTCTTCTTGCAGTAGAAGCATTCGGATTCAGAAGTGGGTTGACTGACCTTCCTCTTTACAGATTTGGCGCCAGTTTGCTTAGTTGGGCTGGCCTTGTTGCCACCTTTCTTAGCATTCCTCTTCTTTCCAAATTTCTTGAACTTGCCCCCACGCACCATAAGCACATCCTGCTTATCACTTTTGAGCGTCTTTTCAGCGGTCTTCAGCATACCGTGAAGCTTAGTGAGCGTTTTGTCCAGACTATTCATACTGTAGTTCAGTTTGAACTGAGCATACCCGCTATGAAGAGAATGGAGGATGGTGTCTATAGCCATTTCCTGAGAAAATTGTTGATCCAGCCGACTCATATTCTCAATGAGTCCAATCATTTTGAGAACATGTGGACTTACGGGCTCGCCTTTCTTAAGCTTGGTCTCAAGAATTTGCCTATGAGTCTCGAATCTTTCGACTCGAGCCAGATCTTGGAACATGTTCTTCAACTCACTGATGATTGTGAAAGCATCTGAGTTGATGAACGTTTTCTGCAGATCTGCACTCATGGTGGCGAGCATTAGACATTTCACATCCTTGTTGGCATCAATCCAACGATTGAGGGCTGCCTGAGTGACCCCGTCGCCTGCGGCTTCGCGCATCGCCTCTTCTAGGACATACTCCTTTTCTTCCTGCATAAGAACTATTTGCAAGTTCCTTTGCCAGTCAAGGAAGTTTTTCCCGTTCAACTTCTCCTTTTCGAGAATTGATCGAATGTTGAATGAATTGTTGTTTGCCATATTTAAAACTACAATTGAAAAGAATAAACAAATAAATAACCATTCACAGTTTCTCTTTCTAGCATACAAGCATAATTCAATGTTCATTAAGCACTTTATTCAAGTTATGTGTTCCGGCAGGTGTGAATAAAATGATTCCAAGATCCTAAAATCATTGAAGAACTAAGCACAGTTTGTCGACTTAATCCTAAAACATCTTAGGTAAGCAAAAGCCTTTTGCTAATAGTCTAGAAACTATTCTTGGTTGATAGGTACGTCTAAGAACTTATTAGGTAAACCTATCGATTTTGCCACGACATAAAAGGACTCCTTACTTATATCGTTGAGTTTCACCAAAACTAACATGTACTCACAATTATTTGTGTACCTTGCCCCTTTAGGACCAATAAGTAACACCTCGCTGAGCGAAAACTATTACTAGATTGATGTAAAGGATATCCAAGCAAGTGTATATTTTGGCATGGCACCTTTTAACTCAATTTTTAAGTTTGGAACTTAAGGCTCTTACTATGTTGGTTAGATTTTAAGTGAACTAAAATCCTTAATCATGCAACATAATCAAGCTTTTGATCTCATGCATTTTAAGACATATTTAAAAGCAATAAATAACTTAAAACATGCATAAGATAAATGTGATCTAGTATGGCCCGACTTCATCTTGAAGCTTTAACTTCAAAGTCCGTCTTGAAAATCTCTGTGGGAGGCACCATTTTCTTCAAATAGGATAAGCTATAATTAAAACTAATTACAACTATTTGATGGTACGCAGACCATATTTGAATTGAAAAACAACTTTGGTACTTTAGACCAATTACATTCAAATTAATGGTACGCAGACCATATTTTCTATCCTATTTGGGCCATACTAGTCACTTCATAACCTGCAAAACAGTATATATACAATATATACCATTCACCCATTCATTATCATGAATGGCCCACATAGCTGGTTAGTAAAACACATTATGCTTGCAGCAATTAATCACGGGCACCAATAATCTACAAATTATTCAGTCCTTATTAATTCTAATCAAGTTATTTTAACCTTAAGGATTTGTAGACCTAATCAAGAGTTTATGACTAAAAGGGGCTCCCACTTAAACCAATAAATTCATATGCTTTACTAATTTTAAACATAAAAATGTATTTCTAGTCTAACCGGAAACATACAAATTTAATTAAAATTTAAAGCTCGTATAAATTTATAATTGAATCCACAAAGTTTAATTTAATTTCAGTCGTATTTAAATTAATTCATGATTTTAATTTTAGTAAAATAATTAGAATAAATAAAATTTATTATAATTACAATATTCAAAATTAAAATCCAAGAAAATAATTTAAATTATCAATTTTAAAATTAATTAAAATTACGTAAACTGAAAATTTCAAATTAAAATTTCAAAACGATCTAATCGCAACGCAACGACCTCACGCATCGCACGCCCATGGGCTACACGCACACAGCCATCGCTGGCCATGTGCGCGCAGTCCATGCGCTGTGTCGCATTGCTGCTGCTCAACATCGCAAGGCATCACGCATGGTGCTCGCTGCGCGCGCCAGCGCTCGACGCACGAGCATGCTGCCGCAGCCCATCGCTGGGCGCAGCACTCGTCGCACGTCGCAACACGCACCCGCACGCCATCGCTGGGCGCAGCGCTCGTCGCACGCACAACAAGTACTCGCACGCCATCGCTGGGCGCAGCGCTCGTCGCACGCACAATAGCGCTCGCACGCCATCGCTGGGCGCAACGCTCGTCGCACGCACAATAGCGCTCGCACGCCATCGCTGGGCGCATCGCTCGTCGTACGCACAACAGCGCTCGCTGCGCGCGAGCGATCGATGCTTGGCGCAGCACTCGAGGCACGCGAGCTTACGCTCGCTGCGCGCGAGGCTCCGCTCGCTTGCGCGAGGCAGTGCGCGCTGTGGCGTAGCTCGCTTGCTGCCCACACGCGACTGCTCGTGCCTTGCTCTCGCCCTCGCCCATTCGCCTATTGCACACAGCCCACGACACAAGGCAGGGCTGCTGCCTTGTGCTCGTGCACCATGGCCTTGCTCATTGCATTCGTACCGCATGGGCAACGAGCTCCCTTGCTCGTCGTCACATGCCCGCACTATACAACACCCCTTAAGGGTAACACGTAGCGTCCATTGCTTTGTGCGTGCAAGTTATATGAGCGAATCGCATAAAAATTTAAAATTTATATTAAAAATTAATGACAAATTAATAAATAATATTAATTTCATAATTTTAGGGCGAAAAATCGAAAATTTATTATTCAGTTGATTTTCGATTAACATGGATTCAAGTCTAGGTCATAAAAATTTAAAATTTAACATAAATTTACAATTTTTATGGTGGTTTTTAATCATAGGTATCTAATTAAATTATAATTAATTATGAAAATCAAACTAATTCTAAATTATTCCAATTTTCAACAAATTAATCATAATTACAAATTAGATTGCATAATTAACAAGGCTAGGCATTCAAACTTGTTAAACATATACAGTAGGTCAATCAAAAATTCAAGATTTATCAACAAGAATCGCAAATATTTAATTTAACATCTTAAATTTACGAAATTTTGCATTCGAAAAACTAAAACCTCCGAAAAGGCATAGTTAGGCTTCGAATTTGAGAATTCTGGGTTCGGGCGAAAATTTTAGAATGCCTTTTACATGCGGAATTGACACAAAAATCACTCGATTTGGATGAGTAACGAAGAAACTGCCGAAAAAACTGCGTACGTATAATTAAATAAACGCAATTTGCAATTAATTAACAATTACGAAAATTAATCACCCCTTTTAATTCTTGCAAATTTGTAATATTTAACCATGTTCATGCAATTTAGATTATGAAAATAATAAGAGGCTCTTGATACCACTGTTAGGTTATGATACATATGACAATTCATAAATCATGCGGAAAAACCATAAAGCCAGGAAAACATATTATTTACACATAATCATTTAGCATAGTTTAGATGCATACTCTTTGTTGCGTGCCTTCCCTAGCTGCGCCCGAACCGAACAAGAACAAGTCTTTAGGACTCCAAGTGTCGTCCCTCCGTAGATAGTCCACAGCACGTCCGGATCCGCCTTAAGATTGACCAACTAGAATCGCCCTTAAGGTACTACTTATTTTCGGCTAAATGGGCAAGAGTTATGGCTGATTTTTTTGCTTAAAAATCCTAGCTTTGAATACTTGAAAACTTGTGTATAAATTTATGACCCTAGGCATATATTTATAGAACCTTGGAAAGGATTTCGAATCCTGTTAGAATACTAATTAATTAATTAGAATCCTATTAGAACTCTAAATAATTAATTTAATCTTTTAGGATTAGGATTTAATCTATGCACGAATCCCGATAGCTTTAGGATTCGTATAGCACGTACACACGCACCGCACGAGCATCGCACGCCCATGCGCAAGCCTTGCGGCCCACGCTGTGCGCACGGCGCACAGGCCCACTGCCCGCAGCCCATTTGTGCGTGCGCGCCAGCCTTGGCTGGGACTGGCCTTGCGCTGGGCCTGGTCGAGGCATTGGCGTGTTGTTGGATGCGTGTGGCTTGCTGGGCGATGGCCTGGCTTCGTGCTGGGCCCTCGTCCGGCAGGCCTCGTCCGATGCTTATTCGTACGATACGCTTCCGATTAAATTCCCGATTCCGGAATTCATTTCCGATACGAACAATATTTAATATTTCCGATTCCGGAATTAATTTCCGTTTCGAACAAATATTTAATATTTCCGTTTCCGGAATTATTTTCCGATTCCGATAATATTTCCGATTCTGACAATATTTCCGTTTCCGGCAATATTTCCGATTCCGGCAATATTTCCATTTCCGGTAATATTTTCCGATACGTGCCATGTTTCCGTTTCTGGCAACATCTACGACTTGGACAATATTTATATTTCCGATACGATCCATATTTCCGTTTCCGGCAATATCATCGTTTCCGGAGTATTCATTTCTTGCCTGTGACGATCTCAGCTCCCACTGAAACCAAGATCCGTCAATTCCGAATATCCATAGATGGAGTAGTTAATGCCATTAAATACTTGATCCGTTTACGTACTATTTGTGTGACCCTACGGGTTCAGTCAAGAGTAAGCTGTGGATTAATATCATTAATTCCACTTGAACTGAAGCGGCCTCTAGCTAGGCATTCAGCTCACTTGATCTCACTGAATTATTAACTTGTTAATTAATACTGAACCGCATTTATTAGACTTAACATTGAATGCATACTTGGACCAAGGGCATTATTTCCTTCAGGAATATATTTCAGCAATTGGGACTTCCGCACAGAGTTGCACCAACCACCTAGCATGGAAAATATTATCCTCATCATCCCATTAGCGAGACACGATTTAGGTGTCTATAGAAGCCCCCACTTTGACTAAGCGTTCGGTTAGGAAAGCGATAGTCAAAGTTGTCGAATAGGGATGGAGAACGGTCAAGATGTTCTGCAATCAAGACCATTCTTTGTACGCCGGTACCTACACAAGACAAGCGTTAGAAAAAAGGATAGAGTCTACATCAGTGCGGTTGTGACGACTCTGATTTGTACTTGTATTGCTTGTCCGCCTTTGGTTTAAAACGGAGCTTGGCATAGAAAATTTTGAATCTTGAATTTTTGAATTTTTGAATTTTCGAATACCCGCAGTTGATCGGCTGGGGATATTTGCACTGGGGAAACTCATTGACTCTTAAAATTATGAAAATTTGGCCAACTTTCCTGTAGGTTGGGTCCGTTGGGAGTCGAACGCCTGAATCTTTGTATTTTTTGGACTTTGTATTCTTGAGATATTTGTCTGTCCATGTTGGAGAAACAGATGTATACTAGTATTCATCAGAAGTTAGCATGATTTGATGTTTGATGCCTGGTGCAGAAAATCGTAGCAGCAAAGTACGTGCAATCAGCACGGAGGACCGCGCATGCGCGGTGCAGGGTACTGCGCCCAACGCAGGGCTGGGCTATATAAACCCCCTTACCATGCCCTTGTAGGAGCACATTCATTTGTTTTTCTTGCTTCTTCAAAGGTCGATTGCTCTCTCCCCTTGGTTTCGTTGTTCTTGCCTTGTCCATGTAAGTTTTCATGTTTTGCTTATGAAATAACTTTTAGGATTGCATGTAGTTTCAATTTTTTCACTTGAAATATTCTTGTATTTTTTGATGTGGTACTTGTATAGTAGTAGGCTTCTTGTATCTTGTAGGGAGAAAATTGTTTGGTAGCCACTTGAACATGAACTGTTGGAACTTTGTAGAATTTTTGAAATTTTCTTTTTTGAATTTTATACTTGGCATGTGTAGATAGTGACTCTACTTGTGACCTTGTTGGGATTTGTAGGAGAGTAGGCTAGGATAGCCTAGACATTGTTGTAGGATTTTATGAATACTTGGTTCGGCATGGATAGCCTAGGCATCGGTGTAGATCTAGAATATCTGCTTTGGTGTGGATAGCCTAGGCGTTGGTGTAGAACTTGAATACCTGCTTCGGCGTGGATAGCCTAGGCGTTGGTGTAGAATTCACTATTGAAGTAGAGGTCCGGAGGTCCCTGGCTAAACTTGTATTGCGACTGGGATTTTTTAGAATCTTGATTTTTGCATGGGCTAGTATAAGATAGCCCCCAAGTTTGAATGTTGATTTTTTATACTTTGAATGGCTTAGCATGGCTCGTCATACTCGGAGGAAGCTCGTTGAACGCCCGACTGTTTGAGCGGCTATGGAGGACGCTTCAGACAATGAAGCGGCGGTAGACGTGCCACAACCTGGCATGGTACCACGGGCGAAACCCGCTTTCGAGGGGGATGGCTGGCGTCCCTCAGATCTTGCATTTTGTCCCGAGTTTCATCCGTCTCACCGGCCACGCGCTGGCTTGGTAGGTTTTGTATTGTGCTTTGAACTTGCTTCAATTCTTGAACTTGTATAGGTTTGAATTGCTTCCTTTTTGTAGGCTGATGGGGAGGCGATACGTACCTATTGGTCCTTGAAGGATCTTTGGACCATTTATCCGACTGTTTTTGACGCCGAGGAGGCTCGAGCGATCTGGGATTAGATGGGCTTGGCTCCTTTCTGGGAGGCTATGAGAGGCTTTCGAGGGAATGAGGGTGTCAAAGCCCGGACACAGGTCCTGCTGGACCATTGGTCGAATACCACCAACACATTTCATATGGTCTAGGGAGAGATTACCATCACCCCTTTCCAGTTTGCAATGATTGCGGGCCTCCCTTTTTCCGAGAGGGAGGTGACTTTTGATCCCGACTTGAAATGGCAGTTGGAGGGCGTCAGGGATTTGATTGGCCATGTCATTTATTTGACTACAGAGGGCACCCATACCTTTGTGGCGGTGATTATGGCTGGGCTTCGCATGACTGACATATCAGCGGAGCAGAGGGTTCGAATCTTTCTTCTGGCTCTTGTAGGTAGGATAATGGCCCCAGGCCGGAATAGCCACGTGCTGGTGGGCTTTCTGGGATCTTTGAGGGACTTGAGGGTTATTTCATGCCTCAACTGGGGTGGTTTGGCATACGACCACCTTTTGTACGAGATGAAGAATGCCTCCTGGACTGCATTGGATAGCAAGGCGAGTGTAGATGCCTTAGGGAGAGTGTTGGAGGTATTTGGGACTCCTTGTATTTTGTATTTTGTACTTACATGTTTGTATGTTAAATTTTGTATGCATAAGACTGACTGATGCCTTGCTTTTGAAGATTTGGGCGTATGAGGATTTTCCGAGCTTGACGCCGGATCGCCCCAGGGTTGCGGCTTACCCATTTGCTGCCTCTTGGGAAGGAACAAAGCGTAGAGATGTGTCATTGGCGACCTTCCGCAGAGCTTTGTGGGTCTTGCCTGTTATAGAGGTATGTCTTTATATTGTTCAGGATCTTTATCTTAGTTGTATTTTATATTTGTCTAAGCTACCTGACTTGTAGGTGGTATGGCGCCCTTTTGACAATGCGCCTACACCTGCCTCGGCCATGCGAGCCTATTACTTGTCGGGACGGCGAGTGCTGTTCCCGGGGGTGTACCATCCTATGTGGTATATGGGTGAGCGGGTGACTCCTCATCACAATGTGAGAGGCAGGTTCGTCCCTATGGATGCTCCGGAGTCCATGCTGGCAAAAAATATTGTTTTTTTCAGACTTTATGCGGATGCCATAGAGGTTGGGGGTGAGTCTATTTGTCTCCCGAGGGAGCGCTTTGTGGATAAGAGGAGCAGCTATGAGGACCTCTTGGCGAGGCTTGCTCCACCTGTTCGCTTTGTGCTGCTGGTGAGTTTTTGGCTTTGAATCTTGTACTCTTGTACTCTTGTATTTTTGTATTTTGTATTCTTGTATCATTGTATGTGTACTTGTAGAAGGAGGAGATCGACCCTGGGGATGTTCCCTATGCTGACAGGGTTCTCCGTTACGTGGACTCAAATGGAGAGTAGGTGGAGGTTACCATTCCAATGGCTTCTCCTCCACATCGGATGGCGCACGATGCCCTACCGGAGTATTATGCAGCTGTGAGTGCTCTTGTATCTTTCTGAATTTGTTTGTATTTTTGTATCTGGAAATTGATCTTGACTTTGTACGCAGCGCCTCGGGCGAGAGTGTGTCGCTGGATGCTTGTGATTGATTCCTTGAAGAGGCATTGTGTCAATTTGACCAAGAAGCTTGCTGGCCGAGACAAAGAGGTGCGTTCATTGACTGTGGGGTGTTTGTATTCTTGGAACTTGTACATGGATATCTGATGCTTGAATTTTGAATCTTGTATAGGAGCGTCGTCGAGGTCGCAGGGATTCCGTGGACAGGGGTCCCCCGGTGGATACTTCTAGAGAGCAGATCGGGCGGAGCTTCGGTCAGGACCCGAGTCCTAGTGCTGGTGCTCGTCAGAGGCATTCAAATGTCAATAGGGGAGATGTCCCCTATACTTATGCTGAGCCTACCAAGCATTCGTACTCTGTTGGAGGTATGGGCAGCCATATGCCTTTCATGCCTCCCCCTGATGTTCATTTAGGAGCGAGCAGCTCCCAACCTTGGAGTTTAGAATCTTGGGCTCACTGGTATGAGATGGAGCGGAGGCGCCAGGCCTATGACTTCGAGATGCAGCACCGGTTTATGACGACCCCGCAGGCGTATCAGTATCCTCCCTATCAGCAGGGGACTCAGTGGCCTTCTGGTACCCTTCGCATTTCAGAGCGATCCAGCTACCCCCGGGACGGAGCTAGACCAGGAGCTTGAGAGATACATGAGCCGGAGCGGGAACATGGAGCCTGTGATTAACATTGTAGCTGATGATGACTCGGACTGACCCTGCATGGTAGCGAGTTCCAGTTTTACCTTGGTTGGTTTTTTGTATTAGGATATTTGTATGGATACTTGTAGCTTGTATTTGTATTTGGAATTGTATGGCTTGTATTTGGATTTTGTATGGTTTGTATTGGTAAGGTTTGCATTTGTATGGTTTAAATTTCGGTATGTGTGTTTTGCAGGGTTTGAATTGAATTTCGTATGCATTGTGTGTGTATTTTTGAAATTTGGGCTATATGTATGCATGCAAAATGAAAAAAAAATTGCCCATTTTTTCGGGTGTACATACCCACTATAAGCCCCCACTTTGACTGAGGTTTTTTGGTTAAGAAAAAGCGCAAGTCAAAGTATATATTTAACTTCGCTCATGCATATGCTGACTCGACTTAGGGCGCCGTTCTAGGACTAGAATGCTTTGAATTTTGAACAGATTGACCCTAAATTGACCTGAGTGCTGATTCAGACTACTTGAAATTACGCGGCTTGCAGCTTTTGGAATCTTCAGCATGAATTATTGGGGCCGATTTGGCTGCCCCAAGCTATAAAGAGCGCGTACTTGGAGTCATAAAGTGGACGTTGAGCTCGTCTTTCTTGCAGGCCCTGCGGCTGGCGCAGGCTATGGCGGCCAGCACAGGTGGTCCTTTCGAGTACAACCATAAGTGCTGGTTTTTGTATAAATAGGTAGCTCCCCGGATCACATTTCTTGCACCAATCCTTTTCTGCACTTCTTTACCTTCTACTTCTTCACAAAAAGAAAGCAAATGGCTATATCCTTTGAAAATGCCTTGAACTCTTTGCTTGGTTCGTTAGGCAAACTGGAGAAAAGGGAGCTCGATGGCATGCATCTTCGGGTGCTCGTCTCTTTCCGGTTCGTGAAGCTTGACATCCATTTCATTCAAGCTGCTTTGGTGGCTTAGGATCCAAATCACCACGTTTTCCTCTTCAGTAACAACGAGGTATGTCCCCTCCCTGAAGAGTTTAGTGCCATATTGGGATGGCCCCTTATGATAGAGCTTTGCATGCCTAGTGTTTGAGGAACACTTTTTCTTGGCTTTTGAGAGATATTTGGGCTTGAAGCCCCCACTTTTGAGTGCTGTTGTATATGGCCGAGGGGAGGATTTGTCCCTCCTTGTCACTTATTTCGCTGGACTTGACGTCCTTAAGGTTTTCCGCTTGAGGGCCTTGAGTTTTTGTATCTTTGCTCGCTTCCTCTTTTCGAAGCAGGGGTTTGGAAATGGCGATGCCTCCCTAATAGAGATTGTGGAGCATTTTCCTTGTGGTAGGGACCCAATGCCGCTTGTAATTGGCGAGACATTGATTGGTCTTGATATGCTGAAGTCGGACCCCTCTTCTATGCTGTTGGAAAGCCCGGTGCTACTCCAAGTAAGGATCTGGAGCTTTCTTGTATTTTGAAAATTGTACTTGTATATTGAACATTGTATTTTGAATTTCTTTCTTGTATTTCCCCAAGGTCTGGCTTAAGGAAAGACTCATGTTGGTGGCACCACCAGAGAACATGGCAAACTATAACAGGAAGGGGTTCATTGTGCGGCCTATGAGGTAAGGTCAGCTTTCACTGGATGAGTGGCGCTGCGCACTCTCGGAGTTTGGATCTTGTATCAGGTGGGTAGTTCCTTGCTGGGGAATTGCTGTCATGAGATATGCACCTAGCTCTACTGCTTTGAGGGTGCCTAGCCTTACAATGTTAGTCTTCCACTCTCCTGCTTGAGTGATGAGACAATATGGCTTAAGGCAAGAAATCCCGGATTGTGCTGAAGAGCATCCAAAACCTGTTGTACTGAACGCTGATCGTTTGAAGTTTGGAGGCGGTATTGGGTTGCCAAACCATTCTTGAATATTCAATTCCCACCTGAGCCTGTTACTCTGTCTGCGGGGTATATTGTATGGATGAAAGGTCCAACCCAAAGGGAAATTTCTCTCTCCGGGCCAACGGGATCCCGAGGTTCTAGAGCAAGACGCCCTGCATCAACTGATTGTGAAGAAGGTGACGGGATTGTGGCCCGTCCGGTGCTTGACCGTTCTGGGTCCAAAGGAGGTTCGTCGTCCTCCCGTCTTGGAAGACTAGCAAGTTCCTTCTCCCGCCGCTTGGGCAAGGGGAAGATTGATGAGTGGTTGCAGGGAAGAGCCAGGGGATAGTACTCAAGGTGCCAAGACTCAAGAGCATAGTCGCCCGACTCCAGATCTTTGTAGGCTTAATGTATTTGAAATTGTATTTGTAGGAAGTGTGTTTAAGAGTGTGTTTAGAAATGTGTTTAGGAATTGTGTTTAATGGAAGTGAAAAGGCTTTGAACTTTGCTTCACTTGATTCCAACCTTGTAATTGAATTAGCCTTGATTGAGGCTTTAGAGCCAAATAAAAGTTACCGGGTTAAATTCCGCTTGAACATGATTTGCACATTTGGAATAAAAACAACAACAACTGAATTTTGAATTTTGATTTGAATTTTAGGATGACCTTAATTGAGGAAACTTTGAATTTTTTTGTATTAAGGTGGCCGGGCCTCGGAATGAGGTTGCTTACGTGTCCCGTTAAGGAATCAGGCCGAACGTAGTTCTAACATACAAAAATTTTTGAATTTGACTTTTGAATTTTGAATTTTGAATTTAGAAATTAGACATAGAACTACTTGAGCTGATCCAGGTTCGTCAAAGAACGGAACTCAGTTCCATCGACATTTGTTAATTCGACGGCTCCTCCGGAAAGGATTTTCTTGACAATGTATGGTCCGGCCCTGTTAGGTCTGAATTTTCCCCTTGGGTCCATGATGCTCTTGGGAAGGGCTTTCAGGACAAGCTCTCCTTCCTTGATGTTTCGGGTTCTGACCCTCTTGTTGAAATGTCTGGCCACTCGGCGCTGATAGACTTGTACATGGAGAGCTCCTTGAAGTCGGCGCTCATCGAGCATGACTAGCTCTTCATATCTTTCTTGTACCCATGCAGCTTCTGGGATTATGCTTTCGAGGACTATCCTTAGAGAAGGTATCTTTAGATCAATAGGTTTTACGACTTCCATTTCATAGACCAATGAAAAAGGAGTTGCGCCAGTTGACGTGCGGATTGAAATTCGATACCCCCACAATGCAAAGTGCAGCTTCTGGGGCCAGTCTTTGTAATTTGTTGTCATTTTCATGATAATGGCTTTGACATTCTTGTTGGCTGCTTCGACTGCTGAAGGAAATAATGCCCTTGGTCCAAGTATGCATATAATATTAAGTCTAATAAATGCGGTTCAGTATTAATTAACAAGTTAATAATTCAGTGAGATCAAGTGAGCTGAATGCCTAGCTAGAGGCCGCTTCAGTTCAAGTGGAATTAATGATATTAATCCACAGCTTACTCTTTACTGAACCCGTAGGGTCACACAAATAGTACGTAAACGGATCAAGTATTTAATGGCATTAAATACTCCATCTATGGATATTTCGGAATCGACGGATCTTGGTTTCAGTGGGAGCTGAGATCGTCACAAGCAAGAAATGAATACTACGGAAACGATGATATTGCCGGAAACGGAAATATGGATCGTATTGGAAATATAAATATTATCCAAGTCGTAAATGTTGCCGGAAACGGAAACATGGTACGTATCGGTAAATATTAATGGAAATGGAAATATTGCCTGAATCAGAAATATTGCCGGAAACGGAAATATTGTCAGAATCGGAAATATTATCGGAATCGGAAAATAATTCCGGAAACGGAAATATTAAATATTTGTTCGAAACGGAAATTAATCCCGGAATCGGAAATATTAAATATTGTTCATATCGGAAATAAATTCCGGAATCGGGAATTTAATCGGAAGCGTATCGTACGAATTAGCATCGGACGAGGCCTGCCAGACGAAGGCCCAGCACGAAGCCGGGCCATCGCCCAGCAAGCCAGCGCGCCACAACGCACCAGCCAAGGCTGCGCCAGGCCCACCGCAAGGCAGGCCCAGCGCGCGCCAAGGCTGCGGCAGCGTGTGGGCCTCGTGGCAATGGGCCGCGAGTGCTCGAAGGCTGCGCGCGCGCGCATGGCGCCCCTCTTGGGCTGCTGTGTGTGCGTGTGTGTGTTTGTGTTAATATACGAATCCTAAAGCTATCAGGATTCGATATATGATTAAATTCCTAATCCTAAAAGGATAAATTAATTAAATAAGAGTTCTACTAGGATTCTAGTTTAATTAATTCGTATCCTAGTAGGATTCCAGTTCCTTTCCCATACCTCTATAAATAGGTGCCTAGGGTCATAATTTATAGATACAATTGAAGTATTCTAAAGGTAAGATTTTGAAGAAAAATCAGCCATACACTTGCACCTAAATAGCCGAAATTCCTAAGCAACCTTAAGGGCGATTCTAGTTGGTCAAGCTTAAGGCGGATCCGGACGTGCTGTGGACTATCTACGGAGGGACGACACTTGGAGTCCTAAAGACTTGTTCTTGTTCGGTTCGGGCGCAGCTAGGGAGGGCACGCAACAAAGTGTATGCATCTAAACTATGCTAAATGATTATGTGTAAATAATATGCTTTCCTGGCTTTATGGTTTTTCCGCATGATTTATGTTTTGTCATATGAATCATAACCTAACAGTGGTATCACGAGCCTCTTATTATTTTCATAATCTAAATTGCATAAACATGGTTAAATTTGACAAATTCGCAAAGAATTAAAAGGGGTGATTAATTTTCGTAATTGTTAATTAATTGCAAATTGCGTTTATTTAATTATATGTACGCAGTTTTTCGGCAGTTTTTTCGTTACTCATCCATATCGAGTCATTTTTGTGTCAATTCCGCATGTAAAAGGCATTCTAAAATTTTGACAAAATTCTTTTTTCGGCCGAACCCAGAATTCCCAAATTCGAAGTCTAACTATGACTTTTCGAAGGTTTTAGTTTTTCGAACGCAAAAGTTTGTAAATTTAAGATGTTAAATTAAATATTTGCGATTCTTGTTGATAAATCTTGAATTTTTGATTGACCTACAGTATATGTTTAACAAGTTTGAATGCCTAGCCTTGTTAATTATAGAACCTAATTTGTAATTATATATAATTTGTTGAAATTCGAATAATTTAGAATTAATTTGATTTTCATAATTAATTAATAATTTAATTAGGTATCCATGATTAAAATCCACCATAAAAATTGTTAATATATGTTAATTTTTTAATTTTTATGACCTAGATTTGAATCCATGTTAATCGGAAATTAATTGATTAATAAATTTTCGATTTTTCGCCCTAAAATTATGAAATTAATATGTTTTATTAATTTTTCATTAATTTTGAATTAAAAATTTTAATTTTTTTTGAAAACGCTCATTAATGTTGCACGCACAAAGCAATGGAAGCTACGTGTTACCCTTAAGGGGTGTTGTATAGTGCGGGCACGCGACGACGAGCAAGGGAGCTCGTCGCCCGTGCGGTACGAATGCAGCGAGCAACATAGCGCATGACGCGCGCACGAGGCAAGGGAGCCTGTGCGTGTGTGCTGTGTGCTGTGGCGATGGGCGAAGGGCGAAGGCATGGCACGAGCAGAGGCGCGCGCGCGCGAGGGCGAGAGCTGGTCGCCCAGCGATCGCTGCTCCGCGCACCAACACGCGTGGCCTCGAGGGCTTGCTTGCGCGCGAGCGAGCGAGCACTGTTAGGTTATGATACATATGACAATTCATAAATCATGCGGAAAAAACCATTAAGCCAGGAATACATATTATTTACACATAATCATTTAGAATAGTTTAGATGCATACTCTTTGTTGCGTGCCTTCCCTAGCTGCGCCCGAACCGAACAAGAACAAGTCTTTAGGACTCCAAGTGTCGTCCCTCCGTAGATAGTCCACAGCACGTCCGGATCCGCCTTAAGATTGACCAACTAGAATCGCCCTTAAGGTACTCTGAATTTTCGGCACTTTATAGGCAATTGTATGACTGAATTTTGCTCTCAAAAACTCACTTTGAATACTTGAATGCTCGATGTAAATATGTGACCCTAGGCACCTATTTATAGAGTTATGGAAAAGGATTTGGAATCCTATTAGGATACTAATTTATTTAATTATAATCCTACTAGGACTCTAATTAAATAAAATAAATCTTTTAGGATTAGATTTAATCATATGACAAATCCCGGTAGCTTTAGGATTCGAGTAGCACACAAACACACACGCACGCACAGCAGCCCACGAGGGGCGCCATGCGCGCGCGCGCAGCCCGCGAGCTCGCAGCCCACTGCCGCAAGCCCACACGCTGCCGTAGCCTTGGCGCGCGCTGGGCCTGCCTTGCGGTGGGCCTGGCGCAGCCTTGGCTGGTGCGTTTGTGGCGCGCTGGCTTGCTGGGCGATGGCCCGGCTTGGTGCTGGGCCTTCGTCTGGCAGGCCTCGTCCGATGCTAATTCGTACGATACGCTTCCGATTAATTTCCCGATTCCGGAATTCATTTCCGATACGAACAATATTCAACATTTCCGATTCCGGAATCAATTTCCGTTTCGAACAAATATTTAATATTTCCGTTTCCGGAATTATTTTCCGATTCCGATAATATTTCCGATTCTGACAATATTTCCGTTTCCGGTAATATTTCCGATTCCGGCAATATTTCCATTTCCGATAATATTTTCCGATACGTACCATGTTTCCGTTTCCGGCAACATCTACGACTTGGATAATATTTATATTTCCGATACGATCCATATTTCCGTTTCCGGCAATATCATCGTTTCCGGAGTATTCATTTCTTGCCTGTGACGATCTCAGCTCCCACTGAAACCAAGATCCGTCGATTCCGAATATCCATAGATGGAGTATTTAATGCCATTAAATACTTGATCCGTTTACGTACTATTTGTGTGACCCTACGGGTTCAGTCAAGAGTAAGCTGTGGATTAATATCATTAATTCCACTTGAACTGAAGCGGCCTCTAGCTAGGCATTCAGCTCACTTGGCGTCTAGCTAGGCATGCATACTTGGACCAAGGGCATTATTTCCTTCAGTCTCCCACTTGTCCTTAGGGACAAGTGTGCATTTCCTAATTCCTTTGTCGCTGGATGCTTGCTCTTGAACATAAGGTAAGAGTTGTCATCCTTATTATGTCCAGAGGTGTTCCTCGGTTTCAGAGTTCAACTGATCAAATAAACAGATAATCATAGCCTATGATTCATCCGAGCACGGCCATGCATTTCACAGTTTCTAGCTCTCCGAGTGGCCTTGTACAACTTTTAAGCATCTCATCCCGATTTATGGGAGGACAATCCCAATCTTGCGATCTTGAGATTAGACTTCGTTTGATAGGTGATTACCTGAGCGTTGCCTTTATAGCCTCCTTTTACGGTGCGACGGTTGGTCAACGTCAAAGCAACCAGTTCTCAAACAAGTAATCTCAAATCACTCAGGTATTGAGGATTTAGTGTCTAATAATTTTAATGAAATTTACTTATGACAGATTTTCATCTCTTACAGTAAAGTTTCATAGGTCTTGTCCGATACTAGTGTTCCCAAAGTAAGTATCTATGCAAATGATTATGACATTGCCATGTCCACATAGTTCAAGAAACAAAACTACTAGTCATCTTGCATTCTAGTCGTCTAACGTTTTCTATGCGTCCAATTTTATAGAAAGCTCCGACTAGGGACCATTTTCAACCTTTGACATTCAAGTTCACTTGATAGACATTTCTTAGTCACAGGACTGGTCCTGACAGTCTATCTTGAATATATCGTCAAATTGAAGGGACTCATCATTTAATAAACCACAAATTAAATGGAAAAATGAATTCTTTTCATTTATTGTGAATGATTAACCAATAATGTTTTACAAAGATTTAAACTCTAAAACTTTAAAACATTAAACAGGGTCATCAAAGCCATTCTCCAATATGCTTGATTCCCATAGCTGCAGTGTGCGAGTTGTGCTTCGCCTGCGGCAGAGGTTTAGTCAATGGATCTGATATGTTGTCATCAGTTCCAATCTTGTTTATCTCGACTTCTTTTCTTTCAACGAACTCTCATAGAAGGTGAAATCTACGAAGTACATGCTTGACTCTCTGGTGGTGTCTAGGCTCCTTTGCCTGTGCAATAGCTCCGTTATTATCACAATATAGGGCTATTGGTCCTTTAATGGAGGGGACTACACCAAGTTCACCTATGAACTTCCTTAGCCATACAGCTTCCTTTGCTGCTTCATGTGCAACAATGTACTCCGCTTCAGTTGTAGAATCCGCAATGGTGCTTTGCTTAGCACTCTTCCAGCTTACTGCTCCTCCGTTGAGGCAGAAGACAAACCCATACTGTGATCTGAAATCATCTTTGTCGGTTTGGAAACTTGCGTCCGTATAGCCTTTAACAATTAATTCATCATCTCCACCATAGACTAGGAAGTCATCTTTGTGCCTTTTCAGGTACTTCAGAATATTCTTGGCAGCAGTCCAATGCGCCTCTCCTGGGTCTGACTGGTATCTGCTCGTAGCACTGAGTGCGTACGCAACATCCGGGCGTGTACATATCATAGCATACATTATTGAACCAATCAATGATGCATATGGAATCCCATTCATTCGTCTACGCTCATCAAGTGTTTTTGGGCACTGATTCTTGCTTAGAGTCATTCCATGAGACATGGGTAGGTAGCCTCGCTTGGAGTCCGCCATGTTGAACCTATCAAGCACCTTATTGATATAAGTGCTTTGACTAAGTCCAATCATCCTTTTAGATCTATCTCTGTAAATCTTGATGCCCAATATGTACTGTGCTTCTCCTAGATCTTTCATCGAAAAACATTTCCCAAGCCAAATCTTGACAGAGTTCAACATAGGAATGTCATTTCCGATAAGTAATATGTCGTCGACATATAATACTAGGAAAGCAATCTTGCTCCCACTGACCTTCTTGTATACACTAGATTCGTCTGCGTTCTTGATGAAACCAAAGTCACTGACTGCTTCATCAAAACGTATATTCCAGCTCCTGGATGCCTGCTTCAATCCGTAGATTGACTTCTTTAGCTTGCATACCTTTTTAGCATTCTTTGGATCCTCAAAACCTTCAGGCTGTGTCATAAACACAGTTTCTGTTAAAATGCCGTTTAAGAAAGCAGTTTTGACATCCATCTGCCATATTTCGTAATCGTAATATGCAGCGATTGCTAACATTATCCGAATAGATTTTAGCATTGCAACTGGTGAAAAGGTTTCATCGTAATCCACACCGTGAACTTGCCTGTAACCTTTTGCAACCAATCTAGCTTTGAACACTTCAAGTTTCCCATCCTTGTCCTTTTTCAGTTTGAAAACCCATTTGCTTCCAATGGCTTGGTAGCCATCTGGCAAATCGACCAAATCCCATACTTGGTTTTCAGACATGGAGTCTAATTCAGATTGCATGGCTTCTTGCCATTGCTTGGAGCTAGGGCTCGTCATAGCTTGTTTGTAAGTCGCAGGTTCGTCACAGCTCTCGTTCGTCAAAATACCTAAGTACCTTTCCGGTTGAGATCTATATCTTTGCGATCTACGCGGGGTAACATTTCTAGTTTGACCATGATTCTCACCAGATTCTTCTAAAGATCTCTGAGTTTCATCCTGAATGTCATTTTGAGCATTCTCTAGAGTTTATTGTTCGACTCGAATTTCTTCGAGGTCTACTTTTCTCCCACTTGTCATTTTGGAAATGTGATCTTTCTCCAAAAAGACACCATCTCGAGCAACAAACACCTTGTTCTCAGATGTATTGTAGAAGTAATACCCCTTTGTTTCCTTTGGATAGCCCACAAGGATACATTTGTCAGATTTTGGATGAAGTTTGTCTGAAATTAATCGTTTGACGTATACTTCACATCCCCAAATCTTAAGAAAAGACACATTTGGAGGCTTTCCAAACCATAACTCATATGGAGTCTTTTCGACAGCTTTAGACGGAGCTCTATTTATAGTGAGTGCAGCTGTATTTAGTGCATGTCCCCAAAATTCTAATGGAAGTTTGGCCTGACCCATCATTGACCTGACCATGTCTAGCAAGGTTCTGTTCCTCCGTTCCGACACACCGTTCCATTGTGGTGTTCCAGGAGGAGTCAATTCTGATAGAATTCCACATTCTTTCAGATGGTCATCAAATTCATAGCTCAGATATTCACCGCCTCTATCAGACCGCAGTGCCTTAATCTTCTTGCCTAATTGATTCTCTACTTCACTCTGAAATTCCTTGAATTTGTCAAAGGATTCAGACTTATGCTTCATTAGGTAGACATAACCATATCTACTGAAGTCATCAGTGAAAGTGATAAAGTAGCTGAAACCACCTCTAGCATTTGTACTCATTGGTCCACATACATCTGTATGGATTAAACCCAATAGTTCATTTGCTCTTTCTCCAACTTTAGAGAAAGGTTGCTTTGTCATTTTGCCAAGTAAACATGATTCGCATTTACCATAATCCTCTAAGTCAAATGGTTCTAGAATTCCTTCCTTTTGAAGTCTTTCTAAGCGTTTCAAGTTTATATGGCCTAATCGACAATACCATAGATAGGTGAGATCTGAATCATCCTTTTTGGCCTTTTTGGTATTTATGTTATATACTTGTTTGTCGTGATCTAATAAATAAAGTCCATTGACTAATCTAGCAGATCCATAAAACATCTCTTTAAAATAAAACGAACAACTATTGTCTTTTATTAAAAAGGAAAATCCCTTAGCATCTAAGCAAGAAACTGAAATGATGTTTTTAGTAAGACTTGGAACATGGAAACATTCTTCCAGTTCCAAAACTAGCCCGGAGGGCAACGACAAATAATAAGTTCCTACAGCTAATGCAGCAATCCGTGCTCCATTTCCCACTCGTAGGTCGACTTCACCCTTGCTTAACTTTCTACTTCTTCTTAGTCCCTGTGGATTGGAACATAAGTGTGAGCCACAACCTGTATCTAATACCCAAGAAGTTGAATTAGCAAGTATACAGTCTATAACGAAAATACCTGAAGATGGAACGACTGTTCCGTTCTTCTGTTCTTCCTTTAGCTTCAAGCAATCTCTCTTCCAATGCCCCTTTTTCTTGCAGTTGAAGCATTCGGATTCAGAAGTGGGTTGACTGACCTTCCTCTTTACAGATTTGGCGCCAGTTTGCTTAGTTGGGCTGGCCTTGTTGCCACCTTTCTTAGCATTCCTCTTCTTTCCAGATTTCTTGAACTTGCCCCCACGCACCATAAGCACATCCTGCTTATCACTTTTGAGCGTCTTTTCAGCGGTCTTCAGCATACCGTGAAGCTCAGTGAGTGTTTTGTCCAGACTATTCATACTGTAGTTCAGTTTGAACTGATCATACCCGCTATGAAGAGAATGCAGGATGGTGTCTATAGCCATTTCCTGAGAAAATTGCTGATCCAGCCGACTCATATTCTCAATGAGTCCAATCATTTTGAGAACATGTGGACTCACGGGCTCGCCTTTCTTAAGCTTGGTCTTAAGAATTTGCCTATGAGTCTCGAATCTTTCGACTCGAGCCAGATCTTGGAACATGTTCTTCAACTCACTGATGATTGTGAAAGCATCTAAGTTGATGAACGTTTTCTGCAGATCCGCACTCATGGTGGCGAGCATTAGACATTTCACATCCTTGTTGGCATCAATCCAACGATTGAGGGCTGCTGAGTGACCCCGTCGCCTGCGGCTTCGGGCATCGCCTCTTCTAGGACATACTCCTTTTCTTCCTGCATAAGAACTATTTGCAAGTTCCTTTGCAAGTCAAGGAAGTTCTTCCCGTTCAACTTCTCCTTTTCGAGAATTGATCGAATGTTGAATGAATTGTTGTTTGCCATATTTAAAACTACAATTGAAAAGAATAAACAAATAAATAACCATTCACAGTTTCTCTTAATAAACTTAAATTCTAGCATACATGCATAATTCAATGTTTATTAAGTATTTTATTCAAGTTATGTGTTCCGGCAGGTGTGAATAAAATGATTCCAAGATCCTAAAATCATTGAAGAACTAAGCACAGTTTGTCGACTTAATCCTAAAACATCTTAGGTAAGCAAAAGCCTTTTGCTAATAGTCTAGAAACTATTCTTGGTTGATAGGTACGTCTAAGAACTTATTAGGTAAACCTATCGATTTTGCCACGACATAAAAGGACTCCTTACTTATATCGTTGAGTTTCACCAAAACTAACATGTACTCACAATTATTTGTGTACCTTGCCCCTTTAGGACCAATAAGTAACACCTTGCTGAGCGAAAACTATTACTAGATTGATGTAAAGGATATCCAAGCAAGTGTATATTTTGGCATGGCACCTTTTAACTCAATTTTTAAGTTTGGAACTTAAGGCTCTTACTATGTTGGTTAGATTTTAAGTGAACTAAAATCCTTAATCATGCAACATAATCAAGCTTTTGATCTCATGCATTTTAAGACATATTTAAAAACAATAAATAACTTAAAACATGCATAAGATAAATGTGATCTAGTATGGCCCGACTTCATCTTGAAGCTTTAACTTCAAAGTCCGTCTTGAAAATCTCCGTGGGAGGCACCATTTTCTTCAAATAGGATAAGCTATAATTAAAACTAATTACAACTATTTGATGGCACGCAGACCATATTTCGAATTGAAAAACAACTTTGGTACTTTAGACCAATTACATTCAAATTAATGGTACGCAGACCATATTTTCTATCCTATTTGGGCCATACTAGTCACTTCATAACCTGCAAAACAGTACATATACAATATATACCATTCACCCATTCATTAACATGAATGGCCCACATAGCTGGTTAGTAAAACACATTATGCATCACGTAAATATTTGCAGCAATTAATCAAGGGCACCAATAATCTACCAATTATTCAGTCCTTATTAATTCTAATCAAGTTGTTTTAACCTTAAGGATTTGTAGACCTAATCAAGAGTTTATGACTAAAAGGGGATCCCACTTAAACCAATAAATTCATATGCTTTACTAATTTTAAACATAAAAATGTATTTCTAGTCTAACCGGAAACATACAAATTTAATTAAAATTTAAAGCTCATATAAATTTATAATTGAATCCAAAAAGTTTAATTTAATTTCAGTCGTATTTAAATTAATTCATGATTTTAATTTTAGTAAAATAATTAGAATAAATAAAATTTATTATAATTACAATATTCAAAATTAAAATCCAAGAAAATAATTTAAATTATTAATTTTAAAATTAATTAAAATGACGTAAACTGAAAATTTCAAATTAAAATTTTAAAACGATCTAATCGCAACGCAACAAACCTACGCAACGTACGCCCATGGGCCACACGCACACAGCCATCGCTGGCCATGTGCGCGCAGCCCATACGCTGCGTCGCATTGCTGCTGCTGCTTTCCTTCGCAAGGCATCACGCGAGCTGGTGCTCGCTGCGCGCGCCAGCACTCGGTGCACGCGAGCCATCGCTCGCTGCGCTCGCTCGCCAGCGCTCGCTTCATGCGAGCCAGCGCTCGCTGCGCGCGCTTGCCAGCGCTCGCTTTATGCGGGCCATTGCTCGCTGCGTGCGCTCGCCAGCGCTCGCTGCGCGCGCTTGCCAGCGCTCGATCCTGCGAGCCATCGCTCTCTGCGCGAGGCATCGACGCTGGGCGTAGCACTCGTGGCACGCGAGCTTGCGCTCGCTGCGCGCGAGGCTTCGCACGCTTGCGCGAGGCAGTGCGCGCTGTGGCGCAGCTCGCTTGCTGCCCACACGCGACTGCTGTGCCTTGCTTTCGCCCTCGCCCATTCGTCCATTGCTCACAGCCCACGACACAAGGCAGGGCTGCTGCCTTGTGCTCGTGCACCATGGCCTTGCTCATTGCATTCGTGCCGCATGGGCGACGAGCTCCCGTGCTCGTCGTCACATGCCCGCACTATACAACACCCCTTAAGGGTAACACGTAGCGTCCAATCCTTTGTGCGTGCAAGTTTCATGAGCGAATCGCATAAAATTTAAAATTTTATATTTAAAATTAATGACAAATTAATAAATAATATTAATTTCATAATTTTAGGGCGAAAAATCGAAAATTTATTATTCAATTGATTTCCGATTAACATGGATTCAAGTCTAGGTCATAAAAATTTAAAATTTAACATAAATTTGCAATTTTTATGGTGGTTTTTAATCATAGGTATCTAATTAAATTATAATTAATTATGAAAATCAAATTAATTCTAAATTATTCTAATTTTCAACAAATTAATCATAATTACAAATTAGATTGCATAATTAACAAGGCTAGGCATTCAAACTTGTTAAACATATATAGTAGGTCAATCAAAAATTCAAGATTTATCAACAAGAATCGCAAATATTTAATTTAACATCTTAAATTTACGAAATTTTGCGTTCGAAAAACTAAAACCTCCGAAAAGTCATAGTTAGGCTTCGAATTTGAGAATTCTGGGTTCGGCAGAAAAATATTATTTTTGTCAAAATTTTAGAATGCCTTTTACATGCGGAATTGACACAAAAATCACTCGATTTGGATGAGTAACGAAGAAACTGCCGAAAAACTGCATACGTATAATTAAATAAACGCAATTTGCAATTAATTAACAATTACGAAAATTAATCACCCCTTTTAATTCTTGCAAATTTGTAATATTTAACCATGTTCATGCAATTTAGATTATGAAAATAATAAGAGGCTCGTGATACCACTGTTAGGTTATGATACATATGACAATTCATAAATCATGCGGAAAAAACCATTAAGCCAGGAATACATATTATTTACACATAATCATTTAGCATAGTTTAGATGCATACTCTTTGTTGCGTGCCTTCCCTAGCTGCGCCGAACCGAACAAGAACAAGTCTTTAGGACTCCAAGTGTCGTCCCTCCGTAGATAGTCCACAGCACGTCCGGATCCGCCTTAAGATTGACCAACTAGAATCGCCCTTAAGGTACTCTGAATTTTCGGCACTTTATAGGCAATTGTATGACTGAATTTTGCTCTCAAAAACTCACTTTGAATACTTGAATGCTCGATGTAAATATGTGACCCTAGGCACCTATTTATAGAGTTATGGAAAAGGATTTGGAATCCTATTAGGATACTAATTTATTTAATTATAATCCTACTAGGACTCTAATTAAATAAACTAAATCTTTTAGGATTAGATTTAATCATATGAAAAATCCCGGTAGCTTTAGGATTCGAGTAGCACACAAACACACACGCACGCACAGCAGCCCACGAGGGGCGCCATGCGCGCGCGCGTAGCCCGCGAGCTCGCAGCCCACTGCCACAAGCCCACACGCTGCCGTAGCCTTGGCGCGCGCTGGGCCTGCCTTGCGGTGGGCCTGGCGCAGCCTTGGCTAGTGCGTTTGTGGCGCGCTGGCTTGCTGGGCGATGGCCCGGCTTCGTGCTGGGCCTTCGTCTGGCAGGCCTCGTCCGATGCTAATTCGTGCGATACGCTTCCGAATAATTTCCCGATTCCGGAATTCATTTCCGATACGAACAATATTCAACATTTCCGATTCCGGAATCAATTTCCGTTTCGAACAAATATTTAATATTTCCGTTTCCGGAATTATTTTCCGATTACGATAATATTTCCGATTCTGACAATATTTCCGTTTCCGGTAATATTTCCGATTCCGGCAATATTTCCATTTCCGATAATATTTTCCGATACGTACCATGTTTCCGTTTCCGGCAACATCTACGACTTGGATAATAATTATATTTCCGATACGATCCATATTTCCGTTTCCGGCAATATCATCGTTTCCGGAGTATTCATTTCTTGCCTGTGACGATCTCAGCTCCCACTGAAACCAAGATCCGTCGATTCCGAATATCCATAGATAGATTATTTAATGCCATTAAATACTTGATCCGTTTACGTACTATTTGTGTGACCCTACGGGTTCAGTCAAGAGTAAGCTGTGGATTAATATCATTAATTCCACTTGAACTGAAGCGGCCTCTAGCTAGGCATTCAGCTCACTTGATCTCACTGAATTTATTAACTTGTTAATTAATACTGAACCGCATTTATTAGACTTAACATTGAATGCATACTTGGACCAAGGGCATTATTTCCTTTAAGCACTCCCATCGTGGCTGCTACGATGCATGCGGGCGAGCAGGCTGCGCGCAAGCGTGGCTTGGCTTGCTGCGTTTGCGCGTGGCTGCTGCTGCGATAAGCCATGGGCCAGCGATAGGTCGTGCACTCGACGGGGCTTGGATGCAAACCCAAGTGCTCGTCATGTTACGATTATCGAGTTTTAAATTTTAATTTGAGATTTTCAGTTCATATAATTTTAATTAATTTTAAAATTAATAATTTAAATTGTTTTCTTGGATTTTAATTTTGAATATTATAATTATTATAAATTTTAATTTATTCTAATTATTTTACCAAAATTAAAAACCTTGAATTAATTTAAATTCGACTGAAAATAAATTAAATAAGTGGATTCAATTATAAATTTATATGAGCTTTAAATTTTAATCAAATTTGTATGTTTCCGGTTAGACTAGAAATACATTTTTATGTTTAAAATTAGTAAAGCATATGAATTTATTGGTTTAAGTGGGAGAATTTTTAGTCATAAACTATTGATTAGGTCTACAAATCCTTTAAGGTTAAACAACTTGATTAGAATTATTAAGGAGTGAATAAATTGGTAGATTGTTGGTGCCCTTAATTAATTGCTGCAAATATTTATGTGATGCATAACGTGTTTTACTAACCAGCTATGTAGGCCATTCATGATAATGAATGGGTGAATGGTATATATTGTATATGTACTGTTTTGCAGGTTATGAAGTGACTAGTATGGCCCAAATAGGATAGAAAATATGGTCTGCGTACCATTAATTTGAATGTAATTGGTCTAAAGTACCAAAATTGTTTTTCAATTCAAATATGGTCTGCGTACCATCAAATAGTTGTAATTAGTTTAATTACAGCTTATCCTATTTGAAGAAAATGGCGCCTCCCACGGAGATTTCCAAGACGGACTTTGAAGTTGAAGCTTCAACAAGAAGTCGGGCCATACTAGATCACATTTATCTTATGCATGTTTTAAGTTATTTATTGCTTTTAAATATGTCTTAAATATGCATGAGATCAAAGCTTGATTATGTTGCATGATTAAGGATTTTAGTTCACTTAAAATCTAACCAACATAGTAAGAGCCTTAAGTTCCAAACTTAAAAATTGAGTTAAAAGGTGCCATGCCAAAATAACACTTACTTGGATATCCTTTTTTCATCGATCTTAGTAATAGTTTTCCGCCATAGCGAGGTGTTACTTATCGATACTAAAGGGGTAAGGTACACAAATAATTGTGAGTACATGTTAGTTTTGGTGAAACTCAACGATATAAGTAAGGAGTCCTTTTCTGCCGTGGCAAAATCGATAGGTTTACCTAATAAGTTCTTAGACGTACCTATCAACCAAGAGTAGTTTCTAGACTACTAGCAAAAGGCTTTTGCTTACCTAAAAGATTTTAGAATTAAGTCTAAATACATAATGTGCTTAATTCTTCAATGGATTTTAGGGTCTTGGAATCATTTTATTCACACCTGCCGGAACACATAACTTGAATAAAATGCTTAATGAACATTGAATTATGCATGTATGCTAGAATTTAAGTTTATTAAGAGAAATTGTGAATGGTTATTTATTTGTTTATTCTTTTTCAATTGTAGTTTAACTATGGCAAACAACAATCAAAACATCATCATGGGTTCTGAGCTTATGGTCAAGCTGAACCTAACAAATTTTCTTGAATGGGAAGCTAAGCTAGTTGAAATAGTCAGACTCAATGGACTTGAGTATGTACTGTTACATCCCATGCCAAGCTACTATGCCAGAGACATGACCCCTGAAAGATTTTTCTCCTGGGATGCGGATCTCAAAAAGGTTATGAGTCTCATGCTGAACAATATCCCTGATGAATGGGCTAGAAGGTTTGTAGCCTATGAACCTTTCACTCTCATCAAGAATCTGAGGGATATCTGTCGTGGAAGCACGGAGGACAGGGATCTGAACGTCCATGAGTTGATTGAATCAATGTCTGGTCTAAAGGTTAGTTCTCCCAACAGGTGTTATAGGATGGAAGTCCAAGAAACACATGTTCAGCTCCTTCGCACTAAACAAAGGGTAGGCGTCCCACTAAGGTTCCATGTGGATCTTATGCTTTCATATTTTGATCGCCTAAGTTTGCTAGGAACACCTATAAGCGAAAGGATGGCAGTCTCTATCTTGCTCAATTCACTGCACAGTGGGTTTGGTCGCTGCAAGCAACTATACCTAAGTGAACCAAGAGAATAAACAGTTGCAGAATTTGTTCACCTTGTCAGAAAGGCTGAGATAATACTGGACTGTGAAGCCAAAGATTTTTTCAAGGCTAAAGGGAGACCGTTCAAGAAAAGTGGAAAGTCCAAGGGCAATGCTAAATCAAAGCAGGACAAGTCCACATCAAGCTGTCTTTATTGTGATGGAATAGGCCATTACAAAAGAGAGTGTCCAAAGCTAAAGGAAGATCAGAAGAACGGAACAGTCGTTCCATCTTCAGGTATTTTCGTTATAGACTGTACACTTGTTAATTCAACTTCTTGGGTATTAGATACAGGTTGTGGCTCACACTTATGTTCCAATTCATAGGGACTAAGAAGAAGTAGAAAGTTAAGCAAGGGTGAAGTCGACCTACGAGTGGGAAATGGAGCAAGAATTGCTGCATTAGCCGTAGGAACTTATTATTTTTCGTTGCCCTCTGGGCTAGTTTTGGAACTGGAAGAGTGTTTCCATGTTCCAAGCCTTACTAAAAACATCATTTCTGTTTCTTACTTAGATGCTAAGGGATTTTCCTTTTTAATAAAAGACAATAGTTATTCGTTTTATTTTAAAGAGATGTTTTATGGATCTGCTAGATTAGTCAATGGACTTTATTTATTAGATCACGACAAACAAGTTTATAACATAAATACCAAAAAGGCCAAAAAGGATGATTCATATCTCACCTATCTGTGGCATTGTCGATTAGGCCATATTAACTTGAAACGCATGGAAAGACTTCAAAAGGAAGGAATTCTAGAACCATTTGACTTAGAGGATTATGGTAAGTGCGAATCATGTTATTTGGCAAAATGACAAAGCAACCATTCTCTAAAGTTGGATAAAGAGCAACTGAACTATTGGGTTTAATCCATACAGATGTATGTGGACCAATGAGTACAAATGCTAGAGGTGGTTTCAGCTACTTTATCACTTTCACTGATGACTTCAGTAGATATGGTTATGTCTACCTAATGAAGCATAAGTCTGAATCCTTTGACAAATTCAAGGAATTTCAGAGTGAAGTAGAGAATCAATTAGGCAAGAAGATTAAAGCACTGCGGTCTGATAGAGGCGGTGAATATATGAGCTATGAATTTGATGACCATCTGAAAGAATGTGGAATTCTATCAGAATTGACTCCTCATGGAACACCACAATGGAACGGTGTGTCGGAACGGAGGAACAGAACCTTGCTAGACATGGTTAGATCAATGATGGGTCAGGCCGAACTTCCAATAGAATTTTGGGGACATGCACTAAATACAACTGCACTCACTATAAATAGAGCTCCGTCTAAAGCTGTTGAAAAGACTCCATATGAGTTATGGTTTGGAAAGCCTCCAAATGTGTCTTTTCTTAATATTTGGGGATGTGAAGTTTGGAAAACCTTGTCAAACGATTAATTTCAGACAAACTTCATCCAAAATCTGACAAATGTATCCTTGTGGGCTATCCAAAGGAAACAAAGGGGTATTACTTCTACAATACATCTGAGAACAAGGTGTTTGTTGATCGAGATGGTATCTTTTTGGAAAAGGATCACATTTCCAAAATGACAAGTGGGAGAAAAGTAGACCTCGAAGAAATTCGAGCCGAACAACAAACTCTAGAGAATGCTCAAGATGACATTCAAGATGAAACTCAGAGATCTTTAGAAGTATCTGGTGAGAATCATGGTCAATCTAGAGATATAACCCCGCGTAGATCGCAAAGATATAGATCTCAACCGGAAAGGTAATTAGGTAATTTGACGAACCAGAGCTATGATGTTCTATTACTTGAAAGTGATGAACCTGCGACTTACAAGCAAGCTATGACGAGCCCTAGCTCCAAGCAATGGCAAGAAGCCATGCAATCTGAATTAGACTCCATGTCAGAAAACCAAGTATGGGATTTGGTCGATTTGCCAGATGGCTACCAAGCCATTGGAAGCAAATGGGTTTTCAAACTGAAAAAGGACAAGGATGGGAAACTTGAAGTTTTCAAATCTAGATTGGTTGCAAAAGGTTACAGGCAAGTCCACGGTGTGGATTACGATGAAACCTTTTCACCAGTTGCAATGCTAAAATCTATTCGGATAATGTTACCAATCGATGCATATTACGATTACGAAATATGGCAGATGGATGTCAAAACCGCTTTCTTAAACGGCGTTTTAACAGAAACTGTGTTTATGAGACAGCCTGAGGGTTTTGAGGATCCAAAGAATGCTAAAAATGTATGCAAGCTAAAGAAATCAATCTACGGATTGAAGCAGGCATCCAGGAGCTGGAATATACGTTTTGATGAAGCAGTCAGTGACTTTGGTTTCATCAAGAACGCAGACGAATCTTGTGTATACAAGAAGGTCAGTGGGAGAAAAATTGCTTTCCTAGTATTATATGTCGATGACATATTACTTATCGGAAATGACATTCCTTTGTTGAACTCTGTCAAGATTTGGCTTGGGAAATGTTTTTCGATGAAGGATCTAGGAGAAGCACAATACATATTGGGCATCAAGATTTACAGAGATAGATCTAAATGGATGATTGGACTTAGTTAAAGCACTTATATCAATAAGGTGCTTGATAGGTTCAAGATGGCAGACTCCAAGCGAGGCTACCTACCCATGTCTCATGGAATGACTTTAAGCAAGACTTAGTGCCCAAAAACACTTGATGAGCGTAGACGAATGAATGGGATTCCATATGCATCATTAATTGGTTCAATAATGTATGCTATGATATGTACACCCCCGGATGTTGCGTACGCACTCAGTGCTACGAGCAGATACCAGTCAGACCTAGGAGAGGCACATTGGACTGCTGCCAAGAATATTCTGAAGTACCTGAAAAGGCACAAAGATGACTTCCTGGTCTATGGTAGAGATGATGAATTAATTGTTAAAGGCTATACGGACGCAAGTTTCCAAACTGACAAAGATGATTTCAGATCACAGTCTGGGTTTGTCTTCTGCCTCAACGGAGGTGCAGTAAGCTGGAAAAGTGCTAAGCAAAGCACCATTGCAGATTCTACAATTGAAGCGGAGTACATTGCTGCACATGAAGCAGCAAAGGAAGCTATATGGCTAAGGAAGTTCATAGGTGAACTTGGTGTAGTCCCCTCCATTAAAGGACCAATAGCCCTGTATTGTGATAATAACGGAGCTATTGCACAAGCAAAGGAGCCTAGACACCACCAAAGAGTGAAGCATGTACTTCGTAGATTTCACCTTCTACGAGAGTTCGTTGAAAGAAAAGAAGTCGAGATAAGCAAGATTGGAACTGATGACAACATATCAGATCCATTGACTAAACCTCTGCCGCAGGCGAAGCACAACTCGCACACTGCAGCTATGGGAATCAAGCATATTGGAGAATGGCTTTGATGTCCTTGTTTGATGTTTTAAAGTTTTAGAGTTTAATACTTTATAAAACATTATTGGTTAATCATTCACAATAAATGAATATAATTCATTTTTCCATTTAATTTGTGGTTTATTAAATGATAAGTCCCTTCAATTTGACAAAATATTCAAGATACACTGTCAGGACCAGTCCTGTGACTAAGAAATGTCTGTCAAGTGAACTTGAATGTCAAAAGTTGAAAATGGTCCCTGGTCGGAGTTTTCTATGAAATTGGACGCATAGAAAACTTTAGACGACTAGAATGCAAGATGACTAGTAGTTCTGTTTCTTGAACTATGTGGACATGGCAATGTCATAATCATTTGCATAGATACTTACTTTGGGAAGACTAGTAACGGACAGACCTATGAAACTTTACTGTAAGAGATGAAAATCTGTCATAAGTAAATTTCATTAAAATTATTAGACACTAAATCCTCAATACCTGAGTGATTTGAGATTACTTGTTTGAGAACTAGTTGCTTTGACGTTGACCAAGCGTCGCACCGTAAAAGGAGGCTATAAAGGCAACGCTCAGGTAATCACCTATCAAACGAAGTCTAATCTCAAGATCGCAAGATTGGGATTGTCCTCCCATAAATCGGGATGAGATGCTTAAAAGTTGTACAAGGCCACTCGGAGAGCTAGAAACTGTAAAATGCATGGCCGTGCTCGGATGAATCATAGGCTATGTTTATCTGTTTATTTGATCACTTGAACTCTGAAACCGAGAAACACCTCTAGACATAATAAGGATGACAACTCTTACCTTATGTTCAAGAGCAAGCATCGAGCGACAAAGGAATTAGGTAATGCACACTTGTCCCTTGGTCCAAGTATGCATATAATTTTAAGTCTAATAAATGCGGTTCAGTATTAATTAACAAGTTAATAATTCATTGAGATCAAGTGAGCTGAATGCCTAGATAGAGGCCGCTTCAGTTCAAGTGGAATTAATGATATTAATCCACAGCTTACTCTTGACTGAACCCGTAGGGTCACACAAATAATACGTAAACGGATCAAGTATTTAATGGCATTAAATACTCCATCTATGGATATTTTGGAATCGACGGATCTTGGTTTCAGTGGGAACTGAGATCGTCACAAGCAAGAAATGAATACTCCGGAAACGATGATATTGCCGGAAACGGAAATATGGATCGTATCGGAAATATAAATATTATCCAAGTCGTAAATGTTGCCGGAAACGGAAACATGGTACGTATCAGAAAATATTAATGGAAATGGAAATATTGCCGGAATCGGAAATATTGCCGGAAACGGAAATATTGTCAGAATCGGAAATATTATCGGAATCGGAAAATAATTCAGGAAACGAAAATATTAAATATTTGTTCGAAACGGAAATTAATTCCAGAATCGGAAATATTAAATATTGTTCGTATCGGAAATAAATTCCGGAATCGGGAATTTAATCGGAAGCGTATAGTACGAATTAGCATCGGGCGAGGCCTGCCAGACGAAGTCCCAGCACGAATCCGGGCCATCGCCTATCCAGCCAGCGCGCCACAACGCACCAGCCAAGGCTGCGCCAGGCCCACCGCAAGGCAGGCCCAGCGCGCGCCAAGGCTGCGGCAGCGTGTGGGCCTCGTGGCAATGGGCTGCGAGTGCTCGCGGGCTGCGCGCGCGCGCATGGCGCCCCTCGTGGGCTGCTGTGCGTGCGTGTGTGTGTTTGTGTTCATATATGAATCCTAAAGCTATCAGGAATCGATATATGATTAAATTCCTAATCCTAAAAGGATAAATTAATTAAATAAGAGTTCTACTAGGATTCTAGTTTAATCAATTCGTATCCTAGTAGGATTCCAGTTCCTTTCCCATACCTCTATAAATAGGTGCCTAGGGTCATAATTTATAGATACAATTGAAGTATTCTAAAGGTAAGATTTTGAAGAAAAATCAGCCATACACTTGCACCTAAATAGCCGAAATTTCTAAGCAACCTTAAGGGCGATTCTAGTTGGTCAAGCTTAAGGCGGATCCAGACGGGCTGTGGACTATCTACGGAGGGACGACACTTGGAGTCCTAAAGACTTGTTCTTGTTCGGTTCTGGCGCAGCTAGGGAGGGCACGCAACAAAGTGTATGCATCTAAACTATGCTAAATGATAATGTGTAAATAATATGCTTTCCTGGCTTTATGGTTTTTCCGCATGATTTATGTTTTGTCATATGAATCATAACCTAACAACTGCCCCATTAGTCTGTGGGCGGTAAGGCGAAGAACGATGATGCTAAATTTTGTACTCGGTGAACAGATCTTCACACTCTCCTTGGAAATGGGTTCCCTGGTCACTAATGATCTCGTGAGGAATGTCGTATCTGCATATGATGTTTTCTTGTATGAATTGGGCCACTTACATGGAACCCAACACTTTGAATGATCTGGCTTCGACCCACTTGGTGAAATAATCGATTGCAACCAGTATGAATTCACGACCCCCGGTGCCGGTTGGAGTGACTTTGCCGATGAAGTCGATACCCCAAGCTGAGAATGGCCATGGTGATGACTGAGAATATAGCAAGGATGGGGGAATGTGCTTTTGGTTCGCACACTTTTGACAAATAGGACATTTCTTGACAAAGAAGTAGCAGTCCCGCTCGAGGATAGTTCAGTAATACCGAGTCCTGATGACTTTGAGGGCTAGCATCTTCCCATTCATGTGAGTACCACAGACCCAGGCATGTAAGATATCCATGACTCTTTGTGCTTCATGCTTGTCAACACATCAGAGATTGGGGCCATTAGAGGACCTCTTGTATTGAATGCCGCCATCTAGGACGAAGTTGGATGATTGTAGGCGTAAAGCCCTTTGACTTTTGCTTGAAAGATGCAGTGGGTACTCAGATTTTTGTTGATACCTTTGGATGTATGTAAACCATGGCTCATCTTTGTCAGGCTCGACATCGTCAATATGATGGACATATGCTGCTTCTTGACGCATTTCAATTGTAAGGGGCATTTTAGCCATGCCATTTGGAATGTTGATCATTGATGCCAGCTTTTCCAGTGCGTCGGCGAATTGATTCTCCTCTCTTGGGAGGCATGTGTAACGAAGCTCTTCTACTTGTTCAGACAGCTTCTCGAGATAGGACTGGTATGGGGTAAGCTTTTGCTTCTGACATTCCATTTGCCGGAAATCTGATTGATGATTAGGGAGGAATCCCCGTATACTCGAAGTTTCTGGACACCCAATGCTAAGGCGGCTTCCAGGCCCATAATGCATGCTTCATATTCGGCCGCATTGTTTGTAACATTGAATTGCAAATTTTCTGATATGGGAATGTGAGTGTCGTCCGGAGCTACCAGGATCACCATGACACCACATCCGTTTTGATTTGAGGCACCGTCAAAGTGCAGCGACCAACTATCATTGCTTGTCATTAGGATTTTCTCATCGGGTAGGTCGTAATCCTCCTCTTCTGCCTCGATGGGACAGTCGGCTAGGAAGGCTCAAACTTGTGAAACCTTAATAGATTTTTGAGGGATGTACTTGAGATCGAATTCTGCTAACATAACCAACCATCTGGACAACCGTCCATTGAGAGCTGGCTTTTCGAATAGGTACTTGAGAGGATCTGCCTTGCAAACTACATGTACTGTGTGGGAGAGCATGTAATGTCAGAGTTTCTTTGTGACCCAAACCAAGGTGATACTTAGTCTTTCGAGTTGAGTATATCTGGTTTCGTACTCGAGTAGCTTCTTGCTTATATAGTACACAAAATTTTCTTTGCCTTCGATCTCTTGGGCGAGCATGGCCCCTACTGCCGAGTCAGTTGTTGTAAGGTAAAGCCTGAGGGGAGCCCCCGGTATTTCTGGCTTTAACACTTGCGGATTTTAATCAATATTCGATTGATTGGTCTGAGGTTATTGACAAAAAAGATTTGTCTAAGTCACTTCGTTTCTTTTTGTCCAAGTCACTTCGTTTCTTTTTGTCGAAGTTGCTTCTCTTTTTGTCTAACTCACTTCCTTTTTTCTTTGTGAGTTTTGGGACAACCAAAGTTGACTTCAGTCATTATTTATTGAACAGAAGCAAAAGCATCAGTAACGGTTGGAAGATAGTAAAAAGTCATCGTAAACCGGATTTTAAAGATAGTCCTTGATGGTGTCAAATGCATGTTGACAGTCTTCGTCCCATACAGGCTCACAAATCATGGCGAGGTTTTGAAATGAATCTGCTGATATATTGTAACTACCCGAGGAACCCCCGAATTTCTCTCTTATTCGCTGGCGGTTTCACATCTAGGATGGCCTTGATTTTTGAAGGATCAGCCTCGAAGCCCCGAGAACTGATGACATACCCGAGTAACTTGGATGACGTTACCCCGAATGCACATATATTTTTGAGGATTAAGCCTCATATTGTATTGCCTGAGCCTGTTGAAGAATTTTCAAAGTAGTGTTGTATGCTCATGTCTCTCTCTAGATTTGACGATCATATCATCGACATATACCTCGATTTCTCTGTGAATCACGTCGCTCATAATGGATGTGGTTGTTCTTTGATACATAGCCCCCGCATTCTTCAGTCCGAACGGCATAACTGTATAACAATATGTACCCCACTGAGTGATGAAGGTTGTCTTCTCCATATCTTCCTCTGCCATGGGAATCTGATTGTAGCCTGCGTACCTGTCCATAAAAGAGATTAAGGCATGATTTGTTGTGTTGTCGACCAAGATGTCGATGTGAGGCAATGGAAAACCTTCTTTAGGGCTAGCCCTGTTAAGATCCCTGTAATCAACGCACATTCGTACTTTGCCGTATTTCTTTGGAATTGGGACAACATTTGCAATCCATTCTGGATACTTGGCTTCTCGAATAAACCCGGCCTCTAGCTGCGTAGAGACTTCTTCTTGAATTTTGAGGGAAACATCCGGTTTCATGCGACGTAGTTTCTGCTTGATGGGCTTTGAACCTGGAATGAGGGGAATTGTATGCTGACCGATGCTTGGATCAACACCTGGCATATCATGATAGGACCATGCGAAGACGTCTATGTACTCTGAAAGTAGCTTGATAAGATCATCCCGCTCTGCTTGAGATAGAGTCAAACCAATCTGAACTAGTTTTGGATCACTCCTGTTAGAAAAGTTAACTTTTTCTATTTCCTTAATTATGGGCGTCCTGTTTTCATGATTTTCGATAGCTTTTATGATTTCAAGGTCAGTTTCTTGTGAAGCAAAGTTTTTTGGATTAGGAGTGTGTTTTGAATTTGGACTTGAAGAGTAGGAGGAAATTTAAGTATTATTGAAATTAGCAACCATTACATCGACAACTTTAACTTGAAGTTCGGCCTTTAGAGGCTCTTGATTGATGCAAGACTCTAGCCCTAGACTCTTAGACTCATCACTAGACTCGAAAATTGAAAGACAAACTCTGGACTTGAACATATGAAACTAATCATAGAGATAGTTCTTGGGGTACTCCCACACATCCACATCGCCATCATCATCATTGAGAAAGTTGCATCCACAGATCTCTGAAACTTGATTCTAGACTTGGTTCCAGGTACTGTATGGAAATGCAGCAAAGCGGCTTTTGCACTAGGTATTGAGTTCTAGAAGAAACATCCTTACCATCTTTCCTTGCTCAGGTTGAACTACACGAGCAGAGGCATTCCACCTGTAGTAATATTCTTCGACGCACTCATCCTTCTCTTGGCGCAGGGCCGGTGCATGCTTGACAGAAGTGCCATTGTAGCTAGTGCCCTTGGGTGTGAGACAGTCATGACCATCTAACAGCTCCTTGAACCAAGGCTCTCAGAATAGGAGGTCGAAGTTAGCCGGTATATTGACGACTAGGAATTCAGCGTTGTGGACCCCCAGGATTTTGTATTTGGTGCCAAGGTTTTTGACGGTCCGCTCTGTGGTTAGCATTAAGTCGTACTCAGAGATGCCCAAAGCTTTCAGGGTTGCTAGGGGACAAATGTTTTCTTGAATATCAGTGGTTACCCTGGGTTCGGGGATCACCCAATCTTGACTACGTGGAATGAGATGGTAGGAACTTGGAAACATCAGCTCGAAACTTGGTTTGTACAATGTGGAGATTAAGTTGCATGGGAAGTTCTCCTCTTCATCCTCATAAACGTAGGAAATAGCTTGTACTGAAGGAGACTACTTGGCTCCTGGAGATAGGGGAAAAGTCTTGTTGTCGACCATATTCTGGATCAGATGCTTTAGCTTTAAGAAGTTTTCGATGTCATGCCCGTTCCCCTGGTGGAACTTGCAATAGGCCTTGGGGTCCCAGCTTTTGGACCTCTTGACAGCTGGAGGATCTGGTCTGGGCCCAATGGGAGTGATGACTTGCTTCTCGGCCAATCGGTCAAAGGTGTCGCTATAGGACATCCCGAGGCCGGTAAAAACCCTTTGAGGCTTGCTTTGGATATCGCGCTGATTATCATTGTTCTTGAAGTTGTTTGGCTTCGGACCTTGAGGAGCTTCTAAGGCGTTAATTTCGTGGACCTTATGTGTTGCTTCAACTTTCTTGCCCTTCCACTTCTCAACTTGTGGAGTCGGTTCCACGGGTGCTTTCATGAGGTCATCTTCTATGTCAACCCCGATGTCATATGTTCTTTTGAAACTTTCCAGACCCAAGTATTTCATATGAATGTTGTACATTGGAAGGAGCCCAACAATAAAAATCTTGACCAGTTCTCTCTTGGAGGGCCGAGTAACCATTTGAGATGTCATTTCCCTCCACCGGTTGAGGTAGTTGGTGAAGCCTTCTTGGGGTCCTTGCCTGAGAACCTCCAATTCTCGAAGAGTGGTTTGAAGTTGTATGTTGGGTTGGTATTGTTCCATGGATGCCTGAGCTACCGCTTCCCAAGTGCTGGTTTGATGGTCCTTGAGGGAATAGTACTATTTCTGACAGACTGGTTCCAAGGACATAGGGAATACCACAGGGTAGAGGCTATGATCAACTCCTTTGATTGCCATGGTGGCTCTAAAGTTCTTGAGATGGTACTTAGGATTGTCGGTTGACTTGAATTTTGGAATATCATTGGCGGAGAATTTTTCTGGCAAGTTAGCTTTCCCCTTGAGACTGTCCTACATTGAAGTGTCAAAATAGTTCTCTTGATTAGTTACCTTGTTGACCATGCTCTCGATTTTCTTAGTCAGGTCGACTGGGGGTGTAGCTTGTTCTACTACACCCAAGAGGTTGCTCACATTCTCCAGATTGGTGTTGAGGTTGGCTACGGCGGCCATGAGTTTGGAAATTTGATCGGTGGTGGCCATTTGGACTGATTCTTGAAAGGGACTGGAGGTTTGACTTGTAGAAGGTGAACTTGCTGCTTGTTCGATGCCGGCTATAAGGGAGGCTAGGGCTGATGGAGTTCTCTTCAACCTTTCTCCTCTTCGGAGAACCCACAAGATCTTTTGACTCCTAGTTAGGACACATGACATTATTTTAGAACTTGGAATTCCCGACACATGTTATGATATGCATGCAATGAATAAGACCTAGACTTGACTCTAAGTGCCACTCTGAAGATTTGGGATTTTTGATTTTGTATTTGTATTCGGGATTTGCGACCCGTGGGAAATATTTCAAAGGAACTTCAACCTATTAGACTTGTATTGGAAATGTTTTTGAAAGAGATTTCAACCTATTGGGATTTATATTTGTATTAGTATTGGGACTTACAAACCGTTGGAAGTTTTTGAAAGGAGGTTCATTCTTTTGTGGAGGCTTCCTCCTTGTACCATTCCTAAAGACTTGCAACCTGGTATTAGGACTCGGAATATTGAAAGGGAATTTTGACCCATTGGATTTTGTATATTCTAAGGGAGTTTCGACCCAACATAGAGTGTGGAATATTTTAGGGGAATTTCAACCCGATAGAAATGTAGAAATTGAATTTGTATTATTTCAAGGGACTTTCAACCCGGGAAGAGGGTTTGGATTGGTATTATTTCTGGGGAGTTTCAACCCATGAGAAGGAAAATTGGATTTTGTACTTATTTCAAGGGGATTTCAACCCGTCAATAGAACTAGGAATATTTTAGGGGAATTTCAACCTATTGGAATTTGGAATATTCGAGGGAATTTCAACCCAAAATAGAGTTTGGAGTATTTTAGGGGAGTTTCAACCCATTGGATTTTGTATTATTTGTTCCGGGATTCGCGACCCGTTGGAACTATTTCGGGGGGGATTTCAACCCATTTGTATGGGGTTTGGACTATTTCAAGGGATTTTCTAACCGTTGGAAATGTTTTAGGAGATCGAATTTGTATTATTTTTTGGGATTTTCAACCTGTGGGAATTTTTTGGAATTGAATTTATATTATTTTTGGGGATTTTCAACCCGTTGGGAATGAGTTTGGAAATCGAATTTGTATTATTTCTAGGGATTTTCATCCCGTTGGAATTCTTTTTGAATTTCGTATTTGGGACCAATGGAAGGTATGAATTTTTGTAGTTTGAAAGTGAATTTGAAATTCGAATTTGATTTGGAGTTTGGATTTGGAATTTGAAAAGAGGCATTTTGTACAGAAGATGAGGCTTTGAATTTGGAATTTTGAAGGATTTAGAACTTTTGGAGTTGAAAATTCGGCATTACGCCGCCATAGGTTTTAGGCATTTGAAATTGGACTTGGAACTTTGATTTTTGAAAAGGGGATTTGAATAGGAATTTGAGACTTGAAAGCCCAGCATTATGCCTCCATGGACTTGGAAATTTGAAGTGTTGAACATAGAATTTTGAGATTGAATTGAAAACCCGACATTATGCCATCATGGATTTGAGACTTGAAGTTTGGAACATTGAACTTGAAGTTTGAAAGATTGAATTGAAGGACACAGATTTGAAAATTGGAACTTGAGGTTTGAAAGGCTGAATTAAAAATTCGGCATTACACCATCATGAGTTTGGAAACTTGGAGTTGAGGTTTTGAACATGGAATTGGGAATTTGAACTTGAGATTTGAAAGGTTGAAGGAAAAATTCGGCATCACGCCATCATGTGTTTGGAAATTTTAACTTGAAGTTTTGAACATGGAATTGGAGGTTTGAATGATTGAATCGAAAATCCGGCATTATGACGTTGTTGGATTGAGTTTTTGAGTTTGGAATTTTGAAGTAGGACTAGAAAATTCGGCATTATGACGCCGTTGGATTGGAACTTAAAATTTGGAATTGGAAATTGGATTAGAAAATCCGGCACTATGACGCCGTTGGATTTGAATTTGAATTTTGAATTTGGAAGTTGGACTTGAAAAGCCGGCATTATGACGCGTTGGATTTGAATTCGAATTTGGAATTTGTACTTGAAAATCCGGCATTATGACGCCGTTGGATTTCGAATTTGAATTTTTAATTTGGAATTTGTGCGTGAGGGGTGTTTAGGGGTTTTGAATCAAATGGAGTGGCACTCCTAAAAGACCCTAAATCGGAGATTTTAGATGCATGAGGTTTGAATGATGCTCCTAAGGGTTAGGTTCCCTAGTTGGAGGCTAATGGTTTTGGAAAAGCTAGAACTCGAGGTTAGTCATTCACGCGTGCAAAGACACCCACACAATGCACAAATAGCATGTTGCCACACTAACACAGATATGAATGCGACATGTAAAGTTCTCAACCTAAGGTCGGTCTAAATTTTGTATGATGCAAGTGGTCGGCTTTGGGTGTCAAAAGGGTTCTTAACTAAGAGGCGGATCCGGCAACAACTATTTCACCTCCTCAAAGTGGAGGTGTTGGTTGGCGGACGACCTCCATACTTGACATCAGGAATGTCAAGCAAGTGTCAAGTTTGGGTAGGCGCGGAAATGGTCACACACTTTGGTCAGGAACCGTATGGAGAGTCACCATTTCGTTGCCCCCGAGGCTAACCCGAATGTAAAAGACATTCATGTTGGGCAAGGTAGAAATTCATTTTGCACAAATATGGTTTTCGAAATATGCATGACATGCCTAGAAATTGAAAATTGTACTCGAGTACTGTACTTGAAAAGCTCGTTTTTCGGCATTCATTCTCAAGGTTTGGGAGCGTCCTTCGCAATTCAAATTCAGAACTGAACTCCCATTCGAAAACTTGGGCAGCATGGGCAACCAACCACTGGAAGCCACGGCGCTGAATGTAGGCAGCAGCGTCTGGCGGAGGGACCTGAGCCCGGCGCTGATGCTGGCATCGAGAACTTGAGCATGGCAGTGGCAAGTTGCTCAAAGCTTGCTCGTATTGTCGAATTGAAATTTAGAACTCCCCAGTGGAGTCGCCAGAATTGTAGGGGGTTTTTTTGTACTTTTTTGGACACCCTACGGGGTTTTGAAAGATTTGAATTTCGATGGAGTCGCCACCAAAAAATTTTAAGGGTCTGGTTTGGAAAGACCAAAGTTGACTCTTTGTGGATAAGGCATAGAATCTTAGAAACAGATGGGTGAGATCCGGGCAAGGGAATGAAGTGCTTATTTTGCGAGCTTTTAAAATTGTATTCGAATACATGACAAGAAATATTTTCGGATAACCCTAGTCATGGCACTATGTTGGTTTGAACATGCATTTAGGACATAGAATTGCTATTTGTATTGTGATTACTTTGCTTTAAAGTTAATTAAAGGAACCTAAGGCCGAGTTGCCAAAGAATAATCTGTGTTAAGCGTGATGTAACTTTGTATTTTGTTGGATTTAGCATGTGAGGTGATGAAAGCAATAAACCAGTAAAGCCTCAACACAATAAGTAAAGGAATTATTGAAAGTGCGTACAAAACCACATCACCTTAAAATAGGGTGAGTAAAGAGTGCAGAATTGAAATTGCAATAATAAAGGTGCGAAATTGAATGCGATATTGAAATGTGTTATTGAAATTGCGGTATTGAAATTCGAGTTGAAAGGTGCAATATTGAAATGCTTTATTGAAAAAATTGCGGTATTGAAATTGCATTATTGTATTTGAGATCCGAACGCCAAACGGCTACTTAATAATAAGTGCGTCGGACACGGATTCAATTCTAAAAATCTCAACTTTAAGATGAGTTGCTCATCACAAAGTGTCTTAGATTTTGGTTATTGAAATAGAACTTGAATATTGAATCTTGAACTTGGGAGGCTAAATGCTTAAAGTCCAAATCTTTTAATGTGAAAAAGATCTCAACTTTAATATGCTCCACAACTTTGATATTGATTATAGTTTGAGGAAGTGATTACAAACAACCTTAAACATCATAGAATCCATAACTTTGTATTTGAATCATAAAAGGGTTTTGATTTTGTAAAAATGTGTAATTGTTGTAAGTAACACTTTTAAGAGTAAAAGTGTCAACTTTACTAATCATCTTTGAAATAAAGATTGAATCTTGTATGACATAATGGAAATGGTTTTTGGACAATCATTTGGAGAGGGTTTCAAGAGTGAAACCTCCCAAAGATGACACCTTTGGCATAATTTTTCCTAGTTAATCAAGGGTATGAACCCTAATGATAACATCACTGGATTTCCGATAAGTGCTCCCAATTGCTTAAATACTTGAAATTGTATAGGAATTTGTAATTTAGAATTGGATTTTTGTATTTTGATTTTGAGAGTAGATTTGAAATTACGACGTTGTGTTTTTGATTTGCCGCCCCAAATTCTTAGAAATGAGGGCTTAAATAGAGAATTAATCGGCTAAAATCCAAAAGCCAGCTGCGCCTGGCGCAGGTGACGTGGCTCAGAATCTGCCAAAGCAAGGACGATGACACCGTCCTTGCCTTTGTCTCTTATGGTTGTACTTTTGTACAAATTGTACGAAGTTGACACGTAGTGAATGCTTAATGATTAAGGCTTGATTTGGCGTCTAAAAACAAGTCATTTTCGGGTTTGAACTCGGTTTTACGGGACGGGGCCCGGAATGCTTTGTTTTGTGGGTCGGCGCCCGAATTTGGATTGCTTAATGTCATTTTGGCTGGAAAATGCCTTGTAAAATCAATGGAGAGGTCCATTGGGTGAGATTGTGTTTGGATTTTGAAATTGATTTTTGGAAATTGAATTTTGTACCAAGTTCCGTGATGGGAACGGGCTCGGGAATTGGACTTTGGATTTTGGAATATATTTTAGCAATTGGGACTTCCGCACGGAGTTGCACCAACCACCTAGCAAGGATAATAGTATCGTCATCATCCCATTAGGGGAGACACGATTTAGGTGTCTACACCGCTCCTTTAGTATCTTTTCAGTAACCTCCAAAAAAATTGTTATGTTGTATTGTAGTTAGAGGAATCATTTTCGCTGCCATCATTTTCCAAGTTGTCTTCGCCTTCTTCAGCAGAATCCCCGTTCCCTACTTCTGCTATTGAGTTCGCAGATATGTTCGCTGAAGTAAAGTTATCCACAGTCAAATTCTTTTTAAGAACTTCTACCCACTCAGTTATCTCAATAACAACATTGCACGATCCAAAGTTAGCACTCCACTTCTACTTAAAGAGAAATGTAGAGATCTGTATCTGGAATAGAAAGCATCAGGAAATTTTCAGGTCTAATCACAAAGCTCCTTACGTTAGCAAAAAATTTCTGGAACAGTAAATGGAAAGCAACAACCAACATATACTCAAATAAGCATATGCTCAATATAGCTCAAGCCCCTACCGTAAAGTGGTATAGGCCAATCCAGATATACTGAGAAAATATGGGAGAAGAAACACTGAAGCATTTACTCTAAAGGGCTTTCTGGTAGGTGGTTAAAGATTGATTCATTTCATTCAGGTAATAAAATCTGCTACACCTAGACCTATATAGTACTCCGTATCAAATATCAGAAATTATATTATGACCTCCTGACACTTTGTTAGGCATTCTTGTAGTTTTAAAATACTACTAAAAGAAAAAGTTTGTAAAGCAAGCTTATTTTTTGTCAAGAGGATGAAAAATGGAGGCTAAAAGAAAGAACACGACGACTGTCTAGTATGAATGTATGATTCCTATAAAAGTGGGTTCTCAACGGATTAAGACATTTCCAGTGGGACATACATACATCACAGAAAGAAGAGGATGGAAATAATCTGACAATGGCAAGAAGTCAAGAACCATATTATCATACAAATTCAAGTTTTACTTAATACGGAAGTTACATTTTTTTGCTAACATTCTTTATATATACTTACACCATCATCCAGGAACTCGAGACCTCTTTCTTCCTCCCAATTTTCAGTTTTTGCAGCGAGATCCTCCCCTCCACCATCCCTATATGAAATCAAGCATGATTAAAATCAAACGAAATTGCCTGTTAAACCAAATAAAGAAAATATTGACCTTGTGTTTTGCTTTTGTACAGGATTAGGGATGTTCTCGTCAAATATCAGACATTTTCTGCAAATAAACCAAGATTAACACATATGAGCACAAGATTTCAACTAAAAATTGAAAATCTATATTTTTTTGAAGTTTGAATCAGGAGAGAGAAGAAAAGAATTACTGGGAATTTAACATCCAATGCCCTTCTCGTTATTTTTGCCTCATGCCCGAATTTTCTAACCCCTTCATAATTAATCACAAATTTCAATAATCCACCTAAAAATTAACTAATTTGTGCTATTAATCAAGAAAAAGAAAGAAAACAGAAACACCAAATCAATATTCCAATTCAACTAAACCAGCCATAATTCAACAAAATCAACAATTAAAAGCAAGAAACAAAACCCTAATTCGAAATTTCAGAGAAAGGAAAATCATACTAGGGAGACATAGAAGAATTGATAGTGAGGAGATTCAGAAGCAGTACGCAAAATTAACTAATTTGTGATATTAATCAAGAAAAAGTAAGAAAACAGAAACACCAAATCAGTATTCCAATTCAACTAAACCATCCATAATTCAACAAAATCAACAATTAAAAGCAAGAAACAAAACCCTAATTCGAAATTTCAGAGAAAGGAAAATCATACTAGGGAGACATAGAAGAATTGTTAGTGAGGAGATTCACAAGCAGTAAGCAAAAATTCAATAGCCGTTCATATCAACAGTCAAGTTCAGTTATTGGTGAGAGAGATGGATGTAGTAGCGCTGACCAATAAAGGAAAGAAGAAGGAGAAGAAGGGAGAGGAGATAGAAAATGGGGGCAGAGGAGATTGGAGTGAGAGCTGGGGCTTGGAACCAGCGGTGAAATAAAGAAGAAGGGAAGCAGGGAAGCGAGGAGGAGGGAAGCAGAGAAAGAAACGAGCGTCACATAATTTGGAGAGGAGGTAGAGAAGACAATGTGGCGTGATCTGAATTGAAGGGCAAACCACGTAAAATAAAGAAACATAAAGGGTATTATGGTAAGTTCACTGTTACAGGAATAGTAACTCATGTTCAAGCCTTTATAAGGGTTATGATTACTACCTTATGATGAACAAAGTCATACAACATTTTATTGGGTTTATCTAAATACTTCCATATAATACTGCAAATTTTTTAATAACTTTTTCTAATTGATAATTTAAGATATTAATTAATAGTTGTTAGTTACTAATAATCGTGAAAATAAAATTGGTTTATAAAAAAATGGAATAAATATTAAACAAGAAAATCGATGCACAACTAACATGTGATCCCCTCTGCTTAAAAAAGCACCTCCAGATATTTTAGGCCAAACAATTAAATTATATTTTAGTCAATTTTTAACAAACATCTATATACGGACTAAAATAAAGGCAAATCTATGTAAAGCGGACAAATACATCTATATACGGATTATATTTTGCCTAAAGTTTGGTGAGTGATGTGGTTGAAAAATACATTCGTGTCGTGGGCGACGGGGAAAGAATGGATTTTAGACCGTGTCTCTAAACATTCCTCTAATTGATTATGAAAATATCAAAAAAATTACTACTAACTTACATATTATAATGTTTTGTTTATTTACTCAATTATTATAATTAGACAAAGGAATTGTCAAAAACTCTGAGTTTTAAAGTTCAAAACTCACCTACCAACCAAAAAACGTTGAGTGCAAGGGTGGGGTTGAGGCAAGTGTTGATGCACGGGGGTGATGGAGAAGGGATGGATTTTATTATTTACCTTTCGAGATAGGGATTGGGAGGGTGGGTATCGTTTCTATCGTGGGTGCATAGGATGGGATAGGAATTTTAGGCGGGTACGAGTGTGCATGCCCCGCCCCGCATCAAAGACATCTCAAGCTAAATAAATTAAATGGTTTGATAGGTATTGAGTGATTGGGTAATGAGTTTGATGAGGCGACTGGGCGTGTATTACTATCGAAGTGGATAATGGATGGAATAACTTTATGTTTGACCCACGTGATGAATGAGAAATAAAATAAATTTTCAACGTAACCTCATTTGTTTTAATTGTTTTAATAATAAACAAGACACTGAATGAACAATAACAAGTTTATCTATAGTTAATTTTAATCAAGAGAGTATTTATAAGCTTTATTTTGATGAAAATTGTCTACCAGATTTCATGTACTTTTATATTTAATATTATAAACCGTGCATCTTAATAAATCGTTTGATACATTTATTAGTCTTTTAATACTCTTTTACCAAATAAAAATTTGACTCTAGGGGTGAGTTTACATAGGTGGGTGATGGAGCGTGGATGAATTTTATTTTGTACCCGACCTCTCGAGATGGGGACCGGGAGGGGTGGGTAGACGTTAAGTGATCGAATAATGAGGTAAATAAGGCAAGTATTAAGTGGTATGACTACCAAAAGGAAGGGTAGATGTGATAACTTAATGCTTGAAAGGGGGTGGTAAATGGGGATATGATGAAAAATAATTTTGTCCATGTACCTTTATTTGTTTTAATTTTTTTTTAATAAATAAGACACCGAAAGAGGGGATAAAAATTTATCCGTCGTTTTAATTAGAAGAATATCTATAAGCACTATTTTAATGATAATTGTCTACCAAATTTTCATATAATTTATATTTAGATTTTAAACCGTGCATCGCACGGGTACTATACTAGTTGGATTACTAAACTACACTCTACATACAAATAATTAAATGCAATTACATAAGATTATTAATAATTTAAACAACTTCTTCGTAATTAAATAAAAAACCAGGAAAGGGAGTTAAACCAAATAAACCCCCCAATTAACCCCACCAAATAATTAATTATACCTAGTAGAATAAAAAGGAAAAATGGAAAATCGGCCAATAGCCCAATGTACGTTGTTTCTAATTAAACTGAAATATTATTAAGGCGACTGTTGATACGGTAGTAGTAATCGAACTTTAAATTTCTATTATTATTTAGGCAATTGTTGATATTAGTAGTAGTAAACATATTTTAAATCTCTATTATTTAGGTAACTGTTTGGGCTCCCAATTAAATACCAATTGGGCCACTAAATCCAAATCCCGATGGCTCAACACAACAACATCAAACCCACTTCCATTCAACATGACTGGTCAGCCACCAACAAAGGCCCAAGGCCCAATAACAATAAACGAGCTATGGGAATTTATTACACAAACACTATAAATAAGCCGCCAAGGCTCACACCTCAAGGTACATCCAATTTACCGCCTTTAGACTACTCTCTAGAAAACTTCTCTCTAGAATCCGAGCATCGTTCTTACTTAGGCATCGGAGGGGCTTTCCTCGGAAACACCCCCGAGGCTAGTAACCTTGTTATTGTGCAGGTGAATTCGGACACAACTCATTCAACCTAGCAAGATCTTCAACACAATCAAAAGGGCCTTCATTCGAAACCCATTGTTTCAACACCGGAACAATTTGGCGCCGTCTATGGGGAAGAACACTTCAAAGCCTTGAAAACATCAACCATCTTTTCTCTGAAAATGGATAACGACAATGTCAACAACAACGATAATGACATGATAGTCCGCACGGACTCAAAATCTGATGCGGAAGTGCAACCGCGGTCGGTGGCGAGGTCACAGCCAAGCAGGGCTACAACCGTCACGACTGCTAGACCCCCGATTCCGTCCCGGGAAGAGCTCAACGCGGCCATGACCATCATGCAAAACTTCCTCTTCAACGAGAAGGAGCAAGGATTGGCAAACGAACGTAGAGAGGCAAGGAGAACTAGGCGACGACTGAACATGCCGCCCAATGAAGAGGTTCCCAGACCCGGACGAGAGCTTCCTTCCATCACAGGAACTCATCTAACGTCGAGGTGGATGGAAAGCACATGGGATACTCAGAAAAGGGCCCAACAGCAGCCAGATTGGTTTGCAAGGCCAACACCTACTCCATCAGCTCTCCAAAGCAAAACGACCGCCCCAGAAGCTCGGATCCGAAGCTCGGTGCTCAGCAGGTTGAGACCATCGGTTCACTCAAGGCTAGGTGAGCCAAGTAGATACGGCGAACGACCCGAGGTCAGTAGCCGATCGGCGAGAAGGAGAGACAGGAGGAGTGATCGAACCCCTAGCCCCCGACGCACACCCGAGCGTTCCAACAACAGAACCTCGGGAAGTGGAGGTATCAGAGCGAGGCTAGGGAAGAAAATCATGACCCCAAGGTCCTCCCCATTCACAGAAGAGCTAGTCATGGAGGAGATCCCGAAGGTTAGGGTGCCGGCACACCTAACATATAACGGAACCACGGATCCGAGGGACCATGTCATCTCATACGAGCAGCAAATGTTCCTAAGTCCCTACTCCAAAGCTTGTTAGTGCAAGTACTTCCCAACCATGCTAAACGAAGTGGCGGGAGAATGGTTCGGATTGCTGCAGAAGGGATCGATAAGCAGTTGGAAGAAATTGAATAAGAGATTCTACGTACAGTTCGTGAGCAATAATCGCCCCGAACGAACTACTGCAGAACTGACCTCCATCCAACAAGAAAGAGACGAGAGTCTACGAGACTTCATGGCCAGATTCATGAAGGAATCGACCAACATACAAAACCTGCAGCCGGACGTAGAAATCTTCGCTTTGAAGCACGCACTCCAGGAGGGGATGTTCCGTGATAAACTATCAATGAAAAATCCTTCCAAAATAGCTGACGTGCTCCAAATGGCAGATGCGTTCATCGGAATTGAGGAGTTCAACAAAGCGGCTGCAAGATTGAAAGGATCTTCAGATCCGAGAGACACAAAAAATCAGAGCAAGCCCGAGGGCAGCTCGAGAAAAGGGAAAGAGAAGGTAGGGGCAAGAGATGTGAGCCCGAAGAAAGACGGGAGAAAGGGTGAACTTCAACCCAAGTACACAAACTACACTCCACTCACTCTGCCCCGAAAAGAAATTTTCAGCCTCCACAAGAACGACGATGACAAGGAAAGAGTCAGCCCCATCGGGTAAACTTCAGCATCGTAGGAGAGAGTCAGCCCCATCTTCCGAACATGACCTTCATAGTCGATGAATGTCCAATACAAGCATGACGATCCCTTGGTAATTTCCATGGATCTCAACAACCACAACGTACACATAGTATTAGTTGACGAAGGAAGCGCCGTTAACATCATCTACAGAAACTGTTTCGAGCAGCTGATCCTCGAGGAATTAGAAGAGTCGATGACGAAGGTCAGCTATCCCCTGATCGGATTCAACGGATCCGCGGCAATTCCCCGAGGGAAGATCACCCTACCAGTCACGGTTGGCGAAGGCCAGGCAGCGAAAACCCTCCGAGACGAATTTCTAGTGATGGATTGCGATTCAGTGTACAATGTCATCATGGGACGAACCATGATCCATAAGATGCAAGCAATCCCATCCACGTACCATCAGATGATGATATATGTCTCAGACGCAGGATTCTCCGAACGAGTCAGAGGCGACCAAGAGGTCGCAAGAAGAACCTGCCACACCGCCATCCAAAAGCCAAGGCTTGGGGACGGTTCCGAAGATGAAGAAGGAAAGGATCCCTCGAGAGAGGAGAGCGAGGCGAAGAGGAGCACGAGCAGTCTGGTGAAACCCGCAGAGGTTGATGCTCGGCTCGAAACCCTATCTCCCGAGCCAGACGAAGAAATGGAGGATATCTTCCTCGAAGATGACTCAGACAGGAGTGTCCGAATAGGCAAAGGCCTAAGCTCGGGGCTCCGAATTGATCTGATCCAACTGCTCATGGATCACAAGGATATTTTTGCATGGTCAGTAGCCGACATGCCAGGGATAGACCCGAAGATGATTTGTCACAAGCTGGATGTCAACGCTGAGGCCCGGCCAATCAAGCAGAAAAAGAGGAATTACTCCTTAGAGAAAAACAAAGCCATCGCCGAAGAGGTGAAAAAGCTACAAGAGGCTGGATTCATCGAACCATGCATGTATCCCAAGTGGCTGGCCAATGTGGTGATGGTCAAGAAAGCAAACGGCTCGTGGCGCATGTGCGTAGATTTCACAAATCTGAACCGAGCCTGCCCCAAAGACTGATATCCACAGCCGAGGATAGATCAGATGGTGGATTCCACAAGTGGCCACGCATTGCTCAGCTTCATGGACGCCTTTCCAGGGTACCATCAAGTATTCATGCACCCCGATGACAGGGCGAAGACAGCATTCATCACTAGTGCAGGAGTGTTCAACTACAAAATGATGCCCTTCGGCTTGAAAAATGCCGGCGCTACCTACCAAAGGCTAGTTGATCAAGTCTTCGCCGATCAGAAGGGAAGGAACGTCGAGGTTTATGTGGACTATTCCATTGTGAAAAGCATCAAGGAGGAAGACCATGTCAAAGACTTGGCTGAGACCTTCGAAAATCTAAGGAAATACAACATGAAACTGAACCCGAAGAAGTGTGTCTTCGGGGTTAAGTCAGGAAAGTTCCTCGGATTCATGGTGAGCGAAAGAGGAATTGACGCGAACCCGGACAAAGTCCAAGCAGCATCGGATTTACCCGAGCCGAGGACGAAGAGAGACGTGTAGAGGCTAACTAGCAGGTTAGCCGTACTGTCAAGGTTCATATCAAAGGCCTCGGACAAGGGAGCTCCTTTCTTCAAAGCTCTAAAGCCAAAAACCCTCCTCGGAGGAGAAGCAGAGCCCATCAAGAAAAAAGGCGTCTCGAGGAAGGTGACCCCGAGCTGATATGAGAGCAAGAGCAAAGGGATGCGTTCCAACAGCTCAGGGCCCACCTACCCAACTGCCGACGTTGGCCAGGCCAAAAGAGCGGGAAACCCTATACTTATACGTCGCAGTCAGCCCCGGGACCGTAAGCGCAGTACTCCTTAAGAAAGAGGAGAAAAAGCAACAGCCAATCTACTTCACCAGCCGAACGCTAACAGGTGCCGAAACTCGGTACCCACTCATTGAGAAAGTAGCATATGCAGTGGTGGTAGCTGCAAGAAAGCTGAGACCATACTTCGACTCTCATCAGGTCAGAGTATTAACCGACCAACCGCTCGAAAAAGTACTTGACAAAATAGAGAGGTCGGGAAGGTTGGCTGCGTGGGCGTTCGAGCTATCAGAGTTCGGCATCAAGTACCAGCTGAGGACAACCATCAAGGCACAAGCACTCGCTGACTTCTTGGCCGAATGCTCATACCAAGAGGTGTTGGATGATGCAAAGAGCACTCGAGAGGTCTTCACTGATGGATCTTCCACAGTAAATGGCTCGGGAGCCAGAGTTGTAATGATCCCCCCAACAGGGAAAATCATAGAGTATGCACTGAAGTTTGGCCTCAAAGCAACTAACAACGAGGCCGAATATGAGGCTGCAATCTGGGATAGAACTTTGTTTATCCTTGGAAGCCGAACATGTTTGTCTCAAGACTGATTCACAGCTCGTAGCCAACCATATCCGAGGGGAGTATGAGGCCAAATGGCCCAGCATGACAGCTTACCTAGCAAAAATTAAATCGTTAAAGTCAAAGTTAAGATCCTTCGAAGTCATCCTCATCCCCCGAGGACAGAATACACAAGCTGACGCACTGTCAAAACTCCCAAGCTCAACGCTCATCGACCTAAACAGGTCGGTCCATGTGGAAGTTCACCAAGAAAGGAGCATTGATTTGCCACCTCCCACAGTATGCAATTTACGTACTGAGTCGAGCTGGATGGACGCAGTAATAGCATACAAGGAGAGGGGAGAACTTCCCGAAGACAAGCTACAAGCGAGAAAGCTGAAAAGATTCAACAGATGGTTCATCATCGATGCCAACGGAGAGCTCATGAGGAAATCATTCCCCGCCCCATTGTTGAAATGTGTTGGTCCAACCGACGCTGACTACATCCTAAAGGAAATCCACCTCGGCATATGTGGAAATCACATCGGAGGCAGGGCATTGGCGCACAAGGCTCTCCGGGCTGGATATTGGTGGCCCACCATGGTTTCCGAAGCAAAACAGATGACGAGGAAGTGTGAGAAATGCTAGAAATTCGCACCGGCCATCCACCAACCAGCTCAAACCTTACCATCAACGCTCTATCCCTTATCATTCGCACAATGGGGGTTGGACATCATTGGTCCCTTCCCCTCGGCTGTAAACCAGAAGAAGTGGCTGATTGTAGGAGTCGACTATTTCATCAAGTGGATCGAGGCCAAAGCAGTTTCTTCCACTACAAAAATGAGAGCCTTTTTGAAACAAAGTTTGGCAACTGAGTTTTGTACTGTTGCTAAATAGAAACCCCCTTTTTTTTGGTTGCCAAGTTCAAATGTTAGCAACGACATTTTTACTTGTTGCCATTGGAAACCAATTTCCTTACTATTTACTGCTAGATAGCATCATATATTTGATTTGTTGCAAATGGAAACAAATTATTTTAATATTTGTTGCTAGATAGCATCATAGTTTTGATTTGTATCCATTTAGTAACAAAACATGGCAACAAGTACTTGATTTGTTGCCATTAGAAACAAGTCATATTGCTATTTGTTGCTAAAATATGGAATTATATTTTAAAAAAAAATAGATTTAAAAAAAATTAGTTTTAGCAATCACAATGTGGAAACAAATGTTTGATTTGTTGCCATTTGAAAATAAGTTGTTTTACTATTTGTTGCTAACATGGCATCAAATTTTTATTTTGTTTCCATTAGAATCAAGTTATGTTGAAATTTGTTACTACGTTATTTCCACAGACGTCGGACGTCGTTTAATAAATTTTAGCAACCAACTATGGAAACATGTATTTGTTTTGTTGCAAATGGAAACACAATATTTTTATTATTTGTTTTTAGATGGCATCATAATTTTTATTTGTTTCCATTTAGTAATAAAACATGCCAACGGGTACTTGATTTGTTGTCATTAGAAACCAACCACTTAACTATTGTATCTAAAACATGGAATCAGATTTATTTTTTAAAAAAGATAAAAAAATAAATAGTTTTAGCAATACAATGTGAAAACAAACGTTTGATTTGATTTATTGCCATTGAAAATAAGCTGTATTATTATCCGGTGCTAACATGACATAAGATTTTTAATTTGTTTCCATTAGAAACAATTTATTTTAAAATTCTTTGCTAAATTATATGGAGGTTTCGTTACGGTCAAAAAGTTCGTTGAATCCTTTTTCAACAACCCATGGCAAGTAATTTTTGTTTTGTTGTCATTAGAAACAAGTTTATGCTTTATTGTTTGCTTCTATAATGACCTTAAATCTTAATTTTATATATTGGTTGTCAATTCGTTGATAAAATTAAAAAGTTATTCGAACAGTTTTAGCAACATGCAAAAATAACGTACATATATAGACAATATGATTTATCGTCACGGGAAACAAGTGGTCTTACAATTTTGTTAGAATGACATCAAACTTGTTTTTTTACTATTGAAAATTGGTGATTAAATATATTTTTATTATAATTACCTAAAAGTAGGAGGTGTTCATTTCATTAAGTTTGACTAGCCTTATCTGCAAGAATTCAAAGGTCAACGTGTGTAAATGATCTTGGTGATTGTAATATTCTTTTGTCATCATAAAAATAGATAAAATAAAGGTTAAATAATTCTTAATTGTATGAATAAAGGTTAAATAAAGTCTATAGTCATGTGGAAAGATAAATTATACATATTTTATATTCCATAATTTATATTCCATACTATGCAGCATTATAGAAAAATATACGGATAGCGAACATAAATAGTTCACTAGTGGAAAAAGGCTTATTTGCATCCCCGCATTTGCCACGCCATTCTGAACATGTGACGCAAATGACAAATTTTAGCATAAAATTTAGTCATTTGCGTCGCAGCTTTGTTAAACTGCGACGCAAATGACTCTAGGATGCCCCCCAGAGTCATTTGCGTCGCAGATTAACAAAGCTGCGACGCAATTAACTCAATCAAGTGCGTCGCAGCTTTGTTAAACTGCGACGCAAATGACTCTGGGGGGCATCCTAGAGTCATTTGCGTCGCAGTTTAACAAAGCTGCGACGCAAATGTGTTTTGATTTTTTTTTTTCGAATTCGCGCTCAGCTTAATTGCTTAGGAACATTCTGACTTAGGTTAATATTGCTCGACACTGCTTCCCTCCCAAACCAAACCAACACCAACACTAGCTGCGTTGTTCTCACCGGCGGCTTCACCGGCGGCTTCACCCTGTTCACTGCCGTCGTCGGTGCTTCACTGCCGTCGTCGTTGCTTCACTGCCGCTCACGGCCAAGGAAGTCCTCCTGCTCCCTCTTCTCTGTCGCTGTCACAAACTGCCGCCGCGGTGTTGCACAGTGTTGCCGCGGCACAGCCGCCCCTGCACACTTCCCATACTACCACCGCCCCCTGCACCACCGCCCCCTGCACGTCCCGTTGCTCTCACATCTCTCCTCTCTTCAATAATTAATTAGGTATTATTTACATTTAAGATTGAATTTTAATTGAATTTTAATTGAATTTTAATTGTGCATTTTAATTATAATTCTGGATATTTTGATTGGAATTTTAATTGTACATTTTAGTTGAATTTTAAGATTGAATATATTATGATTGTGGATATTATTTAATTGAATTTTAATTGTGCACATTTAAGATTTAGGTTTTGTTGAATTTTAATTGTAGTTTTTGATGAATTGTAATAGGTTATTATAATAGTTGGTTTTGTTGAATTTATTTGTTTATTACATTTAGGTTTTATAGTCGCGCAAAGGTTTCAATATTGATCAGAACCTGGGAAGATGTTTCACAAGGAATAAAAGACACTTTGTGGGAAGACGTCAAGGTAACCGGTTTTATTTTGGAAATTCAGTTGTACATATCTACGTGTCTTTTTCATGTGCTAAAAGACTTTCTTGTTCCTTTTCTTTTTCTTTCATTTAGAGAGAATTTCATATCACAGATGAAACTAAGAAAGAAGTTGTCTTAAAGAGTTGTGATAAGCGTTGGAGGGAATTCAAATCAAGATTGACGACTGGTTGGATCCGGGGTACAAGAAAAAGGCCAAAAGATGAAAAGATGCCATATGATTTGTATAGTTATATAACTAAGGATATATGGAAGGAATTTGTGAAGATACGTACCTCCGAAGAAGCTGAGGTATAAAAATTATTCTTATTTAAAGTCTTGTTATAATCTAAGTTTTATTTTGTTGTAATAATTTCTTTTACCCCCCTAAAATTAGGAAATAAGTGAGAAAGCAAGACAAAGTCAATCATTCAACATATATCCTCATCATATGGGACAGAAATCATATGCTGAAATGACAAGTGAATGGCAGAGAAAAGGGTACATTCCCTCAGTTTCTTCGTCATCTGAAGGTTCCTCTGCGTCTACAATTTCTTCAAGTTTGCCGAGTAGGACATGTTTATGGCTTCTTGCAAGATCGGTACCAGATGAGAAAGGAAATCCTTACTTGCCGGATCAGGGCACACAAAAGGTCAAAGAAAATATTGTAAGTTCATTTAACAATTTTGCGTAATGTTGTGATTCCTCTAATTTCATATATGTTCTTAACTATGAAACCAAGTGTTGAACTTTTCTCAAAACCATTTGATTTCATGTAGGATGAATGGAAAAGGAAACAAGATGAAGGGGAATTTGTTCCCAAAAGTGCACGAGATGATGTCTTATCTCGTGCACTTGGTAAGACTAAAGAAGGGAGACCACTAACATTTGGTGGTGGAGTAGGCATCAAAGCTGTGTGGGGGACCGGAGAGCGGCGTAGCTTTCGACGGTATGGAGATGCGGAGATGGAGGAAATGGAAGCAAGAGTGACCAAAAGGGTCAAAGATGAGACAATACAAGAGATGAACTCCAAGATGGATGCCATGGTCATGGAGAAATTTATCACATTTGCTAAAGAACTTGGTGTCCAAATACCAAGCCATATGAGGATAGACGCAAATGTTCATAGTAGTTGTCGTTCCGGGGGTTTAGATCCATTTGCCGACATTACGGTATGATAATTTGTGTTTTTCAAGTAATTTGTTTCTAGTTAATTCTATTGAACTTTTCTAACATGTTACATTGTATTTGCGTTATTGTTCAAAATAAATAATAAGGAACCTGTCCCGTGCCATCTATACCTGAACATAGGCTCGGAGAAAGTCTTTGTTGCCTATGGTACCATATGTCCAGAGTTGCTCCTTGATCACCACAACGACGTCACGTCCGATAACGTGAAAGTGAGCGTTGATGATTTTGAGTCCGCGTACAAAGAAGCTCCCGTCCCCGTGCCTTCTCAATATATTAAGAAACTTGCTCAAGCTCATGGTACCTTCACTCAGTGGCCAAAGCATTTGGTGTCGCTTATGAATGAGGAGGTAACTAACATATGCATGATAATTTGAAGTAGAACTATTATACCATGTATGCTCACTAATATGTATATCGTTATTTGAAAATCATACCTCAGGTAAACAAGCCTACAAGTAAAGAGCCTAAAGGGAAAGGGAACAAAGGGAAAGAGATAGTGGTTGGGGGAAGTGGAACAAAAGCGTCCAACACTAAATCAAAAACCTATTTCCTTGAAAATTATAAAGTGCAAAATTTGAGTGGTAAGTGCAATGTGATGAAAACTATGATGTTGGGATTAAAAGAAGGGGAGCACGTTAAGGTACATTGCACTAAAAGGACATTCAATATGGAAAAGGACTTTGAAATTAGTGTCACCGTTGAAGACACCGATCAACTTCTCTCGGGAGCATGGCTCAATATATCAATAATACAAGTTTTTGTTACGTGAGTTACCTAAATTCATATTTTGCCCCTAAATTTGATTTTTATGATTGTCTTAACGTTCTTACACTCTATATTATAGGGCTTTGAGTGAGTTGTGTTTTCACGATGATTGTCACCCCAATAGTATTGGATTCATGTGCCCGGAGATGATCTCGGCCACCATGTTAAAGTCCGATGCAGATCGAATTCTATTGTACATGACGAGGTCCATGAGTGCACTTAGTTCTAAGACATTCATCTTATGTCCATACTACGAAAAGTATGAAAATTACTTTGAACTTCGTTTTTAATTGATTGTTATAAATTTAACCTTTTTTTTTCTAACTACATACGTTTATTGTTTGTATGTAGGAGTCACTGGATGCTTTTAGTTCTTTGCTTGTCTAAACGTGAGGTCTACATATTTGATTCTCAACAGAAGAAGAGAAATTTGATGATTAAGGAGCCACTAAACAAGTAAGTAAAGTATGCATATGAAAATGCCATTTTTGCCTAAATTTTTGCCTAAGGTTCTTTAGTTCAAAGTTGGGTTCGAAAACATCATTTTTGCCTAAAAATGACCTAGGACGACCCAAATAGCCTTGAATGTGAAATAATAGATTGTAAAGGGCCTTAGAAAGTTATAACTATGCATATGAGACGTGTAATAAGTTTGAAAACATTCCTTAGGTTCTTTGGTTCAAAGTTGGGTTCGAAAACATCATTTTTGCCTAAAAATGACCTAGGACGACCCAAATAGCCTTAAATATGAAATAATAGATTGTAAAGGGCCTTAGAAAGTTATAACTATGCATATGAGACGTGTAATAAGTTTGAAAACATTCCTTAGGTTCTTTGGTTCAAAGTTGGGTTCGAAAACATCATTTTTGCCTAAAAATGACCTAGGACGACCCAATTAGCCTTAAATGTGAAATAATAGATTGTAAAGGGCCTTAGAAAGTTATAACTATGCATATGAGACGTGTAATAAGTTTGAAAACATTCCTTAGGTTCTTTGGTTCAAAGTTGGGTTCGAAAACATCATTTTTGCCTAAAAATGACCTAGGACGACCCAATTAGCCTTAAATGTGAAATAATAGATTGTAAAGGGCCTTAGAAAGTTATAACTATGCATATGAGACGTGTAATAAGTTTGAAAACATTCCTTAGGTTCTTTGGTTCAAAGTTGGGTTCGAAAACATCATTTTTGCCTAAAAATGACCTAGGACGACCCAAATAGCCTTGAATGTGAAATAATAGATTGTAAAGGGCCTTAGAAAGTTATAACTATGCATATGAGACGTGTAATAAGTTTGAAAACATTCCTTAGGTTCTTTGGTTCAAAGTTGGGTTCGAAAACATCATTTTTGCCTAAAAATGACCTAGGACGACCCAAATAGCCTTGAATGTGAAATAATAGATTGTAAAGGGCCTTAGAAAGTTATAACTATGCATATGAGACGTGTAATAAGTTTGAAAACATTCCTTAGGTTCTTTGGTTCAAAGTTGGGTTCGAAAACATCATTTTTGCCTAAAAATGACCTAGGACGACCCAAATAGCCTTAAATGTGAAATAATAGATTGTAAAGGGCCTTAGAAAGTTATAACTATGCATATGAGACGTGTAATAAGTTTGAAAACATTCCTTAGGTTCTTTGGTTCAAAGTTGGGTTCGAAAACATCATTTTTGCCTAAAAATGACCTAGGACGACCCAATTAGCCTTAAATGTGAAATAATAGATTGTAAAGGGCCTTAGAAAGTTATAACTATGCATATGAGACGTGTAATAAGTTTGAAAACATTCCTTAGGTTCTTTGGTTCAAAGTTGGGTTCGAAAACATCATTTTTGCCTAAAAATGACCTAGGACGACCCAAATAGCCTTGAATGTGAAATAATAGATTGTAAAGGGCCTTAGAAAGTTATAACTATGCATATGAGACGTGTAATAAGTTTGAAAACATTCCTTAGGTTCTTTGGTTCAAAGTTGGGTTCGAAAACATCATTTTTGCCTAAAAATGACCTAGGACGACCCAAATAGCCTTAAATGTGAAATAATAGATTGTAAAGGGCCTTAGAAAGTTATAACTATGCATATGAGACGTGTAATAAGTTTGAAAACATTCCTTAGGTTCTTTGGTTCAAAGTTGGGTTCGAAAACATCATTTTTGCCTAAAAATGACCTAGGACGACCCAATTAGCCTTAAATGTGAAATAATAGATTGTAAAGGGCCTTAGAAAGTTATAACTATGCATATGAGACGTGTAATAAGTTTGAAAACATTCCTTAGGTTCTTTGGTTCAAAGTTGGGTTCGAAAACATCATTTTTGCCTAAAAATGACCTAGGACGACCCAAATAGCCTTGAATGTGAAATAATAGATTGTAAAGGGCCTTAGAAAGTTATAACTATGCATATGAGACGTGTAATAAGTTTGAAAACATTCCTTAGGTTCTTTGGTTCAAAGTTGGGTTCGAAAACATCATTTTTGCCTAAAAATGACCTAGGACGACCCAAATAGCCTTAAATGTGAAATAATAGATTGTAAAGGGCCTTAGAAAGTTATAACTATGCATATGAGACGTGTAATAAGTTTGAAAACATTCCTTAGGTTCTTTGGTTCAAAGTTGGGTTCGAAAACATCATTTTTGCCTAAAAATGACCTAGAACGACCCAATTAGCCTTAAATGTGACTACTACGTATATAATTGCATTTACATGTGTAAATAAAGTATATAATTGCACTTACATGTAAAATATTCTTTGCATTTACATGTGTAAACAAAGTATATATAATTGCATATTTTATCGAATGTGTAGTGCTTTTCGGAGTTACAAGAGACTAGGTGGACAATCTAAGGGAACTAAATTAACATGGATTCCAGCACAGGTATATATATATATAATTAGTTTATTATTTACCTAAGAAATAAGTTTTTCAAAATTATAACATACAATGTGATAGAAATTTTACTTGTGTTATTTATTTTAATGCATTTAGTGTGCTCAACAACCGGGATCACTAGATTGTGGCTACTACGTCATGCGTTTTATGTACGACATAATAATGAATCATGGTAATAGTCAAGATCTTACTAAGGTATGTTCTCATAAACTACGTACTTTATATAATAAATTGAAGTACACAAAACTATTATATTGATCAATCGTTGATAAATTGAATTATTTACACTTTTTTAGGATTTTTCAAGAACATTGCCCTATTCACCGGAGGAGATTAATGAGGTGAAAGATTTTTGGGCAGATTACTTCATGAACAATGTCGAATTTTTAGCTTAATTTGTAATATGAACTTGATCTCTAGCTAGCTACGTACCTTTGTTGTAATAATTTTATGTTTGTTGTAACATGTTGGTTGATCGATCTATGACGAATTTAATTGCCTTTTATTGGGAACGTTAATTACGTTGTAAACTTTAGTGACAGGTATTAATTATAAATGTATTCCCGGTATTGGGAATGAAGCGTCTAATTTCAAAGACGATCATGTCGGAATTTCCAACTAAAATATTAAAAAACGAATATTTTTTTTAAAAAAATAAGTCATTTGCAACGCACGTTAGCTCAATGTGCGAGGCAAATGACTTAATTTTTTGGCGCTAAAATTGTCATTTGCAACGCACATTTAGCTAATGTGCGTTGCAAATGACTTTTCAGCACCATGCCTAAAAAGTTATTTGCGTCGCACATTTATCTAATGTGCGACGCAAATAACTTTTCAGGCATGGTGCTGAAAAGTCATTTGCAACGCACATTAGCTAAATGTGCGTTGCAAATGAACCTTATTTGCGTCGCACATTTAGCTAATGTGCGTTGCAAATGACTTTCAGCACCATGCCTGAAAAGTTATTTGCGTCGCACATTAGCTAAATGTGCGACGCAAATAAGGTTCATTTGCGTCGCACAAATGTGCGACGCAAATGACTTTTAGTCATTTGCGTCGAGAGCTTTTGCCACGCACGATGTGCGACGCAAATGTGCTTAAAAGTGCGATGCAAATGACCCTTTTTCCACTAGTGGTTGTAGGGGAAAAACGATAACAAAGTAGAAAATCTGGATTTAGTGTATTAACTTTTATTAACGGTAGAGAATTGAACCTATGAGTGTAAGGAGTACATATAATTACTTATTGTAATACCGTGCGATAGTGCCAGTTTCTATTTTGATCGAGTAGTTAAATTGTAAATTCTTCTCGAGCTTGATTAATATTCGACCAAGTACAAATCACAACTTAATAAGTTATGATTAATAGGTTATGCATGTTAATTAGGTCCATTTAAAATCAGATACGTTAAAAGGTGAATATAACACACCTTATTAATTATCTTAATCAGACTTATCTGAAACTATTAGAGCTTATCGATCTCAACTTACTTTTCATGAAATAATTAAACATCTATAACTATAACTAAAACAGACCATCCTTACATCAAATTTATACACGTGTACGTTAACCGAGTAATAACTATAATTTTAGCAATAAACAAATAAAATTATATATGTTGTGCAATTACTCCATATGACTTACCTAGTAAGATGAACAAAACACTATCTTTAGAAAACCGTAGTAATTATATGTAAAATATTATGATTCATCTGATTGATCTAGGGTCCTTAGTTTTTCATAGTGACCAATATTTACAAATGAAATTCAAATATCTCAAACATGGAAATTCAAATATTATTAGTGAAACTTAGTCTTATATATCTTTTCAAACGTTTACTCACTTGAATTTATGCAAACTTATTTGAACTTGTTTTTAATTATACTTTGAACTTGGGTAGCCCTTTATGAAATTATTAACTTTGACTAGATTCTTTTTTATTATTAAAACTAATTTTTAGTGGTTGAAAACTAATTTACTTGTATAACTTATAATTATTACCATCCTTTTATTATTGTAATTGAAAATAAATTATTTTTACCATCTATTTTTAAACAAATTTTAAAAACGTAATTTTTTGGCTAGTTCTAATTTTGGCGGAGTTTCCAAAAATTTTGCAGCCTAAAACATTAAGTTATTAAAAAAATTAACTCCAAAAAAAAGGAGATGAAATAACTAACTGGCCCAAAGCCCTAGAAATCCCTTTTTCTCACTACCGTCTGCAGTTCACCAAAAAAACAAACTCACCTTCTGCTCCTCCCCGCCTTCTCCTTCCTCATCTCGTTCTGTCACGCCGTGCACACTTCCGGAACCGGTGCTGGTACGTAACTCTTCTCCTTCTTCCTCATCTACTCTGTTTAATATATTTTAAAATTTTAAATGTTAGGTTTCAAATAATGAACGAATTGATTCTTTACCGAATATTCTATCTGAATTGATTAAACTCAAATGATTTTGGATAGAAACCTGTAAACGCGTTTAATTTATCTCAATTCTAAACAACTAATTTTCCTGTTTTTCCTTGTCATCGTCGGGTGTCATCAATATGGGATTCCGGCCAGTCTTGCTTTGCTAATTGTGGGTTTCCAGGTATTTATTATTGTCCTTAATTATTAAAATTGAGTCAATTATCTTTATTTATTTATATTTATTTAAGTTCAGTTATTTAGAGTGTTCCTCTGTTTTTTTTCCAATTGATTTTCTAAATTGAGTGGTTGAATTAGTGTTAATGGGTGGGTTAAATAAATGATAAAAAGTTGGTAATTGAATATCATAAAAGGTTTTCAATGAGAAATGCATAATTTTCAAACAATAGATGTGGTTGGCTTTAGTGTTGATGAGTATTTGGTTAGTTTTAGTTGATGAGAAAGCCATCCTTACGCATAGAAGTAGCTAGCAACTATGCCATAGTTGATACATTGCTTCGGTAGTTTTCTCCTTGCAGTTACAGCTAGGCCATAGTTGATACACTGCCAAATGGAAACCTGATGATATCACTACCCTTAATCTGAGTAGGTTCCAAGATTTAGCCTGCCTGAAGAGGTCTGTGGGGGCAGCTTTTTTACTAGCTGGGGTTTGGTAGGAGGCTGGGGTGTGACAGCGGTGTCATAGCATCCTGCACATGACAGTATTTCGGGTCAACTAAAAGGTTGCTAGTTAAGGGGGCTAGAAGAGGAGAGAATAGAGAGACAGCTTTCTCCAGATTTCCAGAAAAATCAATGACATACCTGTATGAAACAATGGAGTTTGTGAAAGACATGCCCATGGAAGCTGACGCTAAAATTTGGACTTCTTTGGTTAGCTCTTGTAGGACTCATAGCAATAAGTATTTAGGAAGAATGGCAGCTGAGAAACTGCTACAACTAGATCCAAATAGGGTAGAGAACTATGTTTTAGTATCAAATATACTAGCACAATCAGGTGAGTGGGGCGATGTTAGAACTTTGTTTTAGTAAATAATTAGTTCAATAGTTTGTTTTTTTGATATTTGAGTTGGGTTTTACTCTACAGTTGCTAATTTCAATAGTAGATTTTCAGAAGCGAAATTGTAATAAGTGTTTAGTTGGCTGAGAAAGTGAGAAGTACTCTGAAAATCGTTGCACTTTGTTAGGATTCGAATTTTCCTTGCCAATATGTTGGAGCTTAGATTCTTGCTGGATTTGTAAGTTTAGTGTGTTAGACTTGCATTAGACAGTCCATAGAGTAGCAAGTAACAAGTTCATTGGAGCTAGGATTGCTGGTTGGTCAGTTGTTAACTTTTTTCGAGCATGTTCTTGGGAGTGCTGGAATCTGAATCAGTTGTTAACAAGATGGGGTATTGGTAACAGAAAATAAGTAGGATACCACTAAGTCTAAAGTTGACTCTCTTGATTTCTCTTCTTCTCTCTTTCTTTTTGGGTGTGTCAGTGTGATAGTGTGATGACCTGGCAGAAGCAACCGGCCACCATTACCTACACCAGAAGTAACAAAAGAGACAAGGAGAATAAGGCCCAAAAAATTTAAGAAGCAACAACAGCAAACTGGGAAGCAGTAGCAACTTTTGTCAGTAGGTTTGGTAGTGTACGTGTTTAAATGAAGGGGAGTGAATTATAGAAGGGGTATTGTGTTATTTTGTATTGAGAACTAGAGACTTATGACCTGAAGTCACTCCTTTTGAGATTAGCAGCCTCGAGTTGCTTGTTTGTGTAAGAGTTCTTTTGTACGTGGCCCTTGAGTTAATCAAAGTATCCAACCTTCCCATAATTGTGTATGTTCTTGTTGTGGAATTTGTGAGTCCATTACTCTTGATTTCTCTTCTTCTCTCTTTATTTTTGGGTGTGTCAGTGTGATAGGTATCTGAAAGGCATAAATAAAAGCAACAAACAAATGGGAAATCAGTATAGTTAAATAGAGGTGGGTTCATCACAATTTAGGTTAATGATGGACTACCATAATTCTACAAAGCTGCTTGAAACCGGGTCTGCTAAGTTTTGATATTCCCGGTCTTCTGAGTTCGCATATTTCTGGTCTGCTAAGTTCTAATATTCCTGGTCTGCTAAGTTCTGAACCTCAGTTTGTTGATCTAGTTCTGGTTGTTGCTGTGTTCTGTAATGTTCTACTGGTTACAACCTGAAATGTTGACTTGTGTGTTAAGGCCAAAGTTGACCCATGCTGGATGTGCTGCTGCTTTCTGGTCTTTTATTTTTCTAAGTTGTTTCCCTTTGTACTGTCGTACCCGCCTCACAAGACTACTAGTACTGTTATTGTTGTTGTGTTCATCATAATCATCATAATTACTATCTAAATGATTCTTTTGGTGGTTTTTCAAAAGGGGAACTTTTTGGTCTTCAAATATGTTGGGGATGTTGTCTTTGGACATGGCTTAGCTTTTAAAACTATATTAGAGTCTATCCCTCGAGAGTACATCCAGGAAAATTAGACATCTCCAACTTTCAAATCCTTATAACTTGCTGCAGAATTCCCTTCCATGTTAACTCCTGCTAACTAATAAGTCTTCTTGTTCAATCCCAAAACATAAGACCCAAATCCACCTGTTACATCAAAGAAAAAACATGATCATATATAAATCTGAATTCATGTTATTAATTACAGCAATAAACCTTGAAAAATAAAGTGTTAACAACCTCCAATGGCAATGCTATAGCAAGCAAGTGCACAAGTCTGAATCATAGTGTTCTCCTGTTTAGTGAAAGGAACAGAAATAACCAGCTTTCTTAAGGATTTTGTTCCAAGTTCTGATAAAAACAAAGGCCAAAAGAGCAGCAGAAACATTAAGAATAGGACTAAGCCCTGTTGTAAGATTCAGCTTCATTGCAATGATGCTGTAAATCACTCCAATGATAGCACTTGCTATAACTCCTCTAACTGTGATCTGTTTATTCCATGGTTATGAACTCAAGAGACTATTCTCGTCAGGTTTATGTGTTCATCAAATTTTAGCAACAGGAAATGTTTATTATGCAGAATCAGTTTTAAACAGATGCATAGATGGAAAACCCCCATTTATATTGTTTAATCGAGGATTTATAAAAAAACCTTTCTGAAACTCTGAGTGATAGAAGTAACATACGTCCAACACTGAGAGGACTAATATATAATTGTTATAATCTAACTGTAATACTAACAGCAACTAGCTACTTTCTCTAATCTTTTTCCAAAGTAAATCTATTACTTTTTTTTTATTGTTATATTACACTTTTCCTTTCATCCTAACTTTCCTTATAAACAATTTCCTTTCATCCTAAATTTCCTTACAAACAGAATATTTAGGTTTGAAGAGTGGGTAGGCCTGAGGAAGTTGAAGAAGGGTTCCTCTAATTCCAGAAATGGTCCCGATATATGTTGAATTTCAGCTTAGCCTAGGTGATCAGATTGAGATTATATGTGCTCCAAGGTGAAGTTGATACTTGAACTGCTAGTTTTTTGGGGGGAGGGGGGAGGGAGTGGTGGTGGGTATGGAGTGATTGGGTTATTACCATCTTCTTAAGAGTAAGCAGAAAAACACCGGTTGGAACACTGTATGAGATTATAGTCTGGGCGTAAGAAATGTTCCGGGACCACCTTATTCTAGATTCACCTTCTCCGCAATTGCAAGTCACCCTCCCTGCAGGAATTAGTTCATCTCTAGGTTATAATAGATCCCTAGTTCCATGGTGGGATGTTGACACTTTGAGTTGCCAAACAGATCAAGATACTTGCCTTTGCACCAAGTGCTTTCAAAGCTGGTTTACATCCACAGGGCCACAGTAACCATATGAGCTAGGAAAGAGTACACGCTGTTCCACGCGGGTAATCTCTTAAAATTAAGGCCACTATATTTGATTGGTTGAGTGACCCGACCTAGCTAATAGGGAACTAACTTTTAAGTATGAGTAGAACTAGCGACCAGACTGTAACAATTTATCTGGTGCAAAACAGCTTTAGGGATCTGGAAGAAAATGGCTGAAAACACATGCAAATCTCCTTAGTATAACTAATAAGATTGTGAAGATGATCATTAGTGTCAAGATTAATACCACTCATGTAAATCTCATTAGTGTTAAGATCAGTACCACTCATGTAAACCTCAGACTTGGAGAAACTTCCTACAGATCAGGATATATCAGGAAAATCATTGAAGAGTCTTCTAAAAGCAGCGACAGAAGGCAACGGCATTTGCTGACAACATGCCATCTATGATTAGATTTTCTATACATGGGATATCAGACCAGGAGAACTCTTTAGTGCTCCACATTTCAGCTTATCCTATTTTTTCATGCCTACTGAATTTCTATCTTTTCATGTTAATAGTAGCTTTGGTGTGGATCACTCATTTTATCAGCATACTGTACTCTAAATACAAAGTGCAAGTAAATGTTAATGCATATACATATTGTTAATTACAATCTCTTCTTTCTGCGAATATGGTTGGGTTCATACCTTATCCTCTAAGATCAGGTTGTAAATGATGAGCTCATTGATCCCTTTGGAATTCCTCACGAGGCTAAGAACCGAGGCCTCTTTGAAATTTATTTTAATTCATTGTTGGTATCATCACTGCTGTAAATTGTATGTCTCCATCAAATCTGTGCATCCAGAACATAACTGCCAAACTGATTATAAATGGACAAACTTTCTCTAATCTTTTTCCTCATCATGAATGTGTTATTATTCTTTGTCATCTGGGTAATGCTTAATGTTTAAGAACTTCTCACAATTTGCTTAATCCTCAGATCTGCGATAAAGTGTTATACAATAAACACGTGGCTGCTGATATATAATTGTTACATTCTGCTCTGTATTCTCTACTCTCGCATTTATAGCCATTAGATCAGCAAGTTTGTTTGTTTGCATCCCTTAAACGAGTGTCCCCTGCAATCAGTTATTATACGAGCTATGAATCTGAAGTGCTAGAGCTATGAGGCAGATAGGCTAGTCTATGAATTTGAAGTAGCAAACCTATCAGTAGGCTTGTGTATACTTAATTGTATTCATATAATTTTGTTCTGCCTTTAACTTATCCTCAGCTGCTCAACCTGAAACCAAATAAAATACCATGGAGTTATCCTAGTGTGTTATATAAATTCTTTTCTTTCCTGTTTCTTATAAAATATCTGACTACAATTTGAGATGATTGTCAAATTGGCAGATCAACTTCCTGAAAACGTGTATATTTATATGATTTTCTTGAAATGGCCAGGAGCAAAAGTTGTTGCGTCCGCCTACTCCATCTGAGGTGTATTACAAAGGCCATGCTAAAGAGAATGGTGAATTCGTGGACGAGACGTCACGAAAAGTTTGGGTGAGTTCCTACTTATTTAATTTAATGCACATATGCCTTTGTGACAGAAAATGATAAGTCTAAATTACATATTTTCACCTTTTTGGCAGGCTGATTTTCAAAGCAAGAAATCTACCAACTTGGAGGACGAGAATCCTAAAACAAAGAACGAGTTGTTTTTGGAAGCCTTAGGTGGATGGAAGAATAGCAGAGTGTATGGTCTTGGAAATGCTACTGACAACTTTTATGTGAAACCAAACAACGACCCAAGTTTAAAGAAAGTGCGGAATGAGCTAGTGACTAATTTGACAAGTAATGTTGAATAACTCTCTTCGAAAAATTTGGAACAAGAAAAGGAGATTGAAGAAACAAAGGTAGTCCTAGTTGAAACAACAACGAAGCTCAGTGAAACAGAAAAAAGCTTGACGAAACAACAAAACAGCTTAAAGAAACAACAGATGCTATGAAGGCTATGCAAGCTCAGATTCTTTTCCTAATTGAAAATGTCATTTTGCGCTAATCTTGAATGCTGATTATCAGAAGAAATTTCTTTGCTTTGTGTTATTTTTCGCTTGTTGATTGAAATGCATTTGGATAATTAGTTTAGCGTAGAGTTTTTTTTCTAGTGAAAGCAGGTAAACAACTCTTATATTTAGGGGATTACAGGTTATATATTGCATATATATGCAATTTTGTTGGGATGAAACTTCTTTTGTAGGGTTTGATTTGATTTTTTAATGAAAGTTTTTATTATTTGTTCGTTGTTGTAAATATTGCATCAATAAATTTGATTTAAATTTATTTCAGAATTTGAAAATAGAGCAGTAAATAAAGCAATAGAAAAATATTTTGTTGCTAGGTTTGGCAACCAAAAAAATATCCAGTGCAAATTCTGTTGCTATTTTATAGCAATTATTAGCAACTTAAAGTTTTCAATCCGTTGCCATTATTTACAACATAAATAAAAAAAATTGTAGCTAATGTTAGCAACCAAATATATAATTTGTTGCCATTATTTACAACATAAATAAATAATCTGTAGCTAATGTTAGCAACCAAATAAATAAATTTTTTGCCATTGTTAGCAACCAAAAAAAAATTATTTGTTTCTACTATTAGCAACCAAATAAAAAATTTGTTTCTCCTATTAGAAACTAAAACAAATATTCGTTGCCCTTTTTTTAGAAACTAATGTTGTTAATTTGTTGTTATTTTTAGCAACCAATGTTAATAAGTTGTTGCTAGATGTCTTAACGGTTTTATAATAGTTCGTTGCTATTTCTAGCAACCAAAGTAAAGAATCCGTTGTTAGGGCTGGCAACGTATTCCGGGCCATGGTAACCAATATGGAAACCATATTCCATGGATGCAAAATGGCAACAAAATAGTTTGGGATTTAGTTGCTAATATCATATGGCAACCAACGTTTTAGTAACCATTATTTTTCGTTTCCAATCCGTTGCTAACTAGACTTAGAAACGGATTTCTTCAAAATAACAACAAATTTGAAGTGTTGCTAAAATGACTTTATTTTGTAGTGTTCCATCACTGAACCACAAGTACGCAAATTCATCTGGCAAAACATCATCACAAGGTTCGGCATACCGAGGCTGATGGTCTTCGACCATGGAAAACAATTTGATAACACCCCGCTGCAAAAGTGGTGCAAGCAATTCGGTATCCACGTAGCTTACTCAGCAGTTTGCCACCCTCAAAGCAACGGACAAGCCGAAGCCGCAAACAAACCCATCCTCAATTCACTCAATAAGAGAGTGGAGGACGAGAAGAGTAAGTGGCTAGAGGAGCTTCCTGGAACCTTATGGTCCCTTCGGACCACCGAGAAAGAAGCCACTGGGCAGACACCCTTTCATCTGGTATACGGTTCCGAGGCTGTCATCCCTGTAGAAATCGGAATGAGAGTTGAGGATCCAGGTATATAACAAGTATGATGGAACCTACGGAGAAAACAACGACCAACTCCTGTCCGAAGCTCTCGATCTACTAGATGAAGCTCGGGACGACGCCAGAACTCTCAACGTCTCCTACTTACAAAGGGTCAGCAAGCATTACAACCGAAGAGTCAACGCCCGACCTCTGAAGGTTGGCGATCTAGTACTCAGAAATGCCGCCGCAGTTCAGAAAGGAAGGATCCATGGGAAACTCTCAGCCACCTGGGAAGGACCATACATCATCCATTCTGAAAAGAGGACCGACACTTTTATGCTTAAACAGTTAGATGGAACAATCTTGAAGAACCATTAGAATACCGATGTTTTCAAGAAATATTTTGTATGATCTTACCCTCTCTGTAACCCAAGTAAGTTGTTTAATGAGAAGAGGAAAGCCCTTGGCACCATGTGTTTCATTAAACCTATCTCTATTTTACTTCATTGCACTTCTATTTTATATGCATGCAGACTAGGATCTGATCAATCCGAAGCTAATAAATTAATCTGAGTTAACCATTCCTTAGACCAAGATTCAAGAAATAGTTAACTTAAGATAACCAGCGTCCTACGGTATCGTCCAAAATCCTCGGATTTGCGACACCTCGGAAAACTCTGTTCGCCACAAACAGCCGCTCGAATCAAGTTATAAAGGCTTTGGCTCAGATCCATGGATTGTCGAAGTCATAACTAAGAGTCAGGCTAGAGATCTCTTGCTCGGGTTTCCGAACCACAAGAAATCGGAAGAACAATTCGAGCCTCTTAGCAGATCGACGGATCTGAAGAGCCCGAAAATAAAATGAGTCTCTTAGCAGATCAACGGATTTAAAGAACTCGAAAACAAAATGAGTCTCTTAGAAAATCTACGGATTTAAAGAACTCAACCAAATTGAGTCTCTTAGCAGATTTGTGGATCTGAAGAACTCAAAAAGAGGCAAGTCTCGTAGCAGATTCGCGGACTCGAAGGACTCCAAATAAAGACAAGTCCCAAGCCAAGCTAAAGCAAATATGAAAAGCTAAAATATAATCAAATAAAGGCAAAGAGATCAAACAACAAAGTGAGGTCATTTTTCATTCAATATTTGGGGGTAATTACATCAACTAAACTCGGCACAACCCGAGAAATCCTCAAAAATTGAAAGCAAAATAACTCTAAAGCTAAGATCGGCAGCCATCAACACACGATTTCGGCCTACCGAAGTACAAAGAAAGCAAAAAGAAATTATTGAAACACTACGCAGCACCGAGGTAAAAGGGGAGAAAGTTAAGCACAAGTCCGGAGGTCCTCAATTGGAACCGACCGACTCTGAACAAGACGAATGCCAGGGTTCCTAAGGGACATCACCAGAAAGTCCCTGCGGAGCAGCCTTCGAAGAAGTGCCCATGGTAGTATCACCTTCCGAGGCAACCTTCCGAGCTTGCTGTTCCTAGGCAGCTTCTTCGCGCTCTCTAGCAGCGTCATCTCTATCAGCTTGGCACTCCTCCAGGTTATCCTCGGCCTCGAGCCACTGGGGCACATGCTCAGCCCACTTGAAGTCAGGCATATGTTTAGCAAACATACGACGAGCGCCGAGGATCCCATCCCAGTACTGATTTTCACACTGCTCAGCAGTGTACATCAGAGCCTTCTCCTACTCAAGCAGGCGAACCTTAGCCTTGAGCTTTTCAACATCAAGCTCCAACACAGGACTCCGCTCGAGGGATGATTCAGATTTTTTGGCACTCTCGCGAAGGCTCAAGATAGTAGAGTCTGTGTCCTTCAGCGTAGCTTCAAAATGAGCCTTCTCCTCGGCCTTCTCCTTCTTGAGAGCCTCATACTGCTAAGCATCAACCGCCATCCTCGAAGTCAGATCAGCAATGCCCTTGCCAAGTGTCTCAAGCGTAGTGATAGGTGTATTTTCCGTCGTTGATAGAAAACAACCTATGCAAACAATATTTATAAAACCACTCAACTAACCGGCTAGCGGTAAGCAAAGGGATCGTCCCAAAGAAACGGTGGTTATCGAGTTTGAAAGTCAATCTAGTTCGAACAAGAATTTGGTTTTGAATTGTCACTTTTAAGAATCTAAAAACTACGAATTATGCTAAATTGAATCAAGAAAGGGAGATGTTAGGGAGTAGGGGATAGACTAGGGAAATCGGGGGAAATGAATTCAACTATCTAGCAATGATGATCATGCAACGAAGTGACGATTAGGCAAATAGCATTTAAGACGAACCCGCCACCTCTCGGATAGGGAACGCTAAGCGTCTAATCCACGGAAGAGCTTTCGCCTAATCCTAGATTAAACTAACTAGCATATAATAGGCACCGCCATTTGATCACACGAGATAGGCCCACAATCTCTTGCCAAACCTAACCTATGGTTCCACGTGATTCTAATCGAATAGCATTTGCAACTACCAATCAATTAGCATGGATGTCCTATCATCAAATCATATTTAATCACATGAATCAATCAACAATCAATCATCAATTTCCCCTAATTAAGCCCCTAGATTCTCCTCTTTCCCTAACCTAATTCTACTCACTAGTCATTCTAGAAATTAAGCAATCCATTAATTCTAAGCTAGCAAGCATGAAATTGAAGGAGTAAGAGAAGAGAATTTAAGAATTCAATTGCACAATCAACTAGGAATTAAGAATCAAAGTAACTTCAATCAATGAAATCAAGAATTCAAGAAATTAAGGAATTGAAGTACAATCAACAACAAAGCAAGATCAAGAATTAAGAAACAAAGAATTAAATTGCAAAATTGAAGAAGAGTTAAGAAGGATTACAAATTGAAGCTTGAATGGAGGAGAGTTTCTCTCTCTAGAATTGCTGAGAATCTACTTTTAGAATCTCCAATTATCAACTAAAATTCTACTCTCCATAAAATAAATCGAAAAATCTATTTATAAGTTTCCCCAAATAGAAGCCAGAATTCGAATAAGAGCAGCCCGCACAGCGATTCGGTCGCACGTACCCACTGTGCGACCGAACGTAAATGACTTTGTTCGACCAAATGTAGTCCTTTGCGAGCGAAGACAGCGAAGATCATTTCCTTCGTCCTGTGCGACCGAACGTAAAATCTTGTTCAGTCGAATGGGGTTTCTTTGGCTCAAGTCTCCTTTGCAGCTCTATTCGGTTGAACAAGAAGAACTAATCGGGCGCACAACTTTTGTGCGGTCGAACTCAAAAAGTTGTGCGGTCGAACAAATGTTGTGTTGTCGAACATAAGGCCTTGTGCGGTGGTTTTCCAATTTTGGGGGATTCTGTCTCAGAAATCCATTCTGTGCGACCGAACAACAGAGGGCACTCGATCGCACAAAACTGGAAATTCCATGAACTCCATTTGCACTACTCTATTCGGGCGCACAAACCATCACTCGATCGCACAAGCCCTGTTTTGGCTCAAATCTACTTGTTTTCCACCACTTTTCATCATAATCACCTGTAAAGCATCAGATGGAACGAAACTTATAAAATGCACACAAAAAGCTATAAAAACTATTAAAAAAGCATAGAAACTAACATAAAATTCTAAGCTAAGAGCGACATAAATGTCGCTCATCAAACTCCCCCAAGCTAAGCGTTTGCTAGTCTCTAGCAAACTAAACTCAACTAAGGAAGAATGAGCAACTAATCAGATTCAAAAAATTTACCAAAATCAAAATCTAGCAAATCTAATCAAGGCAAGACTAAAATGGAAAACACAAACCAAGAAAACACAAACCAAGAAAAGAAAGAAAGAAAAGAAGAAGAAAAGAAAAGAGAAGAAAAGAAATTAAACTACAAAATTCAAGATGGGCTTTATTATGGAACAAGTATAGAAGAACACTAATATTACTAATCAACTAAATGAGTACACGCTAACTAATGTCCTAAACCGAGTGAAAGATTCGAGCATCAAGCAAAGTGAACTAAGGGCAAGCACTAGTCAATCCCCCTACATCCGGGCATACCACGTCAAATCTCTAGATCTTATCCACCCTTGAGAATAGCGTCTCAAGACACCGCGAAGGCGCCAGAAAATCAACATTAGGCTACCCGAAATCTTAGCATGACAACCTTGTTCCTTAAGCTTGACCAAATCCTCCCTCCACCGACAATGACTCAACTCTAAAGGGTCAAGAGGGCTTTTAGGGCGTAACGTAGGCTAGGGGTAAGGCGCGGAACAAATTTGGCCATTTGGTGCTCATACCTAAAGTGAAGCGCAATGATAGAACTAAACTCAAGGATTTTGAACCAAACACAAACTCGTACCACTTATTTGGGGTACCCCCAAGCTTATTTAACAACAATTCTAAACTACAACTCTTTTTTGCGTTTTTTCCTTGATTTGATTTTCCTCTTTTTTTTATGTTTCAAATGAAACTTTTCATGCCTTGATTTTTCTCTATTTTTGGATTTTTTTTTCTTCAAAACTTTACTCTCTTTTTTGCTTTTGCAACAATTATTCACTATATACAACATTCTTCCAAAACTTTGCCATTCATACCAAACAACATTCATTCCTCTACTTTGCATAATTACTCCAAAACAACAAGCATCATAACTCTAAGCTTCACTATCACTTCTAAGGGTGAAAACAAAACAAAGGCTATTAGGCTTGTAATGTGCTCATAAGAAATGAAGGGTCAAGGCTCAAATGGCTAGCAAAGGGGCAAATGTAAACAAAAACATATGAGAAAAATAAGAAAACAGAGTCCTAAACTAAAAAGAAAAATAGTCACCGAAAGAAATGCCTCTATCGTCCCCTAAAGTAGTTCGGTCGCGGTCTCGGGAAGGAAATGGTCAAACTCGGGAGACAAGAAAGTCAATGCTAAGGATCCATGCCACTCAATGTATGAAAATGTGTTTGGGCTTATTTTTGAGCATGAACCTCACAAGGGAGCAAATACCATTCTCTCCGGCTTCAAATCACTAGAGAAATCGACACCATCTTACCACAAGCAAAGAGTTCATGACGCATGCTACCCATAGTTCAACCAACTTTCTTGACACCAAATCCTAGACTCGACCCAAGACATTAAGAACCGTGTAAAAATCTACCAATTAGGAATAAAAGCATTCTAATCTACAAGTTCCAATTTTATATGCCCCAATCAAGAATATTGCCTAAGAAAACCTAGAAAAACTTGCCTTGACAAAAGGAAAGGAAAGAGAAAGAAAAGGAAAGGAAAAACACACCAAAAGTCAAAACAAAAGGAAACAATCAAAACAAACGAAAAGAAAAGCAACTAAAATCAAACTAAATCAAGCTAAACACAAAGAAACTAACATATACAAGTGCACATAATGGTATGGTTTCAAGACATGAGCATCACAAATAGGCAACTACACAACAAAACTCCCCCCAAGCTAGAATTAGGCCATGTCCTCAAGGCCTAAAACTAAACAAGGAGGGGCACAACTACCCATCCAACCAAATGCCCCATATGCAATATGCCCGTCCCAAAGAATGCAAGAGAGTTAGAAGGATGTTACCGGAGATGTCGTGGGAGCAAGTCCCGCAAAGAACCGGTAAAAACCGAACAAACTCACCAATAAATCGACAAACAAGGCATTGGTCGAAAGCATGAACCCCCATCAACAAAACAATACCAAAAACATGCACAAATGGAACAATAGTTACGAAACGAAAGCAAATGAAATCCAAGAGTTAGACAACCGGGTTGCCTCCCGGGTAGCGCTCGTTTAACGTTATTAGCTTGACGAATCCCCCCAAAATTCATGGGGGGTCAAATGCAACTAACTTGGGGTCATCATTAGTCAAAAAGTTTCTTTTTTCCCCCATGGGCACAAACAATTTACCGACATTACCATTCATAAGGTGCCAACCAAACAATCCGCCACGAATCTTCTCCTTGGCTTTCTTGGGCTTCTTGGCTTTCTTGGGTCTCTTGGCCTTGTTTGCCGATTCATGAATTACTTTGGAGGTGGTAGCCCCAACATCACCATCAACATGTATCCCAAATATCTCGGGGATGGTTATGACATCATCAAACTTATCATCAAACACCCTTGGGATCACATGGACTTTCTTGTCATCGGGAGAGGACCTAGAAGGCTCATTATCACACTTAGAAACACGAAAGTTGTTAGAAGGGTTAGCATGTGAGTAATAGCTCTTAATAAAAGCAATAGTTTCTACCTTCATACAAGTTTTCATCTGCAAAACACCCTTCACCAAGGGGAAGCTTGAAGCTAGCTTTTAAATCTCCCGCTTTCAAGGTTATTAGTCCTCCTTTCACATCGATAAGAGCACCCGCAGTGGCCAAAAATGGCCTCCCCAAGATAATGGGGGCATGGCCATCCTCATCGATGTCCAAGACGACAAAATCAACGGGGATCACTAATCCGCCCACTCTCAAGGGTACATCCTCAATCTTGCCAATAGGGTACTTGACCGAACGGTCGACAAGTTGCAATGTAATGTTGGTTGGGGCAAGATCACCAACTTCAAGCTTGGCAAACACCGAATAAGGCATTAGACTAACGCTAGCACCCAAAACACACAAGGCATTGCTTATTTCAAGCTCCTTAATAGCACAAGGGATAGAAAAACTCCCCGGGTCTTTGAGTTTGGGTGGCATTTGGTTAAGAATAATACCACTACAATTCTCGGTGAGGTTCACCGTCTCCTTTACGTCGTAACTTCAGTAGGTAGGCATTTGTTTCAACGCATCCGTAAAGGGGAGAGTGATATGCAATTTTCGAAGAACCTCAAGAAATTTTGAGAATTGCACATCTAACTTGTGCCTTATGAATCTTTGGGGATAGGGAAGTTTAGGAGTGGGGATAGGTAGAAGAGTTGCCTCTTTTTGTATAGGAGTGTCTCCCACATCATCGATGGGAGGCTCCTTTTCTACCACATCATTGTCGCTAGACTCAACGACTCCCTCTTGATCCTTCCCATTGGACTTAGGATCATCATTGGCTCTAGGAACATCATCCAAAGTCTTCCCACTCCTTGTCATGATTGCATACTTTTTCTTAGGAGGTTGACCTTGGGGTGGGAGACTTGTATGCACTTGTTGCTCTTTGATAGTGCTAGCAAGTTGTGCTAGTTGGGTCTCAATCATCGTCAAATGAGTATTGGATTGCTTGAATCCATCCTCAAACTCGACATTCTTCTTGGCTTGCGCCCCCACAAACGTCTCCATGAGAGCCTCAAGATTAGACTTGAGAGGCGGGAGTGGTGGAGGTGCAACGCCATAACCACTAAGGTTTGCTTGATATTGGTTGCCAAAGGTCCTCGGTCCATTGAATCCGTGAGGTGGCAATTGAGATGCACCATAAGGAACTCCCGAGTTCAAAGGATAACCCTCACTTGGGGAACCCCTAAATTGCCCATAAGAGTAGTTATAACCCCCTCCACCTTGATGGTTGGGATTATAACCCCCTTGGTTGTATTGGCCTTGATTGCCAAAACCTTGAGCTTGACCATATGGCGCTTGGCTTTAATAGCCTTGTGCTCTATAGCCACCTCGATTTTGGCTATCATACCCACTTCCTTGGCCATAGCCTTGGTGGGGATCATACATGGAGGGCCCTCTAGGTTGCCTAGAAAAATTAGGATTTTTAGGGTTATCATTCCTAGACCTCTCATTGATGGCATTAGCATACTCTACATCAAACTCTCCTTCATACGAAGGGCCATAATCCACAAATGACAAGTTATGAACTAAGGGGCATGCATCGGGGGAATGACTATAGTCTTGGCAATTTTCACAAAAGAATCTGCCCGGAGGCATTGAGCCATAAGAACTAACCTTGCCCTTCCCCTTAGAGAGAAGAGTGGCCGAGGGGGGAGGGATTGTAGACGGTGATGGCGATTGGCTTGGTGTATTTTCGGGCTTCTCCAAGCGTGAGGTAAGCTTCTCTATCATCCGTGCTTGCTCTATAGCGTACACCGAACCCTTACCATCTTCACTTCTACCTTTCCCATCATAATTCCTTGTGCTTACATGCCAAGATTGGTAGTTTTGAACTACATCCTCAATGATTTCCTCTATTTCATCCCCAGTTTTATTCATAATGGGTCCTCCCGCGCCCGCATCAAGACTTGTCTTCGAACTTGGACTCAACCCCAAGTAAAATGTTTGGAGGAACAACCATTTAGGAATCCCATGGTGTGGGCATTCCCTTTGGTACTCCTTGAAATGATCCCAAGCTTCGAAGAGTGACTCATCTTGCTTTTGCTAAAAGGATTGGATCTTGTGGCGACACTCCGCCGTCTTCCCATGCAAGTAGAACTTATTTAAGAATGCACTTGTTGTGAGGGGGTCGAAAAAGCGCGAGGCTAATGCATGACCTCGTCCCTCGTGGGCGTGACGTCGTCAGATCAAGTGTAGTTAGATTTTGTTAGGTTATGATACATATGACATTACATAGATCATGCGGAAACAACCATTAACCCAGGACAACATATTATTTACACATAATCATATAGCATAATTTAGATGCATACTCTTTGTTGCGTGCCCTCCCTAGCTGCGCCCGAACCGAACAAGAACAAGTCTTTAGGACTCCAAGTGTCGTCCCTCCGTAGATAGTCCACAGCACGTCCGGATCCGCCTTAAGATTGACCAACTAGAATCGCCCTTAAGGTACTAGAAAATTTCGGCACTTTATGAGCAAGATGTGTGTTTTAATTTTCTCTCAAAAAACTCACTTTTGAATACTTTGAAACTTATGTATAAATTATGACCCCTAGGCCTTTATTTATAGAGTTATGGAAAAGGAATCGTAATCCTAGTAGGATACGAATTAATTGAAATTAGAATCCTACATGAATTCTATTTAATTAATTTATCCAATTAGGAATAGAAATTTAATCATACACTGACTCTTGTAGATTCAGGAATCACGCATGAGCACAAACTCACACACACACGGCAGCCACAAGGGCTGCCCATGCGCGTGCGAGCAGCAGCCCGCGCAGCACGGCCCACGCATCCGTGGCCCTTGGCGCGCGCTGGGCCTGCCTTGCGGTAGGCCTGGGCGCTGCCTTGGCTGGGCTTGTGGCGCGCATGCTTGCTGGGCGATGGCCCCGGCTTCGTGCTGGGCCTTCGTCCGGCAACCTCGTCCGATGCTAATTCGTACGATACGCTTCCGATTAAATTTCCATTTCCGGAATCTATTTCCGATACGAACAATATTTAATATTTCCGATTCCGGAATTAATTTCCGTTTCGAACAAATATTTAATATTTCCGTTTCCGGAATTATTTTCCGATTCCGGCAATATTTCCGATTCTGACAATATTTCCGTTTCCGGCAATATTTCCGATTCTGGTAATATTTCCATTTCCAATAATATTTTCCGATACGTACCATGTTTCCGTTTCCGGCAACATCTACGACTTGGATAATATTCATATTTCCGATACGATCCATATTTCCGTTTCCGGCAATATCATCGTTTCCGGAGTATTCATTTCTTGCCTGTGACGATCTTAGCTCCCACTGAAACCAAGATCCGTCGGTTCCGAATATTCATAGATGGAGTATTTAATGCCATTAAATACTTGATCCGTTTACGTACTATTTGTGTGACCCTACGGGTTCAGTCAAGAGTAAGCTGTGGATTAATATCATTAATTCCACTTGAACTGAAGCGGCCTCTAGCTAGGCATTCAGCTCACTTGATCTCACTGAATTATTAACTTGTTAATTAATACTGAACCGCATTTATTAGACTTAACATAGAATGCATACTTGGACCAAGGGCATTATTTCCTTCAGTCTCCCACTTGTCCTTAGGGACAAGTGTGCATTTCCTAATTCCTTTGTCGCTCGATGCTTGCTCTTGAACATAAGGTAAGAGTTGTCATCCTTATTATGTCCAGAGGTGTTCCTCGGTTTCAGAGTTCAACTGATCAAATAAACAGATAATCATAGCCTATGATTCATCCGAGCACGGCCATGCATTTCACAGTTTCTAGCTCTCCGAGTGGCCTTGTACAACTTTTAAGCATCTCATCCCGATTTATGGGAGGACAATCCCAATCTTGCGATCTTGAGATTAGACTTCGTTTGATAGGTGATTACCTGAGCGTTGCCTTTATAGCCTCCTTTTACGGTGCGACGGTTGGTCAACGTCAAAGCAACCAGTTCTCAAACAAGTAATCTCAAATCACTCAGGTATTGAGGATTTAGTGTCTAATAATTTAATGAAATTTACTTATGACAGACTTTCATCTCTTACAGTAAAGTTTCATAGGTCTTGTCCGATACTAGTCTTCCCAAAGTAAGTATCTATGCAAATGATTATGACATTGCCATGTCCACATAGTTCAAGAAACAGAACTACTAGTCATCTTGCACTCTAATCGTCTAACGTTTTCTATGCGTCCAATTTTATAGAAAACTCCGATTAGGGACCATTTTCAACCTTTGACATTCAAGTTCACTTGATAGACATTTCTTAGTCACAGGACTGGTCCTGACAGTCTATCTTAAATATATCGTCAAGTTGAAGGGACTCATCATTTAATAAACCATAAATTAAATGGAAAAATGAATTTCTTTCATTTATTGTGAATGATTAACCAATAATGTTTTACAAAGATTTAAACTCTAAAACTTTAAAACATTAAACAGAGACATCAAAGCCATTCTCCAATATGCTTGATTCCCATAGCTGCAGTGTGCGAGTTGTGCTTCGCTTGCGGCAGAGGTTTAGTTAATGGATCTGATATGTTGTCATCAGTTCCAATTTTGCTTATCTCGACTTCTTTTCTTTCAACGAACTCTCGTAGAAGGTGAAATCTACGAAGTACATGCTTGACTCTCTGGTGGTGTCTAGGCTCTTTTGCCTGTGCAATAGCTCCGTTATTATCACAATACAGGGCTATTGGTCCTTTAATGGAGGGGACTACACCAAGTTCTCCTATGAACTTCCTTAGCCATATAGCTTCCTTTGCTGCTTCATGTGCAGCAATGTACTCCGCTTCAGTTGTAGAATCCGCAATGGTGCTTTGCTTAGCACTTTTCCAGCTTACTGCTCCTCCGTTGAGGCAGAAGACAAACCCAGACTGTGATCTGAAATCATCTTTGTCGGTTTGGAAACTTGCGTCCGTATAGCCTTTAACAATTAATTCATCATCTCCACCATAGACCAGGAAGTCATCTTTGTGCCTTTTCAGGTACTTCAGAATGTTCTTGGCAGCAGTCCAATGCGCCTCTCCTGGGTCTGACTGGTATCTGCTCGTAGCACTGAGTGCGTACGCAACATCCGGGCGTGTACATATCATAGCATACATTATTGAACCAATCAATGATGCATATGGAATCCCATTCATTCGTCTACGCTCATCAAGTGTTTTTGGGCACTGAGTCTTGCTTAGAGTCATTCCATGAGACATGGGTAGGTAGCCTCGCTTGGAGTCCGCCATCTTGAACCTATCAAGCACCTTATTGATATAAGTGCTTTGACTAAGTCCAATCATCTTTTTAGATCTATCTCTGTAAATCTTGATGCCCAATATGTACTGTGCTTCTCCTAGATCCTTCATCGAAAAACATTTCCCAAGCCAAATCTTGACAGAGTTCAACATAGGAATGTCATTTCCGATAAGCAATATGTCGTCGACATATAATACTAGGAAAGCAATTTTGCTCCCACTGACCTTCTTGTATACACAAGATTCGTCCGCGTTCTTGATGAAACCAAAGTCACTGACTGCTTCATCAAAACGTATATTCCAGCTCCTGGATGCCTGCTTCAATCCGTAGATTGACTTCTTTAGCTTGCATACCTTTTTAGCATTCTTTGGATCCTCAAAACCTTCAGGCTGTGTCATAAACACAGTTTCTGTTAAAACGCCGTTTAAGAAAGCAGTTTTGACATCCATCTGCCATATTTCGTAATCGTAATATGCAGCGATTGCTAACATTATTCGAATAGACTTTAGCATTGCAACTGGTGAAAAGGTTTCATCGTAATCCACACCGTGGACTTGCCTGTAACCTTTTGCAACCAATCTAGCTTTGAAAACTTCAAGTTTCCCATCCTTGTCCTTTTTCAGTTTGAAAACCCATTTGCTTCCAATGGCTTGGTAGCCATCTGGCAAATCGACCAAATCCCATACTTGGTTTTCAGACATGGAGTCTAATTCAGATTGCATGGCTTCTTGCCATTGCTTGGAGCTAGGGCTCGTCATAGCTTGCTTGTAAGTCGCAGGTTCATCACTTTCAAGTAATAGAACGTCATAGCTCTCGTTCGTCAAAATACCTAAGTACCTTTCCGGTTGAGATCTATATCTTTGCGATCTACGCGGGGTAACATTTCTAGATTGACCATGATTCTCACCAGATTCTTCTAATGATCTCTGAGTTTCATCCTGAATGTCATCTTGAGCATTCTCTAGAGTTTGTTGTTCGACTCGAATTTCTTCGAGGTCTACTTTTCTCCCACTTGTCATTTTGGAAATGTGATCCTTCTCCAAAAAGACACCATCTCGAGCAACAAACACTTTGTTCTCAGATGTATTGTAGAAGTAATACCCCTTTGTTTCCTTTGGATAGCCCACAAGGATACATTTGTCAGATTTTGGATGAAGTTTGTCTGAAATTAATCGTTTGACGTATACTTCACATCCCCAAATCTTAAGAAAAGACACATTTGGAGGCTTTCCAAACCATAATTCGTATGGAGTCTTTTCGACAGCTTTAGACGGAGCTCTATTTATAGTGAGTGCAGCTGTATTTAGTGCATGTCCCCAAAATTCTAATGGAAGTTCGGCCTGACCCATCATTGACCTGACCATGTCTAGCAAGGTTCTGTTCCTCCGTTCTGACACACCGTTCCATTGTGGTGTTCCAGGAGGAGTCAATTCTGATAGAATTCCACATTCTTTCAGATGGTCATCAAATTCATAGCTCAGATATTCACCGCCTCTATCAGACCGCAGTGCCTTGATCTTCTTGCCTAATTGATTCTCTACTTCACTCTGAAATTCCTTGAATTTGTCAAAGGATTCAGACTTATGCTTCATTAGGTAGACATAACCATACCTACTGAAGTCATCAGTGAAAGTGATAAAGTAGCTGAAACCACCTCTAGCATTTGTACTCATTGGTCCACATACATCTGTATGGATTAAACCCAATAGTTCATTTGCTCTTTCTCCAACTTTAGAGAAAGGTTGCTTTGTCATTTTGCCAAGTAAACATGATTCGCATTTACCATAATCCTCTAAGTCAAATGGTTCTAGAATTCCTTCCCTTTGAAGTCTTTCTAAGCGTTTCAAGTTTATATGGCCTAATCGACAATGCCACAGATAGGTGAGATCTGAATCATCCTTTTTGGCCTTTTTGGTATTTATGTTATATACTTGTTTGTCGTGATCTAATAAATAAAGTCCATTGACTAATCTAGCAGATCCATAAAACATCTCTTTAAAATAAAACGAACAACTATTGTCTTTTATTATAAAGGAAAATCCCTTAGCATCTAAGCAAGAAACTGAAATGATGTTTTTAGTAAGACTTGGAACATGGAAACATTCTTCCAGTTCCAAAACTAGCCCGGAGGGCAACGACAAATAGTAAGTTCCTACGGCTAATGCAGCAATCCGTGCTCCATTTCCCACTCGTAGGTCGACTTCTCCCTTGCTTAACTTTCTACTTCTTCTTAGTCCCTGTGGATTGGAACATAAGTGTGAGCCACAACCTGTATCTAATACCCAAGAAGTTGAATTAGCAAGTATACAGTCTATAACGAAAATACCTGAAGATGGAACGACTGTTCCGTTCTTCTGATCTTCCTTTAGCTTCAAGCAATCTCTCTTCCAATGCCCCTTCTTCTTGCAGTAGAAGCATTCGGATTCAGAAGTGGGTTGACTGACCTTCCTCTTTGCAGATTTGGCGCCAGTTTGCTTAGTTGGGCTGGCCTTGTTGCCACCTTTCTTAGCATTCCTCTTCTTTCCAGATTTCTTGAACTTGCCCCCACGCACCATAAGCACATCCTGCTTATCACTTTTGAGCGTCTTTTCAGCGGTCTTCAGCATACCGTGAAGCTCAGTGAGCGTTTTGTCCAGACTATTCATACTGTAGTTCAGTTTGAACTGATCATACCCGCTATGAAGAGAATGGAGGATGGTGTCTATAGCCATTTCCTGAGAAAATTGCTGATCCAGCCGACTCATATTCTCAATGAGTCCAATCATTTTGAGAACATGTGGACTTACGGGCTCGCCTTTCTTAAGCTTGGTCTCAAGAATTTGCCTATGAGTCTCGAATCTTTCGACTCGAGCCAGATCTTGGAACATGTTCTTCAACTCACTGATGATTGTGAAAGCATCTGAGTTGATGAACGTTTTCTGCAGATCCGCACTCATGGTGGCGAGCATTAGACATTTCACATCCTTGTTGGCATCAATCCAACGATTGAGGGCAGCCTGAGTGACCCCGTCGCCAGGAGCTTCGGGCATCGCCTCATCTAGGACATACTCCTTTTCTTCCTGCATAAGAACTATTTGCAAGTTCCTTTGCCAGTCAAGGAAGTTTTTCCCGTTCAACTTCTCCTTTTCGAGAATTGATCGAATGTTGAATGAATTGTTGTTTGCCATATTAAAAACTACAATTGAAAAGAATAAACAAATAAATAACCATTCACAGTTTCTCTTAATAAACTTAAATTCTAGCATACATGCATAATTCAATGTTTATTAAGCATTTTATTCAAGTTATGTGTTCCGGCAGGTGTGAATAAAATGATTCCAAGATCCTAAAATCATTGAAGAACTAAGCACAGTTTGTCGACTTAATCCTAGAACATCTTAGGTAAGCAAAAGCCTTTTGCTAATAGTCTAGAAACTATTCTTGGTTGATAGGTACGTCTAAGAACTTATTAGGTAAACCTATCGAATTTGCCACGACATAAAAGGACTCCTTACTTATATCGTTGAGTTTCACCAAAACTAACATGTACTCACAATTATTTGTGTACCTTGCCCCTTTAGGACCAATAAGTAACACCTCGCTGAGCGAAAACTATTACTAGATTGATGTAAAGGATATCCAAGCAAGTGTATATTTTGGCATGGCACCTTTTAACTCAATTTTTAAGTTTGGAACTTAAGGCTCTTACTATGTTGGTTAGATTTTAAGTGAACTAAAATCCTTAATCATGCAACATAATCAAGCTTTTGATCTCATGCATTTTAAGACATATTTAAAGCAATAAATAACTTAAAACATGCATAAGATATTTGTGATCTAGTATGGCCCGACTTCATCTTGAAGCTTTGACTTCAAAGTCCGTCTTGAAAATCTCCGTGGGAGGCACCATTTTCTTCAAATAGGATAAGCTATAACTAATTACAACTATTTGATGGTACGCAGACCATATTTGAATTGAAAAATAACTTTGGTGCTTTAGACCAATTACATTCAAATTAATGGTACGCAGACCATATTTTCTATCCTATTTGGGCCATACTAGTCACTTCATAACCTGCAAAACAGTACATATACAATATATACCATTCACCCATTCATTATCATGAATGGCCCACATAGCTGGTTAGTAAAACACATTATGCATCACGTAAACATTTGCAGCAATTAATCAAGGGCACCAATAATCTACCAATTATTCAGTCCTTATTAATTCTAATCGAGTTGTTTTAACCTTAAGGATTTGTAGACCTAATCAAGAGTTTATGACTAAAAAGCGCTCCCACTCAAACCAATAAATTCATATGCTTTACTAATTTTAAACATAAAATTGTATTTCTAGTCTAACCGGAAACATACAAATTTAATTAAAATTTAAAGCTCATATAAATTTATAATTGAATCCAAAAATTTAATTTAATTTCAGTCGCATTTAAATTAATTCATCATTTTAATTTTAGTAAAATAATTAGAATAAATAACATTTATTATAATTATAATATTCAAAATTAAAATCCAAGAAATTAATTCAAATTATGAATTTTAAAATTAATTAAAATTACGTGAACTGAAATTTTCAAATTAAACATTCAAAACGATCTAATCGAAACGCAAACACCCTACGCGTTGCACGCCCATGGGCCGTACGCACACAGCCATTGCTGGCCATGTGCGCGCAGCCCATGCGCTCGTTGCATAGCTGCTGCTGTCCTATCGCAAGCCTCCGCACAGCGCCCCATCGCACGCGAGCTATCGCTCGCAGTGCGCGCGCGCGAGATCGCTCGCTGGGCGCGCGACATCGCTCGCTGGGCGCGCTGGCTCGCTCGCTGTGCGCGCGAGCCATCGCTCGCTGGGGCGCGACATCGCTCGCTGGGCGGGCGACATCGCGCGCTGTGCGCGCGAGCCATCGCTCGCTGGGGCGCGACATCGCTCGCTGGGCGAGCGACATCGCGCGCTGTGCGCGCGAGTAGTGCTGGGCGCAGCGCTCGTGGCACGCGAGCTTGCGCTCGCTGCGCGCGAGGCTGCGCGCACTTGTGCGAGGCAGCGCGCGTTGTGGCGCAGCTCGCTTGCTGCCCACACGCGACTGCCTTGGCTCGCCCTTCGCCCATGCCCATTCGTTCATTGCTCGTGGCACACGACACAAGGCAGGGCTGCTGCCTTGTGCTCGTGCACTACGCCCTTGCTCATTGCATTCGTGCCGCACGGGCGACGAGCTCCCTTGCTCGTCGTCGCATGCCCGCATTATACAACACCCCTTAAGGGTAACACGAAGCGTCCATTGCTTCGTGCGTGCAAGTTATTTGAACGAATCGCATAAAAATTTAAAATTTATATTTAAAATTAATGACAAATTAATAAATATTATTAATTTCATAATTTTAGGGCGAAAAAATCGAAAATTTATTATCCAATTGATTTCCGATTGATATGGATTCAAGTCTAGGTCATAAAAATTTAAAATTTTATCGTAAATTTACAATTTTTATGGTGGTTTTTAATCATAGGTTTCTAATTAAATTACAATTAATTATGAAAATCAAATTAATTCTAAATTATTCTAATTTTCAACAAATTAATCATAATTACAAATTAGATTGCATAATTAACAAGACTAGGCATTCAAACTTGTTAAACATATGCAGTAGGTCAATCAAAAATTCAAGATTTATCAACAAGAATCGCAAATATTTAATTTAACATCTTAAATTTACGAAATTTTGCATTCGAAAAACTAAAACCTTCGAAAAGTCATAGTTAGGCTTCGAATTTGAGAATTCTGGGTTCGGCAGAAAAAGACTATTTTTGTCAAAATTTTAGAATGCCTTTTACATGCGGAATTGACACAAAAATCACTCAATTCGGATGAGTAATGAAGAAACTGCCGAAAAACTGCGTACATATAATTAAATAAACGCAATTTGCAATTAATTAACAATTACGAAAATTAATCACCCCTTTTAATTCTTGCAAATTTGTAATATTTAACCATGTTCATGCAATTTAGATTATGAAAATAATAAGGGGCTCGGGATACCACTGTTAGGTTATGATACATATGACATTACATAGATCATGCGGAAACAACCATTAACCCAGGACAACATATTATTTACACATAATCATATAGCATAATTTAGATGCATACTCTTTGTTGCGTGCCCTCCCTAGCTGCGCCCGAACCGAACAAGAACAAGTCTTTAGGACTCCAAGTGTCGTCCCTCCGTAGATAGTCCACAGCACGTCCGGATCCGCCTTAAGATTGACCAACTAGAATCGCCCTTAAGGTACTAGAAAATTTCGGCACTTTATGAGCAAGATGTGTGTTTTAATTTTCTCTCAAAAAACTCACTTTTGAATACTTTGAAACTTATGTATAAATTATGACCCCTAGGCCTTTATTTATAGAGTTATGGAAAAGGAATCGTAATCCTAGTAGGATACGAATTAATTGAAATTAGAATCCTACATGAATTCTATTTAATTAATTTATCCAATTAGGAATAGAAATTTAATCATACACTGACTCTTGTAGATTCAGGAATCACGCATGAGCACAAACTCACACACACACGGCAGCCACAAGGGCTGCCCATGCGCGTGCGAGCAGCAGCCCGCGCAGCACGGCCCACGCATCCGTGGCCCTTGGCGCGCGCTGGGCCTGCCTTGCGGTAGGCCTGGGCGCTGCCTTGGCTGGGCTTGTGGCGCGCATGCTTGCTGGGCGATGGCCCCGGCTTCGTGCTGGGCCTTCGTCCGGCAACCTCGTCCGATGCTAATTCGTACGATACGCTTCCGATTAAATTTCCATTTCCGGAATCTATTTCCGATACGAACAATATTTAATATTTCCGATTCCGGAATTAATTTCCGTTTCGAACAAATATTTAATATTTCCGTTTCCCGAATTATTTTCCGATTCCGGCAATATTTCCGATTCTGACAATATTTCCGTTTCCGGCAATATTTCCGATTCTGGTAATATTTCCATTTCCAATAATATTTTCCGATACGTACCATGTTTCCGTTTCCGGCAACATCTACGACTTGGATAATATTCATATTTCCGATACGATCCATATTTCCGTTTCCGGCAATATCATCGTTTCCGGAGTATTCATTTCTTGCCTGTGACGATCTTAGCTCCCACTGAAACCAAGATCCGTCGGTTCCGAATATTCATAGATGGAGTATTTAATGCCATTAAATACTTGATCCGTTTACGTACTATTTGTGTGACCCTACGGGTTCAGTCAAGAGTAAGCTGTGGATTAATATCATTAATTCCACTTGAACTGAAGCGGCCTCTAGCTAGGCATTCAGCTCACTTGATCTCACTGAATTATTAACTTGTTAATTAATACTGAACCGCATTTATTAGACTTAACATAGAATGCATACTTGGACCAAGGGCATTATTTCCTTCAGATTTCCTGTGAGTTTACACCCAATCGACTAGTAATATAGGAGTCGACATTCAGTTTTTAACGACAATGAGAAAAACTGACAAAACCCGGTTATCGTGACATAATGGGATTGCAATTATGTTCGACCACGACGGCCATTGGTTCCCTTGTGATCCCTGGTGTGTGGGGATCGCTCAACGTACACCCGCAGGGCAGAGATTGAGAGTTCGGGGGACTGTAACTACCGAGAGGAGTGCTCATCGATAACTCCAGAGGTAGGTTATCCTTACTAGCTCAGCATAAATAATTGAAGGGACATGCGTTTAAACTATTAAACTATTCTGAATTGATTTTAGCAATATGCAACACATAATACTAAATCGATCGTGATTATCTTATTTAGATTGATTTAAGGTACCTAGCATGATAGTTCAATTGTCCAAGGTATTATCTTTATTAGGCGTGATAGATCAATCAAATTAATAGTTTAACAATTTTATAAAAGGGTGATGAAAGCGATGAAATCATGCGAAGGGACACATTACAACGCACCCTTGAGAGGTGCGTCACGGTTCTCAGAAAACTAACCACTTGGCTTTCCTATTTCTCCTTTTATTTAATGAATCTCGGGTTTCTAGGCAGTGTTCCAGTATTTAGGCTTAAATCATCAGCTACAAGGAACAGGATACGTTCTGTTCGACTTTTGGGTCGATTGCGACAGAACGCGGGATCAATTTCGCAGCGTGAGGCTTAGGCTTAGGGTTGGAGTCAATACTCAGATTATGAATTGTGTGTTGTGTTCACGTCGGCTTTAGGGGTCTATTTATAGGAAAAAATGGCGTAGAAAGATAGATTTTCAGGAATATGAATACGAAACGGATTAGGAAAAGAATCCGTCCCAGGTATTTTCGGCGCCCAGCACTGGGCGTCAAAGATTTCGGCGCCCAGGGCTGGGCGTTGAAAATAGGATCTGGGAAGAATTCTTTGTCAGATTGGACTCTAGAGTACGGGGTCCATTAAGAGACTTAATCCGAGTTATTTGGTGCGTATCAATTTACGACGGAATGCTTCTGGGCCCTTTACGAACTCTAGGTTCGTTATGAGTTTAATTAATACGTTAACTCTTTTATCAAATTGCGATAGGAATATAATTCCTTTTACAATTTCTATCTCTTTTAGGATTTATGTTGGAGTGCAACACCTATTTCTGACAGGTTTCTATCTTTTTATTCTTACTACTTATAGCAATTACCTTTTACGGCAGCTACTATTTTTAGCAGGTTTCTATAAAGGGAAGCTTTGGCTGAAATGAAAGGGTGATTTGAGATTCGTTATTTTATAGGAGATGCGTTGCCAAGTGGAGATTTATGTTCTCATCATCGAACCTTCCCTTTCGGGAATGGGGACAAAAGTAGGTGTCTACACTTGTCACTTCGGTCCAAGTGCGAAGTGAGTTGGGCTTGACCTCCTTGTCAAGCCAATCACTTGCTCGCCCAAGTAGAGAGAACCGAAACAATATCAACCTCACATAATCCGATGTGACACCATTGTGCTTGATTGTGTCACAATAGTGCTCGAACTGTTTGAGATGTTCGTGAGGTGATTCATTACTCTTCCCACAAAAGGGGTGGCTTTGCACCAAATTGATCAAGGCGGGCTTGATCTCAAAGTTGTTGGCACCCGTTGTTGGGGCTTGAATACCACATGTAGCTTCGAATGCCCCCGGTATTCCCAAGTTCTTAACCAGGAGCGCCATGTTTTCAAACACTTGCTCACTCTCTTGTTGTTCCTCACCAACACTCAACGATGCGAATCTGTTATTGCTTGATGAGCTAGACCGTACACGCCTTTGTCTCCTAAGTGTCCTCTCCAATTCAAGGTCAAGAGGATGGAGGATCCTTTGACGAGCACGCCCCCTAACAAGCATACAAACTCAAGAAAAACCGTGAGCAATGCCAAGGAAAAAGAAAGCTAAGCGAAATTGCAATGTTTTTGTGTTTTCTAATGATGAACTAGTCTCAACTAAAACTCAAAAACAACAACCGTTCCCCGGAAACGGCGCCATTTTGATAGGTGTATTTTCCGTCGTTGATAGAAAACAACCTATGCAAACAATATTTATAAAACCACTCAACTAACCGGCTAGCGGTAAGCAAAGGGATCGTCCCAAAGAAACGGTGGTTATCGAGTTTGAAAGTCAATCTAGTTCGAACAAGAATTTGGTTTTGAATTGTCACTTTTAAGAATCTAAAAACTACGAATTATGCTAAATTGAATCAAGAAAGGGAGATGTTAGGGAGTCGGGGATAGACTAGGGAAATCGGGGGAAATGAATTCAACTATCTAGCAATGATGATCATGCAACGAAGTGACAATTAGGCAAATAACATCTAAAGACGAACCCGCCACCTCTCGAATAAGGAACGCTAAGCGTCTAATCCACGGAAGAGCTTTCGCCTAATCCTAGATTAAACTAACTAGCATATAATAGGCACCGCCATTTGATCACACAAGATAGGCCCACAATCTCTTGCCAAACCTAACCTACGGTTCCACGTGATTCTAATCGAATAGCATTTGCAACTACCAATCAATTAGCATGGATGTCCTATCATCAAATCATATTTAATCACATGAATCAATCATCAATTTCCCCTAATTAAGCCCCTAGATTCTCCCCTTTCCCTAACCTAATTCTACTCACTAGTCATTCTAGAAATTAAGCAATCCATTAATTCTAAGCTAGCAAGCATGAAATTGAAGGAGTAAGAGAAGAGAATTTAAGAACTCAATTGCACAATCAACTAGGAATTAAGAATCAAAGTAACTTCAATCAATGAAATCAAGAATTCAAGAAATTAAGGAATTGAAGAACAATCAACAACAAAGCAAGAGCAAGAATTAAGAAACTAAGAATTAAATTGCAAAATTGAAGAAGAGTTAAGAAGGATTACAAATTGAAGCTTGAATGGAGGAGAGTTTCTCTCTCTAGAATTGCTGAAAATCTACTTTTAGAATCTCCAATTATCAACTAAAATTCTACTCTCCACAAAATAAATCAAAAAATCTATTTATAAGTTTCCCCAAATAGAAGCCAGAATTCGAATAAGAGCAGCTCGCGCAGCGATTCGGTCGCACGTACCCACTGTGCGACCGAACGTAAATGACTTTGTTCGACCAAATGCAGTCCTGTACGAGCGAAGACAGCGAAGATCATTTCCTTCATCCTGTGCGACCGAACGTAAAATCCTGTTCGGTCGAATGGGGTTTCTTTGGCTCAAGTCTCCTTTGCAGCTCTATTCGGTCGAACAAGAAGAACTAATCGGGCGCACAACTTTTGTGCGGTCGAACTCAAAAAGTTGTGCGGTCGAACAAATGCTGTGCTGTCGAACATAAGGCAGTGTGCGATCGTTTTCCAATTTTGGGGCATTCTGTCTCAGAAATCCATTCTGTGCGACCGAACAACAGAGGGCATTCGATCGCACAAAACTGGAAATTCCATGAACTCCATTTGCACTACTCTATTCAGGCGCACAAACCATCACTCGATCGCACAAGCCCTGTTTTGGCTCAAATCTACTTGTTTTCCACCACTTTTCATCATAGTCACCTGTAAAGCATAAGATGGAACGAAACTTATAAAATGCACACAAAAAGCTATAAAAACTATAAAAAAAAAGCATAGAAACTAACATAAAATCCTAAGCTAAGAGCGACATAAATGTCGCTCATCACGTAGTTGTTCCCTCCCGAGTAAACTCGGCAACCAACCCCTTCGTTTCCTCAAGCTCGGAAAGAAGGGCGTTTGCTTTCTCATCCAAAAGAGGGACATCATGAGCATAACGCTCGCCATACTTGGCCAGTCGCACCTCGTCATGATACTGACACTCGGCAGCGAACGCAGACCATAAATGGGCCTACATAGGAGAAAAAGGGAAGATGAGAACAACCAAAACGAATAAAACAAAGTTATTTCAAGGAAAGTGATATTCGTCCTGAAGGAAATAATGCCCTTGGTCCAAGTATGAATTTAATGATAACTCTAATAAATGCGGTTCAGTATTAATTATACAAGTTAATAATTAAGTGAGATCAAGTGAACTGAATGCCTAGCTAGAGGCCACTTCAGTTCAAGTGGATTAATGATATTAATCCACAGCTTACTCTTGACTGAACCCGTAGGGTCACACAAATAGTACGTAAACGGATCAAGTATTTAATGGCATTAAATACTCTATCTAATACATATTCGGAATCGACGGATCTTGGTTTCAGTGAGAGCTGAGATCGTCATAGGCAAGTAAATGAATACTCCGGTGAAGGAAATAATGCCCTTGGTCCAAGTATGCATATAATATTGAGTCTAATAAATGCGGTTCAGTATTAATTAACAAGTTAATAATTCAGTGAGATCAAGTGAGCTGAATGCCTAGCTAGAGGCAGCTTCAGTTCAAGTGGAATTAATGATATTAATCCACAGCTTACTCTTGACTGAACCCGTAGGGTCACACAAATAGTAAGTAAACGGATCAAGTATTTAATGGCATTAAATAATACTCCATCTATGGATATTCGGAATCGACGGATCTTGGTTTCAGTGGGAGCTAAGATCGTCAGAGGCAAGCAAGTGAATACTCCGGAAACGATGATATTGCCGGAAACGGAAATATGGATCGTATCGAAAATATGAATATTATCTAAGTCGTAGATGTTGCCGGAAACGGAAACATGGTACTTATCGGAAATTATTATTGGAAATGGAAATATTGCCGGAATCGGAAATATTGCCGGAAACGGAAATATTGTCAGAATCGGAAATATTATCGAAATCGGAAAATAATTCCGGAAACGGAAATATTAAATATTTGTTCGAAACGGAAATTAATTCCGAAATATTGTTCGTATCAGAAATGAATTCCGGAATCGGGAATTTAATCGGAAGCGTATCGTACAAATTAGCATCGGACGAGGCTCGCTAGACGAAGGCCCAGCACGAAGCCAGGCAAGCCAAGCGCAACACGCCAAGCCTCGACCGGGCCCAGCGCAAGGCCAGGCCCAGCCAAGGCCTGTGGCGCGCGCGGAGCAGTCGTGGGCTGCGAGCAAGAGCAGCTCGCGTGGGCCGCGAGGCTTGCGCGGGCTGTGCTTGTGCTCGTGCTCGTGCTCGTGCTCGTGTGCGGTTGTGTGCAATACAAATCCTAAGGCTATTAGAATTCGTTCTATGATTAAATCCTAATCCTAATAAAGATAGAATTTGTTTAATAGAGTTTTAATAAGATTCTAATTAAATAAATTAGTATCCTAATAGGATTATAATTCCTTTCCATAAACTCTATAAATAGGTGCCTGGGGTCACATATTTACATAGAGGATTTCAAGTATTCAAACAATAAAAAGCTAAGATTTTTAAGTAGAAAAATCAGCCATATTCTTGCCCTATTAGCCGAAAATATATAGTACCTTAAGGGCGATTCTAGTTGGTCAATCTTAAGGCGGATCCGGACGTGCTGTGGACTATCTACAGAGGGACGACACTTGGAGTCCTAAAGACTTGTTCTTGTTCGGTTCGGGCGCAGCTAGGGAGGGCACGCTACAAAGTGTATGCATCTGAATTATGCTAAATGATTATGTGTAAATAATATGTTTCCTGGCTTTATGGTTTTTCCGCATGATTTATGTTTATTCATATGTATCATAACCTAACATCCGGAAACGATGATATCGCCGGAAATGGAAATATGGATCGTATCGGAAATATAAATATTATCCAAGTCGTAGGTGTTGCCGGAAACGAAAACATGGTACGTGTCGGAAAATATTATCGGAAATGGAAATATTGCCGGAATCGGAAATATTGCCGGAAACGGAAATATTGTCAGAATTGGAAATATTATCGGAATCGGAAAATAATTCCGGAAACGGAAATATTAAATATTTGTTCGAGACGGAAATTAATTCCGGAATCGGAAATGTTAAATATTGTTCGTATCTGAAATGAATTCCGGAATCGGGAAATTAATCGGAAGCGCGTCGTACGAATTAGCATCGGACGAGCTTGCTAGACGAAGGCCCGGAACGAAGCCAGGCCCACGTCCAGCAAGAGAAACGCACACCACAACGCACCAGCCCAAGGTTGCGCCAGGCCCATCGCAAGGCAGGCCCAGCGCGCGCCCAAGGCTGCGACAGCGTGTGGGCTTCGTGGCAGTGGGCTGCGCGCGAGCGCATGGCGCCCCTCGTGGGCTGCTGTGCGTGCGTGTGTTTTTGTGTTCACTTACGAAACCTAAAGCGTATAGGATTCATCTGTTGATTGAATTTCCTAATCCTAAAAGATAGATTAATTAATTTAGAGTTCTGCTAGGATTCTAATTTAATTAATTCGTATCCTAGTAGGATTCGATTACTTATTCCATGGCCTATAAATATGAGTTAAGGGCTCATAATTACAACGAGTTTTCAAGTATTCAAAGGTAAGAATTTGAGCAAAAATTCAGCCAAAACACTTGCCCATATAGCCGAATATTTTAGTACCTTAAGGGCGATTCTAGTTGGTCAATCTTAAGGCGGATCCGGACGTGCTGTGGACTTTCTACGGAGGGACGACACTTGTAGTCATAAAGACTTGTTCTTGTTCGGTTCGGGCGCAGCAAGGGAGGGCACGCTACAAAGTGTATGCATCTAAATTATGCTAATTGTTATGTGGCAAAAAATTTGGAATCCTGGCATTTATGGGTATTTCCGCATGATTTATATTCGTTTATATGTATCATAACCTAACAGTGGTATCACGAGCCTCTAATTAATTCCATAATAATTGCTTAACATGGTTAAATTTTACAAATTTTCAAAGAATTAAAAGTGGTGATTAATTTTCGTAATTGTTAATTAATTGCAAATTGCGTTTATTTAATTATATGTACGCAGTTTTTCGGTAGTTTCTTCGTTATTAAACGAAATCGAGTGATTTTTGTGTCAATTCCGCATGTAAAAGGCATTCTAAAATTTGACAAAAACTATATTTTTCGCCCGAACCCAGAATTCCCAAATTCGAAGCCTAACTATGACTTTTCGAAGGTTTTAGTTTTTCGAACGCAAAAGTTTGTAATTTTAAGATGTTAAATTGAATATTTGCGATTCTTGTTGTTAAATCTTGAATTTTTGATTGACCTACTGTATATGTTTAACAAATTTGAATGCGTAAGCTTGTTAATTATACAACCTAATTTGTAATTGTAGTTAATTTGTTGAAATTCGAATAATTTAGAATTTGATTTGATTTTCATAATTAATTAACGATTTAATTAGGTATCCATGATTAAAAACTACCATAAAAATTGTTAATTTGTGATAAATTTTAAATATTTATGACCTAGATTTGAATCCATGATAATCGGAAATTAATTAATTAATAAATTTTCGATTTTTCGCCCTAACATTATGAAATTAATATGATTTATTAATTTGTCATTAATTTTTAAAAATAAAAGTTTTAATTTTTTATGCAATTCGCTCATAAAACTTGCACGCACAAAGCAATGGACGCTACGTGTTACCTTTAAGGGGTGTTGTATAGTGCGGGCATGCGACGACGAGCAAGGGAGCTCGTCGCCCATGCGGTACAATGCAGCGAGCAAGGGCCATAGCACACGACACAAGGCAGCGTGCTGCCTTGTGTCGAGTGCTGTATGCAGCGTGGGCGAAGGGGGCAAGGGCGAGGGCGATGGGCACAGGCGCAAGCCAGGCGAGCAGTCGCGTGTGGGCAGCAAGCGTGCTACGCCACAACGTGCGCTACCGCGTCCAGCGAAGCAAGCAGACGCGATGAGTAAGCGGGCTGCGCGTAGCGTGGCCTGGGCTTGCTGCGTTGCGTGTGGCCTGCTTGCGTGGTGTTGTACGATTGGTCGAGGGGCGATGCAGCCTCGTGCACTCGACGGGGCTTGGGCGCAAGCCCAAGTGCCTCGTCTTGTTACGATTGATGCGTTTTGATTTTAAATTTTGAATTTTCAGTTCGTAAACGATTTTAATTAATTTTAGAATTCGTAATTTAAATTATTATCTCGGAATTTAATTTTGAATAATCTAATTATTATAAATTTTATTTATACTAATTATTTTACTAAAATTAAAACCTTGAATTAATTTAAATTCATTTAACTCAACTGAAAATCAATTAAATGGATTCAATTATAAATTTATATGAGATTTAAATTTTAATTAAATTTGCATGTTTCCGGTTAGACTAGGAAATACATTTTTATGTTTAAAATTAGTAAGCATATGAATTTATTGGTTTAAGTGGGAGTATTTTAGTCATAAACTCTTGATTAGGTCTACATTCCTTTAAGGTTAAACAACTTGATTAGAATTAATAAGGTCTGAATAATTGGTAGATTATTGGTGCCCTTGATTAATTGCTGCAAATATTTATGTGATGCATAACATGTTCTACTAACCAGCTATGTGGGTCATTCATGATAATGAATAGGTGAATGGTATATGTTGTATATGTACTGTTTTGCAAGTTATTGAAAAGTGACTAGTATGGCCCAAATAGGATAGAAAATATGATCTGCGTACCATTAATTTGAATGTAATATTGGTCTAATGCACCAAAGTTTTTCAATTTAAATATGGTCTGCGTACCATCAAATAGTTGTAATTAGTTTAATTATAGCTGATCCCATTTGAAGAAAATGGCGCCTCCCATGGTGAAATTCAAGACGGAGTTTCCACTCCATTTTCCAAGACGGACTTTGAAGTTGAAGCTTCAAGATGAAGTCGGGCCATACTAGATCACATTTATATCTTATGCATGTTTTAAGTTATTTATTGCTTTAAATATATCTTAATTATGCATGAGATTATGTGTAATACCCCAAAAATTTTAAACTTGATTTATTAAAATTAAAAATATTTATTAGCTTGATTTCGTTTTAAATAATTACGAATAATCGAATTTCGTTATTTTAATCGTTTTTACGATTTATTTTAAACGATAAATTTATAAACGAAAATTTATTTATTTTTCATTAATGATAATTTTTATAAAGAATTATTTTAATTGAACATTTCTATTTTTAGTAAGTTTCAAAAAAAATAGCAACAATTTCTGAATTTTTGGCCAAATAATGTGAAATTACGAAATTGCCCTTGAAAGAGCCAAAATTCCCTTTTCTCTTTTTCTGCTTGCTTTCCACGTACAAATGAGTGAAGAAATTTTCTTCCTTCTCCTCTTCCCTTGCTCTCCACGTATGTTCACTCCTCCCTTTCCTAAAAATCAGTTCAAATTCACTCCTTGAACCCCAAGCTATGCATCTTCTCCTTCACTCTTCTTAGTTTTAAAATCAGACCACCAATTTCCACTTTGTTTCCCAACCAAAACCAATTCACAAAATCTGAAAACCATTCTTCCCTCGTTTCTCCATCGTTCGAACCACCACCACCAACAACAACCACCTCAACCACCACTACCACCATCACTTAACCTTGCTGCAACCACCCCGCATCACCTTGACCACCGCCCACCGCCACACACGCACCACCGTCGCCTGCTTCTCCTCATTCGCAGCTCCCCTGCCTCCCTCTCTTTCTCTCGCTGCACCACCAGCACCACGCCGCCACCACGCCGAAACCACCTCACCACCTATGGAGTAATCCCCCGCCTCCACCTTCACCGCGAACCACCACCCCTCCTCCCAGAATCGGTCGAAAATCACCCACAAACCTCCCCTGCTTCTCCCTTCTTCGAGCAACTCACCACCTTCCCTTCACTGCTACGCCGCCGCAAACCAACCACCATCACCTTCGCATCAACCTGCGCCGCCCAGACAACCGCCAAAAACCTCCCTCCTCCCCGTAACTGATCGGAAAACCACTCCCAAACTCCCCCGTTTTCTCGCCTTCTTCGCACTCCCTCCTCCTTCTCTCGCCTGTACCACCACCGCACGAGCAACCACCACCATCACCGTCTCACCTTCGGCGCTACGCCGAACCACCGAGCCCATTCCAGCCGCCTCCTCCCTCCTCTTCGTGCCTTGCCCCTCCGTGCTCCCTCCCCTCTGTTCATACCTCTCCTTAAACAAAAAGGGAGAGAATCAGTTTCATTTGAAACCTGATTCATTTTCCTCCAACCCAAATTTAAGTTGGGCCAATTTAACCATTTGGGCTTTATGTAAGACCAATCTAAGTTTTCAGAATTTCTATGGTAGTTATGTTTTAATAAATTGATTTTATAATATAATTATTTACTAATAAATCGTTATTATTTTTCATGTTTAATTATCAATTTTAATAAAGTAATTTACTCGTTTTATTTAACAAAAATGGAATTTAAATATATTTTCATGAAAACCGGTTTATGAAATATATAAATATATTTTGATTAAAATTTCGTTTAATAATATTTTCATTAAGTTATGAAATTATATTAAAACTGGTTATTTATAAAATTCATTACTTATAAAATTTATGATTTTATAAAATATCGATTTTAATTTATTTATCGATTTAGTACTAATTCAATGATTTAATATTTTGAAAGAATTGGACTCGGAGCTCGGGACGAACGAACCAAAGAAAGCGAAAATCCTTAGCAAAATCGTGGAAGTGAGGTAACGGCTATTGCTAGTACCCGCAATTCCCTTATAAATGTGATTATGAAATTACAACGTATGATTGATTTATCAAATGAATGTTTTGACATGTTTTATGAATTGCGGGAAATGAAATATGATTTTATTGAATAATTTATTATAATATGATTTGATGGAATTATTCCTTATTTTATGATTGATTATAAAATGCTATGATGATTGATCGAATTTCTTATAAAATGCTGGTTATAAGAAACCAGGAAAGAAAGGATGTTTGATCTTATGATCCAAAGGAATTATGTTACTTCAATTGAAGTAAAAAAACTAAAATGTAAAATTAAACGAAACATGATAAATGAAAGTGAAATTCCTAGTCCGTTTGGCAGTATCTGTTCACAGGTTACGATTCTCGGTCATGCATGTACCCATGGGGCATCCGCCCATTGAGCCAAGGCTCTCATGTTTTCGGGCCAAGGCCCCATGTTTATGGACAGCGGTCCATCGTGGAAGACGTTCCACCATGTCATACTTGCCACGACTAGCATGTGCACTCTAAAGTTGAAAATGAATTAAATAAAGGACTTTATAAAATGTTTTACATTATTCTATTCTCCCTGTGTTATTAAATAAAATGAATTGAAATGAATTTACGTTGCTAGAATAGTTCGTTACTGAGTCTTCGGCTCACCGTTATTTTGATTTCTGTTTTAGGTACCGCTGGGAACGATGGGAACGAGTAGTGGCGAGGATTTCACTTTAATAATTCCCACCTAGTTTATGCCTTAAGTTTTAATAGTTTAATTAAAGACTTTTAGTAATTTATGCACCTTTATTTTGGTAATATTAAAGATTATTATATTAATTTTTTTTGGGATTTAATATCTTATGATTGATGGTTGCCTTGTAATTCCCAAGAGGGAGTTACGGCAGGTAATGCCCCGACCAATTAGGTTAATTCCGCTGCTAATTATGCTTTAATAATGTAATTAGAGGTCGGGGTGTTACAGTTTGGTATCAAGAGCAAAGGTTCTGGACCATAAGTGCTAAACCTTACGGGTTTTCGCACGAATAGAATTCATTAGGCTTTAGGTAAAGAGTTTTAAGGAATGAGTTAAAAAGAACTTTCTAAAATCATGTTACTTAAGTTAAAATGAATATGAGTGTGAGTGTAGGAACGGGATGAACGGGTTTATTTTCTATGATTTATTTGCTTCCATTTGTTGAGACATGTTATGTTGAATGTTGCTTATCAAGACTATGAATGATGTCCCCAAGGGCTCGCAAAGAGCACCATGATAACCACATTACGCACGAGGATTATGCCATATTGTGATTTCTTTCCTATTGCTTGTGAATTAGAAATTGTCATATGATGTTCGAGAAAGTTGAGTTTTAGTATTCTTTGACCTATCTATATCTGATGTAATTTTGGGAATAAAATGGTTGAATATGAAGCTAATATAAATTGTTTGAGGCATAGTGTGACCAAAACGCCGAATGAGGATATGATTGCATTCCATAAGTTTGTAAGAAAACCAACGATGCAAATTGTCACCGCTTTGAAAGCTCCTAAAATGACCGATGGTGAATTTTTCTGGTTATCCTTGTAGTGTGGTCGATCACCACTCATTGACACAGTTATCGTTTGAGAATACATTTTCCAGAAAAGAAACCTAGTATGCCTCCACCGAGAGAATTAAGACTTTAGCAAGATCCACCCCTATTCCTAAAACACCTATAGAATGACACCAACTGAGTTGCAAAGAATTGAAGAAACAATTAGATGATTTACTTGGATAAGGGTATATTCAACTGAGTGCTTCACTTTTGGGAGCCGTGTCATATTTGTAAGGAAAAATGATGAAACTTTGAGGTGATGCATAGATTATAGAGAGTGGGACAAGAATAAATATCCTTTATCCCGCATTGATGATTTGTTTGACCAACTCCGAGGTGCAAAAGTGTTTTCAAAGATAGATTTGAGGTCTGGATACCATCAACTTTACAATAAACATGAGGATATTCCAAGGACAGCTTTTAGAACCAATTATGGTTACCATGAGTTTGGTGTAATACCTTTTAGGTTAACTAATGCATCAGCTGTATTTAAGGATTTAATGAACCACATTTTCAAACCATACCTAAATAAGTTTGTAGTTGTTTCCATTGATGATATTTTCTAAGAGTAATAAGGAACACGAGGAGCATCTGAGAAAAGTGTTAGATATGTTGATTGAAAACCAGTTATGTGCTAAGTTGTCAAAGTGTAAAACAATTGGCTTAAGGAAATATCGTTTTTAGGTCATATTATTTCTGAGAAAGGTGTATCTGTTGATCATGAGAAAGTAAAAGCAATCGTGGAATACCCTAGACCAACCAATGTTCGTGAAAGTATGAAATTTTATGGGTTTGGCTGAAGATTATTGAAGATTTATTTAAGATTTCTCTAAGGTTGCCTTACCCACAATCCCATTTGATAGAACGAATGTCAAATTTATGGGGAATGATGATTGTAAATCTGCAATTTGAGAACTTAAGAGACGTATCACAATTTCCTATATCCTTGCCTTCCACCTGGAACTAAGAGATTTGTTACTTATATTAATACTTCTAAACATGGAATATGATGTGTAGAAATGGAACAGGAAGGTCATAGATGATCCTCTCGCCAACTCCAAGTTCTTGAATAGAACTACCTTACTTATGATCTTGATATACAATACCCTACCAGAAAAACTAATGTTATTATAGATGCTTGAGTCAAAATCTTACCTAAATTCGATCCTACCTTTCTACGAGCCAACCAAGATGATCTGTAAAACCTAGAAGTTAAGTTGTTAAGAATAAAGGAAATGTTTGTTTAAAGGCTTTAAGTCAGTACCGAGACCAACTTTGATTGATGAGACTAAGGAAATATTTGTTATGAAAGTCAAGTTCCTTAAGGATAAAGGAAACGTTTGCTTGAATGCGAGGCCAACTTCGAATTATGAGATTAGGAAAGCACAAATTAAGGATTTGCAATAGGAACAAATGATCGTTGTGGAAGTCATGACCATTAGGTTCGAGATTATTCTGAGTTATCACCATCAGCTACACGTACTAAAAGATCGTCTATTGACAGCGAACATAGAACCAATGACATTGTTAGCATGCTTCAGAAACCCATGATTGGAGTAGATTCTATGACAAAACCACATGAAAAAGGCAGAAACGTTATCAATGGTCCTTGTAATTCTCTTTTCTAATTATTATGTATGATACTCGTTGATATTCCTTCATTTATTATTTGTCATATATGTTCAGAGCTTGTACCAAATAGGATGATATGTGTAGATTGTTGAGTATTAGGTAACCTAAAGAAGTCCAGGCATATTGGAATGATGTGATGTGAGGATGATAGGTTAACAACTATGAGAAATATTGACAGTTAATCGTGGAAAAAGGAGGGTAGATTTCTACAATGACTAAGAGACAAAAGATTGAAGTTGAAAGCTTATCAGACAGTTACGGAAGGGAAATTTTACTTGCCTAAGTGCCCAAATATATTTCGAGAAGGAAACATGATAGACCTCTAATAAGAGAACAAGACTTTAGATTCCAATGAGATGAGATGAGTTAATTTGAGGAAATCATTTTAAGAATGATAACATTAAAATGTTACCTTGGGAACCCCGATCTTATGTGCAAGAAACAACAATGTATGAGTATTATAGAGGATCAAGATAAGTTACCATTATGTGTCATATATCCGGTATCAATGGAATTAGTGTAAAAGTATTTTTTTGAAGGTTCGTTGAGCTATTAAAAATATACTGGAGGTTGTAAACCAAATACCATAAAGTTAACTAAAATTATCTTGGGATTATCAATTGTATGTGAGATCTTGATGAATCATATTTAAGACCCGTGCTTCGATACATTTAGTAAAACTACTTATGGATAGTTTAAGAATTATGGAGAACTCTAAGGAACAAATTTGAGGAAAATACAGGAGTTCGCGAAGTTTTGAAATATGTCAAGTTGGCAAGAAAGTAGTTTAGAGGGCTATGAAATGGTAATCTAGGGTGAACAACCTAGACTAATCTATGCTAAAGTATTTACCGCATATTTTGAGTATATGTAAAGACCTCAACCAGGCTATGTTCAAGGATCGAGTCACGTGATTTGGGTTGAGCCCTCCATTGTTGAAAGAATTTGACTTAGGAGAGAGAATGTTGAACATCATTGTGTTAGAGTGAAATCAAAAAAATGCATGTTGAGGGACTAAAGGATGATTGATATGCCTCTATTAAGGAAGCTAAGAAGTTATCAATAATTGGTCTATCAATAAGGTTAAATGATAAAGTACCGAAAGAGCGTGAGTTTGTATTTTATAATTGGTGAATCACAAATCAAATCAAGGTTATTCAAGGTTGCAAAGCGTTCAAGTTAGGGTTGATTTTCGAGTTACCTTTCCGCACCCTTCACAATGATTGTTTTTGTGGTTGTAAGTACCTAAGTGTATTCTCTGATATGTTAGGGAAGCTAAGCTAGAAATTTTAAAGTTATGCAAGAATAGTATGCGGGACCCAACATGATTTATGGTGAAAATTATGAAATTGAGTTTACACATGAAGCTTTAAGGATTGTACAACAAATAAGTTATCAAGAATTAATTTGTCAATAGGGTTGATGATATCATTGAATGTTAGAATTTCGAAAAGAATTATGAATGATTGAGGGTTGCAATGGAATTGAGATTAGAAAATCCACAAATGACATATCTATAGGACCAGGTAGGCTGAACTAAGTTTTCTGGGAGCTAGATTGTTTGTGATAAAGGCACGCTTGATGGCTTAGCATTATCCGCAAAATCTGAGGTTTGTCGACTTAAAATATAAAGGATAAGTAGCAAAGTCATATGTCTAATGATGTATTCCTAGTCACATGATTGGACTCGAACCCCTGCAACGAACGTAGTCAACAAAGTTATTTAACGTAGAAGAAAAGATCGAAGATCGAATTCAAAACAAACCAAGTAATGAAAGTCAACGACAAGATTCCTGCAGCAAAGGAGCCCAATAACAAATGAAAGCGAAACATCTTCAAATAGTCACCTAAGAACGAAATTATGTACGAATCACTACGTTTTCCGTGAATATGTAATGTATCAACCATGCTTATGCGTGAAATCAAATGATTGGTTATGATATGTTTTCAATTAGTGAATGACGAATAAAACGGTTAAATATGACTCGTATGATTTTATGAATGGCAAGTTCGACTGAGCTCCAGTTTCGAGGACGAAACTTTTTCGAAGGGGGTGAGAGTGTAATACCCCGAAATTTTTAAACTTGATTTATTAAAATTAAAAATATTTATTAGCTTGATTTCGTTTTAAATAATTACGAATAATCGAATTTCGTTATTTTAATCGTTTTTACGATTTATTTTAAACGATAAATTTATAAACGAAAATTTATTTATTTTTCATTAACGATAATTTTTATAAAGAATTATTTTAATTGAACATTTCTATTTTTAGTAAGTTTCAAAAAAAATAGCAACAATTTCTGAATTTTTGGCCAAATAATGTGAAATTACGAAATTGCCCTTGAAAGAGCCAAAATTCCCTTTTCTCTTTTTCTGCTTGCTTTCCACGTACAAATGAGTGAAGAAATTTTCTTCCTTCTCCTCTTCCCTTGCTCTCCACGTATGTTCACTCCTCCCTTTCCTAAAAATCAGTTCAAATTCACTCCTTGAACCCCAAGCTATGCATCTTCTCCTTCACTCTTCTTAGTTTTAAAATCAGACCACCAATTTCCACTTTGTTTCCCAACCAAAACCAATTCACAAAATCTGAAAACCATTCTTCCCTCGTTTCTCCATCGTTCGAACCACCACCATCAACAACAACCACCTCAACCACCACTACCACCATCACTTAACCTTGCTGCAACCACCCCGCATCACCTTGACCACCGCCCACCGCCACACACGCACCACCGTCGCCTGCTTCTCCTCATTCGCAGCTCCCCTGCCTCCCTCTCTTTCTCTCGCTGCACCACCAGCACCACGCCGCCACCACGCCGAAACCACCTCACCACCTATGGAGTAATCCCCCGCCTCCACCTTCACCGCGAACCACCACCCCTCCTCCCAGAATCGGTCGAAAATCACCCACAAACCTCCCCTGCTTCTCCCTTCTTCGAGCAACTCACCACCTTCCCTTCACTGCTACGCCGCCGCAAACCAACCACCATCACCTTCGCATCAACCTGCGCCGCCCAGACAACCGCCAAAAACCTCCCTCCTCCCCGTAACTGATCGGAAAACCACTCCCAAACTCCCCCGTTTTCTCGCCTTCTTCGCACTCCCTCCTCCTTCTCTCGCCTGTACCACCACCGCACGAGCAACCACCACCATCACCGTCTCACCTTCGGCGCTACGCCGAACCACCGAGCCCATTCCAGCCGCCTCCTCCCTCCTCTTCGTGCCTTGCCCCTCCGTGCTCCCTCCCCTCTGTTCATACCTCTCCTTAAACAAAAAGGGAGAGAATCAGTTTCATTTGAAACCTGATTCATTTTCCTCCAACCCAAATTTAAGTTGGGCCAATTTAACCATTTGGGCTTTATGTAAGACCAATCTAAGTTTTCAGAATTTCTATGGTAGTTATGTTTTAATAAATTGATTTTATAATATAATTATTTACTAATAAATCGTTATTATTTTTCATGTTTAATTATCAATTTTAATAAAGTAATTTACTCGTTTTATTTAACAAAAATGGAATTTAAATATATTTTCATGAAAACCGGTTTATGAAATATATAAATATATTTTGATTAAAATTTCGTTTAATAATATTTTCATTAAGTTATGAAATTATATTAAAACTGGTTATTTATAAAATTCATTACTTATAAAATTTATGATTTTATAAAATATCGATTTTAATTTATTTATCGATTTAGTACTAATTCAATGATTTAATATTTTGAAAGAATTGGACTCGGAGCTCGGGACGAACGAACCAAAGAAAGCGAAAATCCTTAGCAAAATCGTGGAAGTGAGGTAACGGCTATTGCTAGTACCCGCAATTCCCTTATAAATGTGATTATGAAATTACAACGTATGATTGATTTATCAAATGAATGTTTTGACATGTTTTATGAATTGCGGGAAATGAAATATGATTTTATTGAATAATTTATTATAATATGATTTGATGGAATTATTCCTTATTTTATGATTGATTATAAAATGCTATGATGATTGATCGAATTTCTTATAAAATGCTGGTTATAAGAAACCAGGAAAGAAAGGATGTTTGATCTTATGATCCAAAGGAATTATGTTACTTCAATTGAAGTAAAAAGACTAAAATGTAAAATTAAACGAAACATGATAAATGAAAGTGAAATTCCTAGTCCGTTTGGCAGTATATGTTCACAGGTTACGATTCTCGGTCATGCATGTACCCATGGGGCATCCGCCCATTGAGCCAAGGCTCTCATGTTTTCGGGCCAAGGCCCCATGTTTATGGACAGCGGTCCATCGTGGAAGACGTTCCACCATGTCATACTTGCCACGACTAGCATGTGCACTCTAAAGTTGAAAATGAATTAAATAAAGGACTTTATAAAATGTTTTACATTATTCTATTCTTCCTGTGTTATTAAATAAAATGAATTGAAATGAATTTACGTTGCTAGAATAGTTCGTTACTGAGTCTTCGGCTCACCGTTATTTTGTTTTCTGTTTTAGGTACCGCTGGGAACGATGGGAACGAGTAGTGGCGAGGATTTCACTTTAATAATTCCCACCTAGTTTATGCCTTAAGTTTTAATAGTTTAATTAAAGACTTTTAGTAATTTATGCACCTTTATTTTGGTAATATTAAAGATTATTATATTAATTTTTTTTGGGATTTAATATCTTATGATTGATGGTTGCCTTGTAATTCCCAAGAGGGAGTTACGGCAGGTAATGCCCCGACCAATTAGGTTAATTCCGCTGCTAATTATGCTTTAATAATGTAATTAGAGGTCGGGGTGTTACATTATGGCTTGATTATGTTGCATGATTAAAGATTTTAGTTCACTTAAAATCTAACTAACATAGTAAGAGCCTTAAGTTCCAAACTTTAAAATTGAGTTAAAAGGTGCCATGCCAAAATAACACTTACTTGGATAACCTTTACATCAATCTTAGTAATAGTTTTCCGCCATAGCGAGGTGTTACTTATTGATTCTAAAGGGGTAAGGTACACAAATAATTGTGAGTACATGTTAGTTTTGGTGAAACTCAACGATTTAAGTAAGGAGTCCTTTTATGTCGTGGCAAATGCGATAGGTTTACCTAATAAGTTCTTAGACGTACCTATCAACCAAGAGTAGTTTCTAGACTATTAGCAAAGGCTTTGCTTACCTAAAATATTTTAGAATTGAGTCTAAATACATAATGTGCTTAATTCTTCAATGATTTAAGGATCTTGGAATCATTTTATTCACACCTGCCGGAACAATAAATTCAAATAAAATGCCAATAACTTGTTTAAATTGCATGATTGCTTTAATTTTCAAGTTATTACTCATGATAAATGTTTAGACTTTGCATGCTTCAATGTATGTTTTAATTATTGTTTATAATTAAATATCTTGCACTGCAGTAAATCCTTTTAGAAAGGTAACAGTAAATTTCCTCGATTGGTAGTGAATCCAAGAACGATTCACAGAAATGAGAGAAAATGAGCAATTTAAAATGTACGTTTCTTATAGAGACTTTTATGGTTGTTTTCGAGTATCAAAGTCGAATGGCAAACCGATTGGTGCTTGTGAATTCAAAATACAATGTAGTTTTGAGATCATAAAGCATTGAGTTTAAACACTCAGCTTTACCAATGGTTAACAACTTTATATCTTTGTCCATTTAATTCTCGAATGGGTCTAGTCCCTAGACATTCGAATAGATCAATGCTTAGAGAACTTTAGAAGCTTCTGGTAAGATCATCTAGTTGAAACAGAATATTCAACATAAATGGTAAGAACTTTGTTGGAGTGACATTGGACATGTCTAAACAAAGTATAAAAGTCAACACTAGAGAAGTCAATTCTTAAGACTATAAGAAAGGGTACAAGAAATAGGAAAACAAGGAACAAATGAAAGGAATTTACGATTCCGTTTCTACCTATAAGTTTATGTTTAAAGAGAAGTAACCTAGCAATCAAACTTCCTTGGTATCATATACCTCTTGAGGTTCTTACTTCGGTAATAACTCAAATGATGGAAGCTAGGCTACACTAATGACCTACAAGTGGGAAATGAAACATGACAATGCTACATTAGTTGTAGGGTCATCTAGTTTGGTTTTAAGTCCTTTCAAGGCTGGAACTTAATGGCTATTTTGTTCCATAATCAGAATACCTAAATTTCTGTTTTCAAACACAGAAAGACTCACATTCAAAGAAAACAAAAACAATGTTTGTTTGTTTATTTGAATGAAATGGTCAATTACGGGTTGAGTCAATATGCTTAATTAAAACAAACAACTCTTTAAATAAAAACTTTACTAGGTTCAAATCAACCCCTTGATTTGAGTTCCACTCATCTTTGGCATTGTTGCTTAGACCATGTCAACAAGTTAACATTCAAAAGCTCTATTTTACTGGAATTTTGAAAGTTGATTGATTTCTAGATCAATTCAAGACAAGCAAGTCTTACTTGTTGAAAGTAACAAAGGATATGAACTATTGTTAGAACGCCTGGACAATAGAGTTCAAAGCTAAAGAAAGATTTTATGACTTTATTATTTCACATGGATTTAAGTGAATATAGGTTTATTTACTCAAATGTGATATAAGTTTGAATCTGTTTGGCTAGTTCAAAGATTCAGAAGTATAAAACCCACTTGGTAAGAAATCATAAAGATCTAGGATAGATCATGTTAATGATTACTTGAGACCAAAAATGATCATCAATGATTGTGTATTCACGATCTACCTCCATAAGATACGGCATATCTAAGTTGAAGTAATCGAAGTCAATTAGTACTTGATTCGATCAATGATGAATCATAAAGATTTTTCCTATAATTTCTAAAACAAAATGCTCAACTACCACCAAACTAAACCAAATTCGTCAAAGCTATTGAAAAGTAATTTCAGAACATCTTTTCATAATATATCTAAAGAGTTGCTAAACTCAGTGGGAGCTTAGTGTTTGTTATTCAACAAACTAAGGCCCAAGAATAGATATATGTTTCATTGTGATTTATTCAAATGAGACACAAGGGTATTGTTTCTACCACGAATTTTTGAGAACATAATGTTTGTTTGCTCGAAATAATGTCCTTTTGGAGAATCGTTTCCAAAATGACAAGTGGGAGAAAATGTTAGGTTATGATACATATGACAATTCATAAATCATGCGGAAAAACCATAAAGCCAGGAAAACATATTATTTACACATAATCATTTAGCATAGTTTAGATGCATACTCTTTGTTGCGTGCCTTCCCTAGCTGCCCCCGAACCGAACAAGAACAAGTCTTTAGGACTCCAAGTGTCGTCCCTCCGTAGATAGTCCACAGCACGTCCGGATCCGCCTTAAGATTGACCAACTAGAATCGCCCTTAAGGTACTCTGAATTTTCGGCACTTTATAGGCAATTGTATGACTGAATTTTGCTCTCAAAAACTCACTTTGAATACTTGAATACTCGATATAAATATGTGACCCTAGGCACCTATTTATAGAGTTATGGAAAAGGATTTGGAATCCTATTAGGATACTAATTTATTTAATTATAATCCTACTAGGACTCTAATTAAATAAACTAAATCTTTTAGGATTAGATTTAATCATATGACAAATCCCGGTAGCTTTAGGATTCGAGTAGCACACAAACACACACGCACGCACAGCAGCCCACGAGGGGCGCCATGCGCGCGCGCGCAGCCCGCGTGCTCGCAGCCCACTGCCGCAAGCCCACACGCTGCCGTAGCCTTGGCGCGCGCTGGGCCTGCCTTGCGGTGGGCCTGGCGCAGCCTTGGCTGGTGCGTTTGTGGCGCGCTGGCTTGCTGGGCGATGGCCCGGCTTCGTGCTGGGCCTTCGTCTGGCAGGCCTCGTCCGATGCTAATTCGTACGATGCGCTTCCGATTAATTTCCCGATTCCGGAATTCATTTCCGATACGAACAATATTCAACATTTCCGATTCCGGAATCAATTTTCGTTTCGAACAAATATTTAATATTTCCGTTTCCGGAATTATTTTCCGATTCCGATAATATTTCCGATTCTGACAATATTTCCGTTTCCGGCAATATTTCCGATTCCCGCAATATTTCCATTTCCGATAATATTTTCCGATACGTACCATGTTTCCGTTTCCGGCAACATCTACGACTTGGATAATATTTATATTTCCGATACGATCCATATTTCCGTTTCCGGCAATATCATCGTTTCCGGAGTATTCATTTCTTGCCTGTGACGATCTCAGCTCCCACTGAAACCAAGATCCGTCGATTCCGAATATCCATAGATGGAGTATTTAATGCCATTAAATACTTGATCCGTTTACGTACTATTTGTGTGACCCTACGGGTTCAGTCAAGAGTAAGCTGTGGATTAATATCATTAATTCCACTTGAACTGAAGCGGCCTCTAGCTAGGCATTCAGCTCACTTGATCTCACTGAATTATTAACTTGTTAATTAATACTGAACCGCATTTATTAGACTTAACATTGAATGCATACTTGGACCAAGGGCATTATTTCCTTCAGTCTCCCACTTGTCCTTAGGGACAAGTGTGCATTTCCTAATTCCTTTGTCGCTCGATGCTTGCTCTTGAACATAAGGTAAGAGTTGTCATCCTTATTATGTCCAGAGGTGTTCCTCGGTTTCAGAGTTCAACTGATCAAATAAACAGATAATCATAGCCTATGATTCATCCGAGCACGGCCATGCATTTCACAGTTTCTAGCTCTCCGAGTGGCCTTGTACAACTTTTAAGCATCTCATCCCGATTTATGGGAGGACAATCCCAGTCTTGCGATCTTGAGATTAGACTTCGTTTGATAGGTGATTACCTGAGCGTTGCCTTTATAGCCTCCTTTTACGGTGCGACGGTTGGTCAACGTCAAAGCAACCAGTTCTCAAACAAGTAATCTCAAATCACTCAGGTATTGAGGATTTAGTGTCTAATAATTTTAATGAAATTTACTTATGACAGATTTTCATCTCTTACAGTAAAGTTCCATAGGTCTTGTCCGATACTAGTCTTCCCAAAGTAAGTATCTATGCAAATGTTTATGACATTGCCATGTCCACATAGTTCAAGAAACAGAACTACTAGTCATCTTGCATTCTAGTCGTCTAACGTTTTCTATGCGTCCAATTTTATAGAAAACTCCGACTAGGGACCATTTTCAACCTTTGACATTCAAGTTCACTTGATAGACATTTCTTAGTCACAGGACTGGTCCTGACAGTCTATCTTGAATATATCGTCAAATTGAAGGGACTCATCATTTAATAAACCACAAATTAAATGGAAAAATGAATTCTTTTCATTTATTGTGAATGATTAACCAATAATGTTTTACAAAGATTTAAACTCTAAAACTTTAAAACATTAAACAGGGTCATCAAAGCCATTCTCCAATATGCTTGATTCCCATAGCTGCAGTGTGCGAGTTGTGCTTCGCCTGCGGCAGAGGTTTAGTCAATGGATCTGATATGTTGTCATCAGTTCCAATCTTGTTTATCTCGACTTCTTTTCTTTCAACGAACTCTCGTAGAAGGTGAAATCTACGAAGTACATGCTTGACTCTCTGGTGGTGTCTAGGCTCCTTTGCCTGTGCAATAGCTCTATTATTATCACAATACAGGGCTATTGGTCCTTTAATGGAGGGGACTACACCAAGTTCACCTATGAACTTCCTTAGCCATATAGCTTCCTTTGCTGCTTCATGTGCAGCAATGTACTCCGCTTCAGTTGTAGAATCCGCAATGGTGCTTTGCTTAGCACTTTTCCAGCTTACTGCACCTCCGTTGAGGCAGAAGACAAACCCAGACTGTGATCTGAAATCATATTTGTCGGTTGAGGCAGAAGACAAACCCAGACAAACCCAGCCTTTAACAATTAATTCATCATCTCCACCATAGACCAGGAAGTCATCTTTGTGCCTTTTCAGGTACTTAAGAATATTCTTGGCAGCAGTCCAATGCGCCTCTCCTGGGTCTGACTGGTATCTGCTCGTAGCACTGAGTGCGTACGCAACATCCGGGCGTGTACATATCATAGAATACATTATTGAACCAATCAATGATGCATATGGAATCCCATTCATTCGTCTACGCTCATCAAGTGTTTTTGGGCACTGATTCTTGCTTAGAGTCATTCCATGAGACATGGGTAGGTAGCCTCGCTTGGAGTCCGCCATCTTGAACCTATCAAGCACCTTATTGATATAAGTGCTTTGACTAAGTCCAATCATCCTTTTAGATCTATCTCTGTAAATCTTGATGCCCAATATGTACTGTGCTTCTCCTAGATCTTTCATCGAAAAACATTTCCCAAGCCAAATCTTGACAGACTTCAACATCGGAATGTCATTTCCGATAAGTAATATGTCGTCGACATATAATACTAGGATAGCAATTTTGCTCCCACTAACCTTCTTGTATACACAAGATTCGTCTGCGTTCTTGATGAAACCAAAGTCACTGACTGCTTCATCAAAACGTATATTCCAGCTCCTGGATGCCTGCTTCAATCCGTAGATTGACTTCTTTAGCTTGCATACCTTTTTAGCATTCTTTGGATCCTCAAAACCTTCAGGCTGTGTCATAAACACAGTTTCTGTTAAAACGCCGTTTAAGAAAGCAGTTTTGACATCCATCTGCCATATTTCGTAATTGTAATATGCAGCGATTGCTAACATTATCCGAATAGATTTTAGCATTGCAACTGGTGAAAAGGTTTCATCGTAATCCACACCGTGGACTTGCCTGTAACCTTTTGCAACCAATCTAGCTTTGAAAACTTCAAGTTTCCCATCCTTGTCCTTTTTCAGTTTGAAAACCCATTTGCTTCCAATGGCTTGGTAGCCATCTGACAAATCGACCAAATCCCATACTTGGTTTTCAGACATGGAGTCTAATTCAGATTGCATGGCTTCTTGCCATTGCATGGAGCTAGGGCTCGTCATAGCTTGTTTGTAAGTCGCAGGTTCATCACTTTCAAGTAATAGAACGTCATAGCTCTCGTTCGTCAAAATACCTAAGTACCTTTCTGGTTGAGATCTATATCTTTGCGATCTACGCGGGGTAACATTTCTAGATTGACCATGATTCTCACCAGATTCTTCTAAAGATCTCTTAGTTTCATCCTGAATGTCATCTTGAGCATTCTCTAGAGTTTGTTGTTCGACTCGAATTTCTTCGAGGTTTACTTTTCTCCCACTTGTCATTTTGGAAATGTGATCTTTCTCCAAAAAGACACCATCTCGAGCAACAAACACCTTGTTCTCAGATGTATTGTAGAAGTAATACCCCTTTGTTTCCTTTGGATAGCCCACAAGGATACATTTGTCAGATTTTGGATGAAGTTTGTCTGAAATCAATCGTTTGACGTATACTTCACATCCCCAAATCTTCAGAAAAGACACATTTGGAGGCTTTCCAAACCATAATTCATATGGAATCTTTTCGACAGCTTTAGACGGAGCTCTATTTATAGTGAGTGCAGCTGTATTTAGTGCATGTCCCCAAAATTCTAATGGAAGTTTGGCCTGACCCATCATTGACCTGACCATATCTAGCAAGGTTCTGTTCCTCCATTCCGACACACCGTTCCATTGTGGTGTTCCAGGAGGATTCAATTCTGATAGAATTCCACATTCTTTCAGATGGTCATCAAATTCATAGCTCAGATATTCACCGCCTCTATCAGACCGCAGTGCCTTAATCTTCTTGCCTAATTGATTCTCTACTTCACTCTGAAATTCCTTGAATTTGTCAAAGGATTCAGACTTATGCTTCATTAGGTAGACATAACCATATCTACTGAAGTCATCAGTGAAAGTGATAAAGTAGCTGAAACCACCTCTAGCATTTGTACTCATTGGTCCACATACATCTGTATGGATTAAACCCAATAGTTCATTTGCTCTTTCTCCAACTTTAGAGAAAGGTTGCTTTGTCATTTTGCCAAGTAAACATGATTCGCATTTACCATAATCCTCTAAGTCAAACGGTTCTAGAATTCCTTCCTTTTGAAGTCTTTCTAAGCGTTTCAAGTTTATATGGCCTAATCGATAATGCCACAGATAGGTGAGATCTGAATCATCCTTTTTGGCCTTTTTGGTATTTATGTTATATACTTGTTTGTCGTGATCTAATAAATAAAGTCCATTGACTAATCTAGCAGATCCATAAAACATCTCTTTAAAATAAAACGAACAACTATTGTCTTTTATTAAAAAGGAAAATCCCTTAGCATCTAAGCAAGAAACTGAAATGATGTTTTTAGTAAGACTTGGAACATGGAAACATTCTTCCAGTTCCAAAACTAGCCCGGAGGGCAACGACAAATAATAAGTTCCTACAGCTAATGCAGCAATCCTTGCTCCATTTCCCACTCGTAGGTCGACTTCACCCTTGCTTAACTTTCTACTTCTTCTTAGTCCCTATGGATTGGAACATAAGTGTGAGCCACAACCTGTATCTAATACCCAAGAAGTTGAATTAGCAAGTATACAGTCTATAACGAAAATACCTGAAGATGGAACGACTGTTCCGTTCTTCTGATCTTCCTTTAGCTTCAAGCAATCTCTCTTCCAATGCCCCTTCTTCTTGCAGTAGAAGCATTCGGATTCAGAAGTGGGTTGACTAACCTTCCTCTTTACAGATTTGGCGCCAGTTTGCTTAGTTGGGCTGGCCTTGTTGCCACCTTTCTTAGCATTCCTCTTCTTTCCAGATTTCTTGAACTTGCCCCCACGCACCATAAGCACATCCTGCTTATCACTTTTGAGCGTCTTTTCAGCGGTCTTCAGCATACCGTGAAGCTCAGTGAGCGTTTTGTCCAGACTATTCATACTGTAGTTCAGTTTGAACTGATCATACCCGCTATGAAGAGAATGGAGGATGGTGTCTATAGCCATTTCCTAAGAAAATTGCTGATCCAGCCGACTCATATTCTCAATGAGTCCAATCATTTTGAGAACATGTGGACTTACGGGCTCGCCTTTCTTAAGCTTGGTCTCAAGAATTTGCCTATGAGTCTCGAATCTTTCGACTCGAGCCAGATCTTGGAACATGTTCTTCAACTCACTGATGATTGTGAAAGCATCTGAGTTGATGAACGTTTTCTGCAGATCCGCACTCATGGTGGCGAGCATTAGACATTTCACATCCTTGTTGGCATCAATCCAACGATTGAGGGCTGCCTGAGTGACCCCGTCGTCTGCGGCTTCGGGCATCGCCTCTTCTAGGACATACTCCTTTTCTTCCTCCATAAGAACTATTTGCAAGTTCCTTTGCCAGTCAAGGAAGTTCTTCCCGTTCAACTTCTCCTTTTCGAGAATTGATCGAATGTTGAATGAATTGTTGTTTGCCATATTTAAAACTTCAATTGAAAAGAATAAACAAATAAATAACCATTCACAGTTTCTCTTAATAAACTTATATTCTAGCATACATGCATAATTCAATGTTTATTAAGCATTTTATTCAAGTTATGTGTTCCGGCAGGTGTGAATAAAATGATTCCAAGATCCTAAAATCATTGAAGAACTAAGCACAGTTTGTCGACTTAATCCTAAAACATCTTAGGTAAGCAAAAGCCTTTTGCTAATAGTGTAGAAACTATTCTTGGTTGATAGGTACGTCTAAGAACTTATTAGGTAAACCTATCGATTTTGCCACGACATAAAAGGACTCCTTACTTATATCGTTGAGTTTCACCAAAACTAACATGTACTCACAATTATTTGTGTACCTTACCCCTTTAGGACCAATAAGTAACACCTCGCTATGGCGGAAAACTATTACTAAGATTGATGTAAAGGTTATCCAAGTAAGTGTTATTTTGGCATGGCACCTTTTAACTCAATTTTTAAGTTTGGAACTTAAGGCTCTTACTATGTTGGTTAGATTTTAAGTGAACTAAAATCCTTAATCATGCAACATAATCAAGATTTTGATCTCATGCATTTTAAGACATATTTAAAAGCAATAAATAACTTAAAACATGCATAAGATAAATGTGATCTAGTATGGCCCGACTTCATCTTGAAGCTTTAACTTCAAAGTCCGTCTTGAAAATCTCCGTGGGAGGCACCATTTTCTTCAAATAGGATAAGCTATAATTAAAACTAATTACAACTATTTGATGGTACGCAGACCATATTTGAATTGAAAAACAACTTTGGTACTTTAGACCAATTACATTCAAATTAATGGTACGCAGACCATATTTTCTATCCTATTTGGGCCATACTAGTCACTTCATAACCTGCAAAACAGTACATATACAATATATACCATTCACCCATTCATTATCATGAATGGCCCACATAGCTGGTTAGTAAAACACATTATGCATCACGTAAACATTTGCAGCAATTAATCAAGGGCACCAATAATCTACCAATTATTCAGTCCTTATTAATTCTAATCAAGTTGTTTTAACCTTAAGGATTTGTAGACCTAATCAAGAGTTTATGACTAAAAGGGCTCCCACTTAAACCAATAAATTCATATGCTTTACTAATTTTAAACATAAAAATGTATTTCTAGTCTAACCGGAAACATACAATTTTAATTAAAATTTAAAGCTCATATAAATTTATAATTGAATCCAAAAGTTTAATTTAATTTCGGTCGTATTTAAATTAATTCATGATTTTAATTTTAGTAAAATAATTAGAATAAATAAAATTTATTATAATTACAATATTCAAAATTAAAATCCAAGAAAATAATTTAAATTATTAATTTTAAAATTAATTAAAATTACGTAAACTGAAAATTTAAAATTAAAATTTCAAAACGATCTAATCGCAACGCAACAACCCCACGCAACGTACGCCCATGAGCCACACGCACACAGCCATCGCTGGCCATGTGCGCGCAGCCCATGTGCTGCGTCGCATCGCTGCTGCTGCTTTCCCTCGCAAGGCATCACGCGAGCTGGTGCTCGCTGCGCGCGCCAGCACTCAATGCACGCGAGCCATCGCTCGCTGCGCTCGCTCGCCAGCGCTCGCTTCATGCGAGCCAGCGCTCGCTGCGCGCGCTTGCCAGCGCTCGCTTTATGCGGGCCATTTCTCGCTGCGCGCTCTCGCCAGCGCTCGCTGCGCGCGCTTGCCAGCGCTCGATCCTGCGAGCCATCGTTCACTGCGCGAGGCATCGACGCTGGGCGTAGCACTCGTGGCACGCGAGCTTGCGCTAGCTGCGCGCGAGGCTTCGCACGCTTGCGCGAGGCAGTGCGCGCTGTGGTGCAGCTCGCTTGCTGCCCACACGCGACTGTTGTGCCTTGCTTTCGCCCTCGCCCATTCGTCCATTGCTCACAGCCCACGACACAAGGCAGGGCTGCTGCCTTGTGCTCGTGCACCATGGCCTTGCTCATTGCATTCGTGCCGCATGGGCGACGAGCTCCCTTGCTCGTCGTCACATGCCCGCACTATACAACACCCCTTAAGGGTAACGCGTAGCGTCCATTGCTTTGTGCGTGCAAGTTATATGAGCGAATCGCATAAAATTTAAAAATTTATATTTAAAATTAATGACAAATTAATAAATAATATTAATTTCATAATTTTAGGGCGAAAAAATCGAAAATTTATTATTCAATTGATTTTCGATTAACATGGATTCAAGTCTAGGTCATAAAAATTTAAAATTTAACATAAATTTACAATTTTTATGGTGGTTTTTAATCATAGGTATCTAATTAAATTATAATTAATTATGAAAATCAAATTAATTCTAAATTATTCTAATTTTCAACAAATTAATCATAATTACAAATTAGATTGCATAATTAACAAGGCTAGGCATTCAAACTTGTTAAACATATACAGTAGGTCAATCAAAAATTCAAGATTTATCAACAAGAATCGCAAATATTTAATTTAACATCTTAAATTTACGAAATTTTGCATTCGAAAAACTAAAACCTCCGAAAAGTGATAGTTAGGCTTCGAATTTGAGAATTCTGGGTTCGGCAGAAAAATAATATTTTTGTCAAAATTTTAGAATGCCTTTTACATGCGGAATTGATACAAAAATCACTCGATTTGGATGAGTAACGAAGAAACTGCCGAAAAACTGCGTACGTATAATTAAATAAACGCAATTTGCAATTAATTAACAATTACGAAAATTAATCACCCCTTTTAATTCTTGCAAATTTGTAATATTTAACCATGTTCATGCAATTTAGATTATGAAAATAATAAGAGGCTCGTGATACCACTGTTAGGTTATGATACATATGACAATTCATAAATCATGCGGAAAAACCATAAAGCCAGGAAAACATATTATTTACACATAATCATTTAGCATAGTTTAGATGCATACTCTTTGTTGCGTGCCTTCCCTAGCTGCGCCCGAACCGAACAAGAACAAGTCTTTAGGACTCCAAGTGTCGTCCCTCCGTAGATAGTCCACAGCACGTCCGGATCCGCCTTAAGATTGACCAACTAGAATCGCCCTTAAGGTACTCTGAATTTTCGGCACTTTATAGGCAATTGTATGACTGAATTTTGCTCTCAAAAACTCACTTTGAATACTTGAATACTCGATATAAATATGTGACCCTAGGCACCTATTTATAGAGTTATGGAAAAGGATTTGGAATCCTATTAGGATACTAATTTATTTAATTATAATCCTACTAGGACTCTAATTAAATAAACTAAATCTTTTAGGATTAGATTTAATCATATGACAAATCCCGGTAGCTTTAGGATTCGAGTAGCACACAAACACACACACACGCACAGCAGCCCACGAGGGGCGCCATGCGCGCGCGCGCAGCCCGCGTGCTATCAGCCCACTGCCGCAAGCCCACACGCTGCCGTAGCCTTGGCGCGCGCTGGGCCTGCCTTGCGGTGGGCCTGGCGCAGCCTTGGCTGGTGCGTTTGTGGCGCGCTGGCTTGCTGGGCGATGGCCCGGCTTCGTGATGGGCCTTCGTCTGGCAGGCCTCGTCCGATGCTAATTCGTACGATGCGCTTCCGATTAATTTCCCGATTCCGGAATTCATTTCCGATACGAACAATATTCAACATTTCCGATTCCGGAATCAATTTCCGTTTCGAACAAATATTTAATATTTCCGTTTCCGGAATTATTTTCCGATTCCGATAATATTTCCGATTCTGACAATATTTCCGTTTCCGGCAATACTCCGTTTCCGGCAATATTTCCGATTCCGGCAATATTTCCATTTCCGATAATATTTTCCGATACGTACCATGTTTCCGTTTCCGGCAACATCTACGACTTGGATAATATTTATATTTCCGATACGATCCATATTTCCGTTTCCGGCAATATCATCGTTTCCGGAGTATTCATTTCTTGCCTGTGACGATCTCAGCTCCCACTGAAACCAAGATCCGTCGATTCCGAATATCCATAGATGGAGTATTTAATGCCATTAAATACTTGATCCGTTTACGTACTATTTGTGTGACCCTACGGGTTCAGTCAAGAGTAAGCTGTGGATTAATATCATTAATTCCACTTGAACTGAAGCGGCCTCTAGCTAGGCATTCAGCTCACTTGATCTCACTGAATTATTAACTTGTTAATTAATACTGAACCGCATTTATTAGACTTAACATTGAATGCATACTTGGACCAAGGGCGTTATTTCCTTCAGAAAATAGACCTCGAAAGTATTCGCGGCGAACAACAAACATAAATGGACATTCCAGAGGCTTTTAGAAGTTCTTCAGAAAGTCCGAATGCTTATTCTTTAAGGACTTTAGAAGTGGCTCTAAAGAATAGACATCTCTTAGAAGACTTTTCAAGTGCTTCAAGGAGAACAGAATATTCAAAGGACTTTCAAGTGGTTGTTGAAATTCTATTGTTTGATGTTCTATACCCAAGTAAGGCATAGAGTTCAAGTCACTGAAACTATGAGATTCTTCTATTATATAGTGAAGAAACATAGAGTTCAGGTCAATGAAACTATGAGATTCTTCTATTAGATAGTGAAGAAACCTACAACTTACAGTCAAACTATTATCATGTAGATTAATAAGTTTGTGAACTTGTAAGAAAGCTATGACGAAACCTAGATTCCCTAAAATGGTTAGAGGCCATATATAGACTCAAATATTTAATTGGTTAAAGGCCATAAAACATAGCCAATGTTTTGATGACAAAATTGAAAATTTGTTGATTTTCACGAATAGGTTAACACCTATTGGTTGCAAATTGGTTTTAAGGATAAAAACCATCAAACATGGAATTGTGTTCACACACAAATCTAGATTAGTTGCTAAAGGTTACAAGAAAATTCATGGCATGGATTGTGTTGAAACCTCGTGCATAATCGTAATGCTCAAGTCTATAAATCAAGAAAAAATTGCATATTGATACATATGCGATTGGATGACAAAACATATTCCTCAATAAAATGTTAACTATGTGCATGAAATATCATAGGATTTGTGGATCCAAATAATGCTTGAAATGAATGCTAGCTTATGAAATCTAAGTACAGATTTAAGCAAGCAATTGGGAATTGGAACTGTATTTTAGTGAAGCTAATAAGAATTTTAGTTTCATAAAATGTACATGATTCTTATAGATATATAAGAAGTTTAGTGGGAGTACATAAAACTTAATTGGTCCTATGTGTATAACACACATATCTCTCTATTGTGAAATAACATTCAAATGCTAATGACTTAGATTTGAAATTATTCATCAATGATGGACCAAGGCGAAACTTAGTACATACTGGGTATTAAGATATATTTACAAAGATCTTATAACATTGTTTTAGATTAAGTAATGGCATTTACTAAATCAAACACGAAACACTCCATTAGGAGACATTCGTCCCATGTGAATAAATCTAAGTAAAGAATGTTTGAACTATGTATAAGCATTTACTAAGTTAAACATCAAAGGATCTAGATGAGATTCTTCACCTATATTATATGTCAAAGAACTTAGCTGGATTTAGTATCTACTGAAACTAGAATGAGCTAAAGTTACATGAATAGAATTCAATTGGGAATTATTCTGCAAAAGAATTTATCATGTATGATATAATATGAGGATCACCAAAAACGTATCGTATGACTTTAGGCATGACGAACATATACCAATCTCTATTGATCTAAGTAAAGATCAACTAGAATGAGATCAAGAAAAACTTATGGTACTTGAAAAGGTACATAAGAATAGTTCTTAATTCAAGGAAATAAAGATATGCTAAGTATTGATGCTACACGCATAAACACTGGCAAAGGATCAAGCAAGATCTCTTTGGAGTTAACCATTGGCAAGGACGAGCTATAGAGCATCGTGTTTTGAAATGGCAACATGGATTGAACACCAAGAGTTGTTGCGTGGGAAATTAAAATATTAATTTTTATGTTCTAAGATACAGCTGGAAAGTCTTACACATATCTGTGAACTTCTTGGATAAGTAAATCCAAACAAAGCATCACTAGCAACCTAAACAGTTGAAGTAAAAGTAATTATTGCCTAAGAAGCAATAAAACAGGGTTGTTTATGTTAAAGAGTTCTTCACTGAACTTGGGTGGATCATATGTCTACTGGCTTAATGATTCTTCATTGTAAAATGCGTAGAACCACTATTGTAGCAAGAAAGACTTGATCACAAAATAAACATACTCAAAAGATCTTACCATCCTATCTCGAAGAACATTCTATGAAAAGGATATTAAGATTGGCAAAGCATGATAACTAAACCTATGCAACAAGTGAGAAGCAACACTCACATTGTAGTACTGGAAATCAAGCATAGCTTTGAATTCCATTAATTGTTTTAAAGATGGGTTCGAGGCCCATGGTTGTAAAACATTGGGGTTGAACATTTATTATATATGAAATGTATTTTCATATTCCATTTAATCTTGGTTTGGTATTAAATGATGAGTCCCTTCAATTTGACGATATATTCAAGATAGACTATCAGGACCAGTCATGTGACTAAGAAATGTCTATCAAGTGAAGTTGAATGTCAAAAGTTGAAAATGGTCCCTGGTTGGAGTTTTCTATAAAGATGGACGCATAGAAAACGTTAGACGACTAGAATGCAAGATAACTAGTAGTTCTGTTTCTTGAACTTTGTGGACATGGCAATGTCGTAATCATTTGCATAGATACTTACTTTTGGAAGACTAGTATCGGACAGACCTATGAAACTTTACTGTAAGAGATGAAAATCTGTCATAAGTAAATTTCATTAAAATTATTAGACACTAAATCCTCAATACCTGAGTGATTTGAGATTACTTGTTTGAGAACTGCTTACTTTGACGTTGTCAACCGTCGCACCGTAAAAGGAGGCTATAAAGGCAACGCTCAGGTAATCACCTATCAAACGAATTCTAATCTCAAGATCGCAAGATTGGGATTGTCCTCCCATAAATCGGGATGAGATGCTGAAAGTTGTACAAGGCCACTCGGAGAGCTAGAAACTGTAAAATGCATGGCCGTGCTCAGATGAATCATAGGCTATGATTATCTGTTTATTTGATCAGTTGAACTCTGAAACCGAGAAACACCTCTAGACATAATAAGGATGACAACTCTTACCTTATGTTCAAGAGCAAGCATCGAGTGACAAAGGAATTAGGAAATGCACACTTGTCCCTAAGGACAAGTGGGAGACTGAAGGAAATAACGCCCTTGGTCCAAGTATGCATTTAATGATAAGTCTAATAAATGCGGTTCAGTATTAATTATACAAGTTAATAATTCAGTGAGATCAAGTGAACTGAATGCCTAACTAGAGTTCGCTTCAGTTCAAGTGGATTAATGATATTAATCCTCAGCTTAGTCTTGACTGAACCCGTAGGGTCACACAAATAGTACGTAAACGGATCAAGTATTTAATGGCATTAAATACTCTATCTAATACATATTCGGAATCGACGGATCTTGGTTTCAGTGAGAGCTGAGATCGTCAAAGGCAAGTAAATGAATACTCCGGAAACGATGATATTGCCGGAAACAGAAATATGGATCGTATCGGAACTATAAATATTATCCAAGTCGTAGATGTTGCCGGAAACGGAAACATGGTACGTATCAGAAAATATTATCGGAAATGGAAATATTGCCGGAATCAGAAATATTGCCGGAAACGGAAATATTGTCAGAATCGGAAATATTATCGGAATCGGAAAATAATTCCGGAAACGGAAATATTAAATATTTGTTCGAGACGGAAATTAATTCCGGAATCAGAAATGTTAAATATTGTTCATATCGGAAATGAATTCCGGAATCGGGAAATTAATCGGAAGCGCGTCGTACGAATTAGCATCGGACGAGCTTGCTAGACGAAGGCCCAGCATGAAGCCAGGCCCACGTCCAGCAAGAGAAACGCGCACCACAACGCACCATCCCAAGGCTACGCCAGGCCCACCGCAAGGCAGGCCCAGCGCGCGCCCAAGGCTGCGACAGCCTGTGGGCTTCGTGGCAGTGGGCTGCGCGCGAGCGCATGGCGCCCCTCGTAGGCTGTTGTGCGTGCGTGTGTGTTTGTGTTCACTTACGAAACCTAAAGCGTATATGATTCATTTGTTGATTGAATTTCCTAATCCTAAAAGATAGATTAATTAATTTAGAGTTCTGCTAGGATTCTAATTTAATTAATTCGTAACCTAGTAGGATTCGATTACTTATTCCGTGGCCTATAAATATGAGTTAAGGGCTCATAATTTACAACGAGTTTTCAAGTATTCAAAGGTAAGAATTTGAGCAAAAATTCAGCCAAAACACTTGTCCATATAGCCGAATATTTTAGTACCTTAAGGGCGATTCTAGTTGGTCAATCTTAAGGCGGATCCGGACGTGCTGTGGACTTTCTACGGAAGGACGACACTTGGAGTCCTAAAGACTTGTTCTTGTTCGGTTCGGGCGCAGCAAGGGAGGGAACGCTACAAAGTGTATGCATCTAAATTATGCTAATTGTTATGTGGCAATTAATTTGGAATCCTGGCATTTATGGTTATTTCCGCATGATTTATATTCGTTTATATGTATCATAACCTAACACGTCCTACCTTGTTCATGTGAAACTGAGCCATCTGAGTAGGATGATTAGCCTCTTGCCCAGGAATACGCCAGTCAGGGATTCCCCGAAGCATATTCTCCCTAGCAGCATCGGGACCAATCATAGACTCCGTATGAACCTCGGGATCCTCTCCCAGAACAGAGGCCCGAGCAAATCGAGCCATGGTTTGCCGAACCTTAGCAGGAATCCTCCTCACGGGGACATCGAAGGTGGGGTAAGCTAGCCGCTCCAACACCGAAGTGGAGGTTGAACCCAACGTCTCATGACGTCTCTTGACCCCCCGCTTCGGGTCAGCTCCACCAACTTCCAATACCTCAAGGTCAGCATCCTTAGCATTTCCCTGGGTAGCCGAGGGTCCACCTTTGTCAACTCCCACATCCATGGGATCCACGACAACCTTCGGGGGAGTCTTTGGATCATCCCCGGGACCAACTTGGGCACCCTCACCTTCAGGAACCAAGGGCTCGGCAAAACTCAAAGGAACCTCGGCCTCAAAAGCTTCCACCTCGTGGGTGATATCTTCAACTATCACCCCCGAGGGAGTCAGCGGCTTCAGAAGATAAGGAACCGAGGCATCCTTAACCGAAGGTTGGTCCACCGGTTCGTCAGTCACCGAGATCGCCACGCTCTTCAGCTTTTTCCCAGGAAGTGGGAGCTTGCCACGAAGATTCTTGGGTGGACCCATCTCGCGAGCATTTTAGTCAGCAAGATAACGCTCACCCGCCTCGGCAAGACTGGGATCTTGGGCCACAACTTGTCGAATACGCTACTCAGTCAGATGAGGACGTTGACTCAGAAACTCGACAACTTCGGGTCGAAAATTTACCTTCCCCGAAGACGAAGAAGTCTTTTTCTTTGGCTTCGTAGGAGATTTCTCCTTAGAAATGTTCTTCCTCTTAGGTGAAGACCCTCCTCCGAAGCTTTTCTCTTCCTCAACTTCTTCTCCTAAAAACAAGCAACGAATGAAGAAGCTCAGAATAGGTCAATAAGAAAGGAGAACGCAAGAGCAAGTTCATTACTTACCTCGGGCGCAGCAAGAGAAGGAGGAGACGAAGCAGACGAGATAACAGGAGCAGCAACTGTCACCTCGCACTACTACAAAATTAGGAATATAGAGCTGTTAAAATAGACTTTATAAAGCGCCTTAGAGGCGCTCTCCAGCTCAACGCTTTATAAAGTTTATAAAGCGGTTGGAAGAGGCGCTTTATATGTTTGATAATATATGACAGTGGTTTGAGAATGACGCTCTATATACCCTTTCTAAAATCAATAGATGGAGAAGGAATATAGAGCGCTTATCATATGTAACTGTTAAATAAACATTGAAATACGCAACAATTGCTGTAGATAGGCGTTTTATATACTTCCCCGTTTCAATTAGCATATAGAGCGCCTGTTATAGGCAACCGCTCTTTATATTCTTTTTTTAAAAAAAACAAATATTAAAAATTTACGATAATTACCCGTTACCAATTTTTTTTTTGGGATGATATCATAATACGCCAAAAATTAAATCATTGTAACTTCTTGTTAAACTTTCAACATTATAGAAGAAAAAAAAGAGAAGCTTTGATATTTATCTCACATTCCCATTATAAAGTAGACAAGTCCCAGAGAAGATAACAAAATTTGAAAAAATTGTAATACAAGTATATCCTGAAATTAGTTACTATGCCATTTGCAAATCATAATAATCTCATTAAACAACATAAAATATTTTATATTAGTATAAAAATGTAAAATCATGAATGGCGATTGAAGGTCTCTAGTATCTTCATACTCTTCAATCAATCTGCAAACACACACCAAAGACATCATCGCCAAGAATAATCCTCTCAATTGATTCAATTCCTGCATTAATGTGAAATGCTCACTTCTAAACCTCTCATTCTCTTCCATATCTCTGTCGTCATCGCACAACTTGCTACTTGTTGTACCGTTACGACACCGGGAGCAGGGGAGGAATCTGACGAGTGCACTTGCTCGTCACCGGAGTTTGCCGGTGATACTGCCCTTACCATCACAGAAGGTGGCGCTGCTACCGCTACCGCAGCCAAAATAGCCGCCGGACATGCCGCTACAACTTTCGAGGAATTAATCGCCGGAGCCGGGGATATTTTACGGCGTTGATCGTTGACAAACTCCCACCGGTCTGGCATAACCTACCAGAAACCCTAGAAACAAATCAAATTGATTAATTGAATGCAAAAGGTACTCAAATTTGACAACCAAATCCAAATTTGTTCGAGAAAAAAGAACAAATTATTCGATGATGGATAAAATGAAATCAAACACAACTATTATTTTGTTCTTCATATATAAGTTGTAAATGAACAAAATTGTGAAGAAATTGAACAAAATATTAAAATAAAGCAAAATCATTGGAATTAATCTAAAATAAAGTAGAAAAACCACTAAACATACCAGCTTTAAGGAAACTTGAAATCACTTCATTTCATGGAAGAACTACTGTAAATATATAAATTCGAATTAATCATTGATTTTGAAAAATGAATTCAAAACAAGAAGGTATAATTCAAATAGGAAAAAAATTGAGAACCTTACAGATTTAGTTGGCTAAAGTAGGCTCTCCGAGGAGCAAATTGGTGGAAGGTGTATTGATGAAATGGAACCCTTGAGGAGTAGATAAAGTGTTCAAGAGAAGAGAGATAAAGATAGAAAAATAGAGAAAAAACATAAGAGCATCAATACTAAGGTTAACTCTTATTTGCCAACTCTTAATCTCTCTCCTTATCCACCTCATCACCATCTCTTATTAAGAGTTATCTACCAACAAACCCAAGAAATAGGCTAACTCTTATATACTAACTCTTAAATACTTTTTTACATTTTTATCTTTTTTTTTCTAGAAAATTAGCCAAAAAGTATGCATAAATATACACCTCACCCCACTCTTATTTTTAAGAGTTACCTCTTATTTAGAGGATGTCTTAATCAACCTCTAAATAAGAGGGAGCTAAGAGTTAGCTCTTATTTATTAAGAGTTACCTCTTATCTTTTCTCTCTCCTTAAGAGGGGGCTAAGAGCTCCCTATAATTGATGCTCTAAGAACGGTAAAAGAGAGAGACAGGGGGGATTTCAGTAACCCTCAAAAGAAAGTGGAGGAGGGCGGCTAGTGGGGTAAGTGAAACTAGGATACAAATATTTTAAGGTATATTGGGGTTTAAAGGTGGATGGAGGCGAATCTTTTGGGAAGTATACAAAGTTGTTCCCATGATAATTGCTCTACATGCTTATTATATTTTGGTAAAAAAGCAATGAAACGCTTATCTATTATAGGCGCTTTATATTGTCAAATATATATAAAGTATACGAAGCCGTTTCTATGATCACCGCTTTATTTTCTTATTATATTTATTATTTTATATTATTTTATTTTTGTAAACAACGAAACGCTTATCTAACATAGGCGCTTTATATTGTCAAACATACATAACTGTGGTGAGAGGCAACCGTTTTATATAATTCTATGAAACGCATAACATACTTAACAGTTCTATATGTAGTGTTACATATTTCGGTTTTTTTAGTAGTGTCGGGTCCCTGTAAACCAATAAAAAGCAGGTTAACATCCTCGCCACAAAGAAAAAATGCACAGACCCGAAAGCAAAGATCTTATAAAATGTTACCGGATCATAAGTAGTTACCAATTCGAGAAGAACGGTCCGTCTCAGAATCGCTTCTCCGGGATTCTGTGAATCCAAGGATCAGCCCGAACGTCGTAGAGATGGGAAAGAGCGTGACCGAGAACCGATGATCCTCTAGCTTCGGCTGTCGAGGATTTTTCTTCTTAAAATCGTAAGGTGGGCAGCGAGTGAGAACTCCTCCACCGTTGAGCTGATAGCCAAGCACCTCGGGAACGATAGCTCTTTCGCCTTGCTCTGCAGAAAAAAAAAAAAAGAGAATGATGAGATTCGAAAGATACTAAAGAAAGGAGGCAAACACCTTAAACTGAAGCACGATCTCAGCATAAAAAATCCCTCACCCCTGTCATAGATCCTGTTGAGACCGGCAGCAGCGAGGATGACCTCCTGGGTGATATAGTGCAAATTCGGGAGCCAATGCAACGGCTCCCGAGGCGATTTCTCCTTGAACCACTCCAGTTGCATAGTGTGGTCCGTGTTGTCCCAATCAACAGGTCCAACCCTCGCCATCGTCGGATCCACCTTCATAACCCACTTCGGAGGTGAGTAATAGTGAGGATGCTTCGACTCCACCGGCACTCGAACCAGAAGCCATTGCTTCTTCCACTCATGAACTGAGGAGACAAACGGATAAGCAGTCATGTAGAGGGTCTCCCCTTTCCGTTTCCTCTTATTGTTGATAGCCCACTAACCGGCCTCAGCGTTTGAATTTCTCACAAGCTCATGCATTTCTTTGAAAACCTCAATAGAGGGTGCATAACCGAGGTAGTCACACATCCAACGGTACCCCACAATATGCCGCATAGACTTCGGCGTTAATTGAGGCAAGGAAATATTGTACTCCTCCAGCACGCGAGAAATGAACGGATCCAGGGGGAACCGAAGCCCATAGTCTAAATGGTGGAGATACACAACAATATGGAACGGAGGAGGGCGAGTCACCTTTGCATGCTTCTGAGGAGGGAGCTCGCACCAGTAGCCCAAGGCGTACTGAATACCATACAGATCCTCGGCCAGCCGATGGTAGTGTCCTTTTCGCGCATCAACCAACCAACTCCCATCAACGGCCATACGATCCGGGCCAGCAGTCTCGGATTTATCATTAAAAAGAGGAGCAAGCCTCCCCTCAGGGTCAGATTCTTCCCATCGCCTCGGAAAGAAAGGTCGAACCGGAAAACGACGAGTAATACCAGCCCCTTGACTGGATTCAGCACGAGCCTCATCCTCCGAGCGCTTAGCGACATCAACCTCGGGAGAAGTTTCTTCCGTCCTCCCCAAAGGAACCTTATTTTCTTCTTCTTCACTAGAAGAAGATACCACGCCGGATTTCTGTTAGGTTATGATACATATAAATGAATATAAATCATGCGGAAAAACCATAAAAGCCAGGATTCCAAATTAATTGCCACATAACAATTAGCATAATTTAGGATGAATACTCTTTGTAGCGTGCCCTCCCTAGATGCGCCCGAACCTAAAAAGAACAAGTCTAGGACTCCAAATGTCGTCCCTCCGTAGATAGTCCACAGCACGCTCGGATCCGCCTTAGGTTTAGTTAACTAGAATTGCGCCAAAGGTACTATGTAATTTTCGGTTTTTATGACAAATAAAAGTCTGAGTTTTAAGCCTAAAACTTGAATGAATACTTGAATTACTCGTTATAAATTGTGAACCATGATCACCTATTTATAGGGTATGGGTATCAGATATTAGAATCCTACTAGGAAACTATTTTAACTAATCTGAATTTAACTTAAATTCAATTAATTAATTATCTAGTAGATTTAGGAAATCAATCTAAACGAATCATAATCGATCAAGGTTTCGTACACAAGCACAAACTCACACACACGCACAGCAGCCCACGAGGGGCGCCATGCGCGTGCGCTGAGGCCTGGCCCAGCTGCTCGCAGCCCACGAGGGGCACGCCTGCTGGCCTTGCTCGCGCTTTCACTGGGCTTTGCTTGCTTGGTCGCGCGTGCTTCGCTAGGCGTTGGGCCCAGCTTCGTGCTAGGCCTTGCGTCTAGCAAGCTCGTCCGATGTTTATTTCGTACGTTGCGCTTCCGATTAATTTTTCGATTCCGGAATTCATTTCCGATACGAACAATATTTAATATTTCCGTTTCCGGAATTATTTTCCGATTCCGATAATATTTCCGATTCCGACAATATTTCCATTTCCGGCAATATTTCAGATTCCGGAAATATTTCCATTCCCGATAATATTTTCTGATACGTACCATGTTTCCGTTTCCGGAAACATCTACGACTTGGATAATATTTATATTTCCGATAGATCCATATTTCCATTTCCGGCAATATCATCGTTTCCGGAGTATTCATAATTTGCCTCTGACGATCTCAGCTCCCATTGGAACCAAGACCCGTCGATTCCGAATATCCATAGATGGAGTATTTAATACCATTAATTACTTGATCCGTTTACATACTATTTGTGTGACCCTACGGATTCAGTCAAGAGTAAGCTGTGGATTAATATCATTAATCCACTTGAACTGAAGCGGCCTCTAGCTAGGCATACAGTTCACTTGATCTCACTGAATTATTAACTTGTATAATTAATACTGAACCGCATTTATTAGGCTTACCATTAAATAAATACTTGGACCAAGGGCATTATTTCCTTTAGTCTCCCACTTGTCCTTAGGGACAAGTGTGCATTTCCTAATTCCTTTGTCTCTCGATGCTTGCTCTTGAACATAAGGTAAGAGTTGTCATCCTTATTATTTCCAAAGGTGTTTCTCGGTTTCAGAGTTCAACTGATCAAATAAACAGATAATCATAGCCTATGATTCATCTGAGCACGGCCATGCATTTTACAGTTTCTAGCTCTCCGAGTGGCCTTGTACAACTTTCAGCATCTCATCCCGATTTATGGGAGGACAATCCCAATCTTGCAATCTTGAGATTAGACTTCGTTTGATAAGTGATTACCCGAGCGTTGTCTTTATAGCCTCCTTTTACGGTGCGACGGTTGACAACGTCAAAGTAAGAAGTTTTCAAACAAGTAATCTCAAATCACTCAGGTATTGAGGATTAGTGTCTAATAATTTTAATGAAATTTACTTATGACAGATTTTCATCTCTTACAGTAAAGTTTCATAGGTTTGTCCGATACTAGTCTTCCCAAAGTAAGTATCTATGCAAATGATTGCGACATTGCCGTGTCCACATAGTTCAAGAAACAGAACTACTAGTCATCTTGCATTCTAGTTTAAAACATTAAGTAAGGATATCAAAGCCATTCTCCAACATGCTTGCTTCCCATAGCTGCAGTGTACGAGTTGTGCTTCACCTGCGGCAGAGGTTTAGTTAATGGATCTGAGATGTTGTCGTCAGTTCCAATCTTGCTTATCTCGACTTCTTTTCTTTCAACAAACTCTCGTAGAAGGTGAAATCTACGAAGTACATGCTTGACTCTTTGGTGGTGTCTAGGCTCCTTTGCCTGTGCAATAGCTCCATTATTATCACAATACAGAGCTATTGGTCCTTTAATGGAGAGGACTACACCAAGTTCACCTATGAACTTCCTTAGCCATATAGCTTCCTTTGCTGCTTCATGTGCAGCAATGTACTCCGCTTCAGTTGTAGAATCCGCAATGGTGCTCTGCTTAGCACTTTTCCAGCTTACTGCACCTCCGTTGAGGCAGAAGACAAACCCAGACTGTGATCTGAAATCATCCTTGTCGGTTTGGAAACTTGTGTCCGTATAGCCTTTAACAAATAATTCATCATCTCCACCATAGACCAGGAAATCATCTTTGTGCCTTTTCAGGTACTTCAGGATATTCTTGGCAGCAGTCCAATGTGCCTCTCCTGGGTCTGACTGGTATCTGCTCGTAGCACTGAGTGCGTACGCAACATCCGAGCGTGTACATATCATAGCATACATTATTGAACCAATCAATGATGCATATGGAATCCCACTCATTCGTCTACGCTCATCTAATGTTTTTGGGCACTGAGTCTTGCTTAGAGTCATTCCATGAGACATGGGTAGGTAGCCTCGCTTGGAGTCTGCCATATTGAACCTTTCAAGCACCTTATTGATATAAGTGCTTTGACTGAATCCAATCATCTTCTTAGATCTACCTCTGTAAATCTTGATGCCCAGTATGTATTGTGCTTCTCCTAGATCCTTCATCGAAAAACATTTCCCAAGCCAGTCTTGACAGAGTTCAACATAGGAATGTCATTTCCGATAAGTAATATGTCGTCGACATATAATACTAGAAAAGAAATTTTGCTTCCACTGACCTTCTTGTATACACAAGATTCGTCTGCGTTCTTATGAAACCAAAGTCACTGACTGCTTCATCAAAACGTATATTCCAGCTCCTTGATGCTTGCTTCAATACGTAGATTGATTTCTTAAGCTTGCATACATTTTTAGCATTCTTTGGATCCTTAAAACCCTCAGACTGTGTCATAAACACAGTTTCTGTTAAAACTCCGTTTAAGAAAGCGGTTTTGACATCCATCTGCCACATTTCGTTATCGTAATATGCAGCGATTGCTAACATTATCCGAATAGACTTTAGCATTGCAACTGGTGAAAAGGTTTCATCGTAATCCACACCGTGGATTTGCCTGTAACCTTTTGCAACCAATCTAGCTTTGAAAACTTCAAGTTTCCCATCCTTGTCCTTTTTCAGTTTGAAAACCCATTTGCTTCCTATGGCTTGGTAGCCATCTGTCAAATCGACCAAATCCCAAACTTGGTTTTCAGACATGGAGTCTAATTCAGATTGCATGGCATCTTGCCATTTCTTGGAGCTAGGGCTCGTCATAGCTTGTTTGTAAGTCGCAGGTTCAACAATTTCAAGTAATAGAACTTCATAGCTCTCGTTCGTCAAAATACCTAAGTACCTTTCCGGTAGAGATCTATATCTCTGCGATCTACGCGGGGTTACATTTCTAGATATGGTCCTTGATTCTCACCAGATTCTTCTAAAGATCTCTGAGTTTCAACCTGAATGTCATCTTGAGCATTCTCTAGAGTTTGTTGTTCGACTCGAATTTCTTCGAGGTTTACTTTTCTCCCACTTGTCATTTTGGAAATGTGATCTCTTTCCAAAAAGATACCATCTCGAGCAACAAACACCTTGTTCTCAGATGTATTGTAGAAGTAATACCCCTTTGTTTCCTTTGGGTAGCCCACAAGGATACATTTGTCAGATTTTGGATGAAGTTTGTCTGAAATTAATCGTTTGACGTATACTTCACATCCCCAAATATTAAGAAAAGATACTTTTGGAGGCTTTCCAAACCATAACTCATATGGAGTCTTTTCAACAGCTTTAGACGGAGCTCTATTTATAGTGAGTGCAGTTGTATTTAGTGCATGTCCCAGAAATTCTATTGGAAGTTCGGCCTGACCCGTCATTGATCTAACCATGTCTAGCAAGGTTCTATTCCTCCGTTTTGACACACCGTTCCATTGAGGTGTTCCAGGAGGAGTCAATTCTGATAGAATTCCACATTCTTTCAGATGGTCATCAAATTCATAGCTCGGATATTCACCGCCTCCATCAGACCGCAGTGCCTTAATCTTCTTGCCTAATTGATTCTCTACTTCACTCTGAAATTCCTTGAATTTGTCAAAGGATTCAAACTTATGCTTCATTAGGTAGACATAACCATATCTACTGAAGTCATCAGTGAAAGTGATAAAGTAGCTGAAACCACCTCTAGCATTTGTACTCATTGGTCCACATACATCTGTATGGATTAAACCCAATAGTTCATTTGCTCTTTCTCCAACTATAGAGAAAGGGTGCTTTGTCATTTTGCCAAGTAAACATGATTCGCACTTACCATAATCCTCTAAGTCAAATGGTTCTAGAATTCCTTCCTTTTGAAGTCTTTCTATGCGTTTCAAGTTAATATGGCCTAATCGACAATGCCACAGATAGGTAAGATCTGAATCATTCTTTTTCGCCTTTTTGGTATTTATGTTATAAACTTGTTTGTCGTGATCTAATAAATAAAGTTCATTGACTAATCTAGCAGATCCATAAAACATCTCTTTAAAATAAAACGAACAGCTATTGTCTTTTATTAAAAAGGAAAATCCCTTAGCATCTAAGCAAGAAACAGAAATGATGTTTTTAGTAAGACTTGGAACATGGAAACAATCTTTCAGTTCCAAAACTAGCCCCAGAGGGCAACGACAAATAATAAGTTCCTACAGCTAATGCAGCAATCCGTGCTCCATTTCCCACTCGTAGGTCGACTTCACCCTTGCTTAACCTTCTACCTTTTCTTAGTCCCTGCGAACTGGAACATAAGTGTGAGCCACATCCTGTATCTAATACCCAAGAAGTTGAATTAGCAAGTATACAGTCTATAATGAAAATACTTGAAGATGGAACGACTGTTCCGTTCTTCTGATCTTCCTTAAGCTTCAAGCAATCTCTCTTCCAATGCCCCTTCTTCTTCCAGTAGAAGCATTCAGATTCAGAAGTGGGTTGGCTCACCTTCTTCTTTTCAGACTTGGTGCCGCCAGGTTGCTTAGTCGGGCTGGCCTTGTTGCCACCTTTCTTAGCATTCCTCTTTTTGCCAGATTTCTTGAACTAGCCCCCATGCACCATAAGCACATCTTGCTTATCACTTTTGAGCGTCTTTTCAGCGGTCTTCATCATACCGTGAAGCTCAGTGAGCATTTTGTCCAGACTATTCATACTGTAGTTCAGCTTGAACTGATCATACCCGCTATGAAGAGAATGGAGGATGGTGTCTACAGCCATTTCCTGAGAGAATTGCTGATCCAGCCGACTCATATTCTCAATTAGTCCAATCATTTTGAGAACATGTGGACTTACGGGCTCGCCTTTCTTAAGCTTGGTCTCAAGAATTTGCCTTTGAGTCTCGAATCTTTCGACTCGAGCCAGATTTTGGAACATGTTCTTTAACTCACTGATGATCGTGAAATCATCTGAGTTGATGAACATTTTCTGTAGATCTGCACTTATGGTTGCAAGCATTAGACATTTCACATCCTTGTTGGCATCAATCCAACGATTGAGGGCTGTCTGAGTGACCCCCTCGCCCGCGGCTTCGGGCATCGCCTCTTCCAGGACATACTCCTTTTCTTCCTGCAAAAGAACTATTTGCAAGTTCCTTTGCCAGTCAAGGAAGTTTTTCCCGTTCAACTTCTCCTTTTCAAGAATTGATCGGATGTTGAATGGATTGTTGTTTGCCATAGTAAAACTACAATTGAAAAAAAATAAACAAATAAATAACCATTCATAGTTTCTCTTAATAAACTTTAAATTCTAGAAAACATGCATAATTTATCATTTATTAAGCATTTTATTCAAATTATGTGTTCCGGCAGGTGTGAATAAAATGATTCCAAGATCCTTAAATCATTGAAGAATTAAGCACATTATATATTTAGACTCAATTCTAAAATATTTTAGGTAAGCAAAGCCTTTGCTAATAGTCTAGAAACTACTCTTGGTTGACAGGTACGTCTAAGAACTTATTAGGTAAACCTATCTCATTTGCCACGACATCAAAGGACTCCTTACTTATATCGTTGAGTTTCACCAAAACTAACATGTACTCACAATTATTTGTGTACCTTACCCCTTTAGGATCAATAAGTAACACCTCGCTTAGGCGGAAAACTATTACTAAGATTGATGTAAAGGTTTATCCAAGTAAGTGTTATTTTGGCATGGCACCTTTTAACTCAATTTTAAAGTTTGGAACTTAAGGCTCTTACTATGTTGGTTAGATTTTAAGTGAACTAAAATCCTTAATCATACAACATAATCAAGCCACAATCTCATGCATAATTAAGACATATTTAAAGCAATAAATAACTTAAAACATGCATAAGATATAAATGTGATCTAGTATGGCCCGACTTCATCTTGAAGCTTCAACTTCAAACTCCGTCTTGAAAATGGATTGGAAACTTCGTCTTGAATTTCACCATGGGAGGCGCCATTTTCTTCAAATAGGATAAGCTATAATTAAACTAATTACAACTATTTGATGGTACACATACCATATTTAAATTAAAACTTTGGTGCATTAGACCAGTTTTACATTCAAATTAATGGTACGCAAACCATATTTTCTATCCTATTTGGGCCATACTAGTCACTTTTCTGCAACCTGCAAAACAATACATATACAATATATACCATTCACCCATTCATTTATCAATGAATGACCCACATAGCTGGTTAGTAGAACATATTATGCATCACATAAATATTTGCAGCAATTAATCAAGGGTTCCAATAATCTACCAATTATTCAATCCTTATTCATTCTAATCAAGTTGTTTTAACCTTAAAGGAATGTAGACCTAATCATGGTTATAACTAAAACGCTCCCACTTAAACCAATAAATTTACATGCTTTACTAATTTCAAACATAAAATTGTATTTCCTAGTCTAACCGGAAACATACAAATTTAATTAAAATTTAAAGCTCATATAAATTATTAATTGAATCCTTTTAATTTATTTTCAGTTTAATTAAATAAATAAATTTAAATTTATTCAAGGTTTTAATTTTAGTAAAATAATTAGTATAACTTAGAATTTATAATAATTAGATTATTCAAAATTAAATTCCGAGAAAACAATTTAAATTACGAATTTTAAAGTTAATTAAAATCGTTTCCGAACTGAAAATTTAAAATTAAATTCAAAGCGCATCAATCGTAACAAGACGAGGCACTTGGGCTTGCGCCCAAGCCCCTTCGAGTCACGAGGCAGCAGCGCCCCAACGATCGATCGCACAGCAATGCACGAGCAGGCCACACGCATCGCAGCCAGCCCAGGCCACGCTGCGCGCAGCCAGCCTCACTCGACGCGTCTGGTCTGCTCGCTGGGCGAGGCAGCGCGCGCTGTGGCGCAGCATCCATCGCTGCCCACACGCGTCTGCTTGCTCGACATATGCCTTGCCCCCATCGCCCATCGTGCAGCATACACGCCCAGGCATCACTACCTTGCGCGCGCGCCATGCTTGCCTTGCTCGCTGCATTCGTACCGCATGGGCGACATGCTCCTTTGCTCGTCGTCGTATGCCCGCATTATACAACACCCCTTAAGGGTAACACGTAGCGTCCATTGCTTTGTGCGTGCAAAATTCATGAGCAAATTACATAAAAATGAAAACTTTTTAATTCAAATTTATAGACAAATTAATAAATTATATTAATTTCACAAATTTAGGGCGAAAAATCGAAAATTTATTAATCAATTAATTTCCGATTATCATGGATTCAAATCTAGGTCATAAAAATTTAAAATTTATCACAAATTAACAATTTTTATGGTGGTTTTTAATCATGGATACCTAATTAAATCGTCAATTAATTATGAAAATCAAATCAAATTCTAAATTATTCGAATTTCAACAAATTAATTACAATTACAAATTAGGTTGTATAATTAACAAGCTTAGGCACTTAAATTTGTTAAACATATACTGTAGGTCAATAAAAAATTCAAGATTTAACAACAAGAAGCGCAATTATTTAATTTAACATCTTAAAAATTACAAATTTTGCGTTCGAAAAACTAAAACCTCCGAAAAGTCATAGTTAGGCTTCGAATTTGGGAATTATTCGTTCGGCCGAAAATTAGTATATATTTTTGTCAAAATTTTAGAATGCCTTTTACATACAGAATTGACACAAAAATCACTCGATTTCGTTGAGTAACGAAGAATTGCCGATAAACTACGAACATATAATTAAATAAACGCAAATTTGCAATTAATTACAATTACGAAATTAATCACCCCTTTTAATTCCTTGCAAATTTATAAAATTTAACCATGATTATTATGGAATTAATTAGAGGCTCGTGATACCACTGTTAGGTTATGATACATATAAATGAATATAAATCATGCGGAAAAACCATAAAAGCCAGGATTCCAAATTAATTGCCACATAACAATTAGCATAATTTAGGATGAATACTCTTTGTAGCGTGCCCTCCCTAGTTGCGCCCGAACCGAACAAGAACAAGTCTAGGACTCCAAATGTCGTCCCTCTGTAGATAGTCCACAGCACGCTCGGATCCGCCTTAGGTTTAATTAACTAGAATTGCCCCAAAGGTACTGTGTAATTTTCGGTTTTTATGACAAATAAAAGTCTAAGTTTTAAGCCTAAAACTTGAATGAATACTTGAATTACTCGTTATAAATTGTGAACCATGATCACCTATTTATAGGGTATGGGTATCGGATATTAGAATCCTACTAGGAAACTATTTTAACTAATCTGAATTTAACTTAAATTCAATTAATTATTTATCTAGTAGATTTAGGAAATCAATCTAAACGAATCCTAATCGATCAAGGTTTCGTACACAAGCACAAACTCACACACACGCACAGCAGCCCACAAGGGGTGCCATGCGCACGCGTGCTGAGGCATGGCCCACCAACTGCTCGTAGCCCACGAGGGGCGCGCCTGCTGGCCTTGCTCGCGCTTTGACTGGGCTTTGCTTGCTTGGTCGCACGGGCTTCGCTAGGCGTTGGGCCAAGCTTCGTGCTAGGCCTTGCGTCTAGCAAGATCGTCCGATGTTTATTTTGTACGTTGCGCTTCCGATTAATTTTCCGATTCCGGAATTCATTTCCGATACGAACAATATTTAATATTTCCGTTTCCGGAATTATTTTCTGATTCCGATAATATTTCTGATTCCGACAATATTTCCGTTTCCGGCAATATTTCAAATTCCGGCAATATTTCCATTCCCGATAATATTTTCCGATACGTACCATGTTTCCGTTTCCGGCAACATCTACGACTTGGATAATATTTATATTTCCGATACGATCCATATTTCCGTTTCCGGCAATATCATCGTTTCCGGAGTATTCATAATTTTCCTTTGACGATCTCAGCTCCCACTAGAACCAAGATCCGTCGATTCTGAATATCCATAGATGGAGTATTTAATACCATTAAATACTTGATCCGTTTACGTACTATTTGTGTGACCCTACGGGTTCAGTCAAGAGTAAGCTGTGGATTAATATCATTAATCCACTTGAACTGAAGCGGCCTCTAGCTAGGCATACAGTTCACTTGATCTCACTGAATTATTAACTTGTATAATTAATACTGAACCGCATTTATTAGACTTACCATTAAATGCATACTTGGACCAAGGGCATTATTTCCTTCAATTTCTTCTTCCATCTTCCCCCAGCCATGGCAGAACTCCGAAATATAGAGTGCCGAAGAACACAAAAGTAGGGAAACAAGAAAAAAACCGAAAACAGGAAACAAATTACCTTTCCTGGAGCAGAAAACGCCGACGAAGTGAACGAAGTAAGATCCCGAAGCAGATTCTCAGTGAATTTGCGAAGATCTGAAGAAAGTGCACAAAGCAACAGCTGGTGTTCTTAGGAAACTTTGAGAGGTTTTGAGAGAATAAAGTTTGAAATGAAGAAAAGGGTGCGATATTTATAGGCCACGACCTACAAAACCCTCTAACTTCCACTTTATTCCAAACCAATTGATCAAAGACACTTCCGAAGACCTTTTTCGACACTTGTTCCACAAACACATGGATTCAAATGCTTCTTTTTGAAAAAAGAGAGGGAACTTTTGGACTTCTGACAGTTGGAAACCCACCCATTTAATTCTAAATGGACCGGGTCTGGGGGGCATGTTGTTTGGGCTCCCAATTGGATACCAATTGGGCCACTAAGTCCAAAGACCGATGGCTCAACACAACAACATCAAACCCACTTCCATTCAACATGGCTGGTCAGCCACCAACAAAGGCCCAAGGCCCAATAACAATAAATGACCTATGGGCATTTATTACACAAACACTATAAATAAGCCGCCAAGGCTCACACCTCAAGGTACGTCCAATTTACCGCCTTTAGACTACTCTCTAGAATCCGAGCATCGTTCTTACTTAGGCATCGGAGGGGCTTTCCTCGAAAACACCCCTGAGGCTAGTAACCTTGTTATTGTGTAGGTGAATTCGGACACAACTCATTCAAGCTAGCAAGATATTCAACACAATCAAAAGGGCCTTCACTTGAAGCCCATTGTTTCAACACCCTAGTTAGATTACTAAACTACACTCTACGTACAAATAATTAAATGCAATTACATAAGATTATTAAGGATTTAAACAACTGCTTAGTCATATACTTGATATAAAAGAGAATTGAAAGTTTGGGTCTAAAACCCATTTGAACAGTGCTGTCTTTTTATAAAATCCCTTCCAAGTCCCTCCAGCTGTCATCCTGCCATTCCACCATTTTGGTTTCTCACCAAGACAAACAGGAAACAGCCCCTTCCATCTCCTTCCCTGTTACCAACCTACACCGTCACTGAAACTTGCCCACCAGTCATCCCACCGTACTCCCTCTCCTCTCCACCGACTCCACGTTGCTCAACAACACAGCAACAGATCCAGAATCCTTCACCATCGTCATCAACAACAACTACAACACCTAAGCAACATCACGCAACAACAAGACAAATACCAGCCTTAAACCGTAGCTGAGAAACAGAGTAAAAAGAAGAGCATTTATGTTAAGTTCCTTCCTAAGTTGGGTCTGACCGAACCTCGATTGGGTTCGACCTAACCTGTTCTACACTCAAATGGTACGGATTAATGTTGAGTAGCGAGAAAAGATCAAGAAGCCACGATTGATTGAAGAGGAAGGCGAAAGAGATCATACGGGCACGATGATGATGATCATTGATGATGGCTGATGGTTAATGATGGAGATGATGATGATGATGATGATGATGCGCGGAGGCGAAAAACAAAGGGTCTGATGTTCTTTGGGGGGTGTTTATCTCTTTATTTCCCTTTTTCCCTTTTTCTTTTCTTTTCTCAATTTTAATTTCTTTTCATTTTCTTTTACTTATTTCCAATTGCCCTCTTTTATTTATTTAAATTATTTTAATTAGCTTGTAATATTTATTCCCCGTTTTGGGTCATGGGTTCATGACCAACCTATGTACATAATTAGACAATTTTTAAGGTTCTTCATTAGTTTAGTTTATAGAGAGAAAGTTTGTGGTCTTCGCATGTCTCTTCACACACTATTATTTAATCTAACTAAAAAACGAATTTACTTACCCATTTGCTTTTGATTATAAACAATTCTTAATAAGTTTTTTCCATTGTATAGGTATGATAATCTCACCTCTCACTCTTGTGAATTGAAATTTCTTCATAATATAACGCAAAATAATATACATAATCTTAAGAGTCCTATATAAAAGTTATAGGTATAAACATTATACATTAACTTATCATCCTTAATAATCGACCAGCTAAAGTTGGATTTTTGTCTAAAAATGGGAAATCTCTTATTGAATTCTACGTTAATTTGAGAAATAAAATAACTAGAGTATCTGTGACTCCCTCCGTATTTAAAAGATTTCCTTCCGGCCAATTTTTGCTTTGTTAAGTTTTGGTTGTTTGTAATTGAGAAGAGACAAAAGTGGCGGTAGCAAATGTATTTTATATAAGAGTAAAGTTGTAATTTTCATCATCATTTATATTTTGTAGTATTGGGAAATTCTTTTATTAATGGCCCAAAACGGAAAATTTAAAATAGGCTAAACAAAAATGGACGAAGGGAATATTTAAGTGCGGTCTTATGGATATTTTTCCTAAATATATTTTACAAAAAAAACATACAATAAGTTGAGAAATAAATAGTCATAAGTTAAAATATACGGAGTAAACTTTTAATTTGATCGACTTATGAATATATGACTTCAGTTACACAATATAATTAAACGGTATAAACTTTATAATTAGAAAGCAACACTTTTTAAGCAGTTATACTTTATGATAAAATTGTTCTACTTTATATATAAGTAGAAAGTTATATCCTTTTTGTATGGGATCTTGTTTAAATCGACTCAAATTCATGAAAATACTACTTTTTCAACAAAAAAATATATTTTTTATTTCACGAACATTATAAAAGTTGATAACCCTTCAATCTTAATATAATTAACTTTGAATTGAACACTTTCCTTTTTATTTTAAATTGACATATTTCTTTAGTTATTCTTTTAATGCATAACTTTAAATATTAATATCTTAAATTATCAATAACCAAAATTTATGAAACTAACTTCTTATTTAAAAATAAAATCGAGTTTTATTAGAATACCATGTTATTTGCAGCCTACGTGATATTCAGAAATAAAATTCCCAATACAATTAATAAATATTTGCATCCCCAAAAGAAAAAGGCACCAATTGCAAGGGGAACAACTCTAATTTTGTACATGGGTGTTTTTATATACAAATTTATGCACATTGCAACATTGATCAAGCTCATAATGAAAATGCAGCAATAAATATTCAAATAGAGGTATATATTGTACTGCCATTTTTGTCAACCAACTCTTAAGGTGAATGATTGATGAAGTGTACGTAGTTATTCATAAACTTATACCATCTCCGTTTCAAAATGATATTTACAATTTCCGTTTTAGCCCGTTTCATAATGTTCTTTACATTCTGCTTTATTCTATTTTGGGCATGAAAATTTACTACCTTACCCTTCTTACCCCAAAATATTTACATTTTTCCACTCACTTTTTCTTACCTTATTAATTTTGTTTTCTTACATCCACCACCTTTTACACATTTCTCTTACGTTATCCATATTTTATTATATTCAACTAACTTTTGTACTTTTGTCTTAATATTTGTGCAAACAGTAATCGTAATAATCGTCATGAAACAGAGGTACACTAGTAGAAAAAACCCCTGTTGCAGCCCCCTTGTTGCAGCGTACATGTATTAATACGCTTCAACAACCAGTAGGTCAACGTGGGTCAAACCCTTTAAAGGGTTGTTGCAGCGTACAAATTAATTGCCCTCTGCAAAAGAGTTTTTTGCAGCGTACAAAGTAAAAGCCCCCTGCAATAACCCCTTTATTTTGCAGCATACGTGTAAAAGCCCCCTGCAATAACATGTTAGTAATTTTCTTCGGCTTCAAAGTTAATTCAGACCAAATATTTCATCTCAAACGCGCCCACTCCCTTCTTCTTCCCTCAGCGTTCCCTGCATCTCGCCCGTCGCTGGTGGTTCTCGCCAGTCACCGTCGCCTCTGGGTCTCTCCCGTTGCCGGTGGTACTCCAGCAAGGGTCTGTTTCCTCGCCTCCTCACCGGTGGTCCCTTTCTCAAAAAACCACCTTCCCTGCTCGAAAAACCACCAATGAAGTCCATCCTTGCTCGAAAAACGAAGCTACTTTCCTCGGCCGGTGGTTCCAAGTGATATTGTTGCTCGCGAACCCTCTTCTCCGTCAATCCTCGCCGCTGCAAGTAACTTTCTTCCCTTTCCCTCTTGATTTTCGTTTTCAGAATTAGGGTTTGTTCATTTATATTAATTTTTTTTTTTGTGGCAAGTTGTTCATGGGGGAAGATTGAAGCTGCTATTTCCTGGTAGACCTGTATGTTGAAAATTCCAATTTTTATTTGGCGTTATCCATTTTTGAGAAGAATGGTACGCAACTGCAGCGAATGCTGCTTCTACCTGTTTTAGGTTGAGCATTTTGTCAAACTTTATTTAGCCTTTTTCCATTCTAGATTATCTATTGTTGTTGAGCCTTGAGCCTTCCCTTCGAAGTTAGCTTATAGCTCGATAATGTTTTATGTCCTAGCTTGAAATGTGGACTTGATTAGGTACTTAGGTGTTTAAGTAATACTGATTGTTAATGCCCGCAGGCTTCTTAGGAGAAAGGAATTTGTATTTTTTATTTTGAATTACAATGAAATTGCATACTGATGTTTGCTTATTCGACGGTCTAGCTGCTATAGATTTAACTTTTATTAACTGGAATCTATGGACTTGTGGGGGTTTGATTCTTGTATATTATTCTGACTTGCTAAAATCTCTATCAGGTATGAGTTTAAAACAAATCATGGAGAATGGATCACTTCAATGAAACCAAAGTTTGGGGATAATGTATCCGGACGTGTTCGTACAACAATCAAGTCAGTACCTCAGAATGTAAAAAAGTTCTGTATAAAGTCCTCATATGGGAAACCAGCTGTGAGATTTTGGTAGGTAAGTACATCTCATTCAACCAATTTTTTGTTTGTTTTGGCATTTCTTGATTACTGTTTTGTTGTATGATGAGCTTGGTAGCTGATTGGTGGTTTGTTTACTTCTTCATGTGCACACGATATGCAGTGTATTTCCTTTGTTTTTGTCTTTGTCTTTTTTGTTTTTGTTCTGGCCGGGGCCGGGGCGGGGGTGGGGGTGGATTGAGTGTTTTGAGTCCAGCAACACTAGATCCATCTTCTGATTATGTCTCCTGTTATGCTATTATGAGATTCGTGTATGTTGATTTGTCCAACTTGATTTATAAATTATGAGAGTTAGATCGACAATTGAGCTGACTAATCTGTTGTATCTGTCAAGATATGGAGAGCATGGTGCTTAACTGTGCATTCAATTAGCCATGATTGCGGGGCCATTGCCCTAAATTATGAGACTGGTTTGTCATTTTTGAAGGGGAGTACTAATGGTCTGTTTATTGCTTGTTTTGTTTCTTTAGCTCTGTTAGTGGGGTTGCCAAGATATGGAGTATATGTTGCATTTTCTCCTGTAAGTGACAATGTAGCAACTGCCTCAGCTGATCGTACTGCAAAGTTGTGGAACACAGATGGCACTTTATTGAGAACATTTGAAGGTCATTTAGACCGCCTAGCTCGTATTGCCTTCCATCCATCTGAGAAGTATTCTTGCTTTGGAAGGCCACATCAAACCTGTAAATTTCTTCTCTAGTCATTAACATTTATTTTTGTGATGCTAACCCTGATTGTTGACTCAGGTTTTTTCTTTTTCCTCTCAGGTTTATGGAGTTGATTTCTCTCCTAATGGCTATCATTTGGCCACTGGTTCTGAGGATAACACTTGTCGGATTTGGGACTTGAGAAAGAAAAAGTCATTGTACATAATTCCTGCCCATTCAAAGCTTATTTCACAGGTCAAATTTGAGCCTCAGGAGGGATATTATTTGGTCACTGCTTCATATGATACAACTGTTAAGGTATGAGACTTGGCACTCAATTACTCTCAGTAGTCTGTTTTGTTAAGTTACAAGGAGTGTTTTGTATCATTTTGCCCTATTTCATCAGGTATGGTCATCTCGAGACTTCAAGCTTATCAGGACATTGTCAGGACATGAAGCAAGAGTTACACCCTTAGATGTCATAGGAGGTAAGATCTTTTCTCTTGGTAAACTGTAGTAAAAGTGATGCGTGCAAAATGGGAACTTATAGTAGCATCTCATTACAAGTTTATAACTGTCATCTTGGGATGGAATTATGGTAAAGTTTATGGAAGTTGCCACTCAAAAACTGAATTTGTTTAAATACGTTACATTCAACAACAGAGATAAAGTGAATGCAATTTGATATAAAATATTGTATGGGTAACCTATCTCTAAGATCTCACCTCTCTCACTAAGTCTCACTCCAGCGACAAATCTGAAATTTGACTACCTAAACAACCAAAATCCGCCGGGAAAACAGTAAATCCGGCGTGTCAAGGGAATAGGTGGCATGGTTGGGTCGTTATAGGTCATATATTGAGCTAAAATGACATTTTCGCTCCCAACTTTGAACTAAAGAACCTAAGGACTCATTTGATTCTTATTACATGACTAATATGCATAGTTTTAAGTTTCTAAAACTCATTCGAACCTATTTATGCACATTTATGGCTCGTTGGGTCGTTATAGGTCATATATAGAGCTAAAATGACATTTTCGCTCCCAACTTTGAACTAAAGAACCTAAGGACTCATTTGATTCTTATTACATGACTAATATGCATAGTTTTAAGTTTCTAAAACTCATTCGAACTTATTTATGCACATTTATGGCTCGTTGGGTCGTTATAGGTCATATATAGAGCTAAAATGACATTTTCGCTCCCAACTTTGAACTAAAGAACCTAAGGACTCATTTGATTCTTGTTACATGACTAATATGCATAGTTTTAAGTTTCTAAATCTCATTCGAACCTATTTATGCACATTTAAGGTTCGTTGGGTTGTTATAGGTCATATATAGAGCTAAAATGACATATATAGAGTTAACTTATTACATGATTAATATGATTATTTTTATGTTTCCAAGATTCAATCCAATCTATTTATGCACGTTTGAGACTTGTTTGGCCATTATAGGTCATATTTAGGCTAAAATGACGTTTTCGTTCACAACTTTGAACTAACGAACCTAAGGACTCACTTCCAACTTATTACATGATTAATATGATTTTTTTAAGTTTCCAAGACTCAATCCAATCGATTTATGAACATTTGAGACTTGTTTGGTCGTTATAGGTCATGTTTAGGCTAAAATGAGGCATTTTAGCTCCCAAGCTCCCAACTTTGAACTAACGAACCTAAGAACTCATTTCGAACTTACTACATGATTCATATGATTAGTTTTAAATTTCCAAGACTCAATCCAATCTATTTATGCACATTTGAGACTTGTTTGGCCATTATAGGTCATATTTAGGCTAATATGACATTTTCGCTCCCAACTTTGAACTAACAAACCTAAAAAATAATTTCAAACTTATTACATGATTCATATGATTATTTTTAACTTTTCAAAAATCAATCCGATCTATTATGCACATTTGAGACTTGTTTGGTCGTTATAGGTCATATTTAGGCTAAAATGAGACATTTTCGCTCCTAATCTTGAACTAAAGAACCTAAAGACTCATTTTAAACCCTTTACATGATTAATATGCTTAGTTTGAAGTTTCCAAGACTTATTCCAATCTATTTATGCACATTTAAGGTTTGTTTGGTCGTTATTGGCCATATTTAGGCTAAAATGAGCATTTTCTCTCCCAAATTTGAAATAAAGAACCTAAGGACTCATTTTAAACCTTTTAAATGATTAATATACTTAGCTTTAAGTTTCCAAGACTCGTTCCAATCTATTTATGCACATTTAAGGTTCATTGGGTCGTTATAGGTCTTATTTAGGCTGGATTGACATTTTCGCTCCCAACTTTGAACTAAAGAACCTAATGACTCATTTTAAACTTTTTACATGTTTAATATGCATAGTTTTAACTTTCTAAGACTCATTCCAATCTATTTACGCACATTTAAGGCTCATTGGGTCGTTATAGGTTTTATTTAGGCTAAAATGACATTTTCGCTCCCAAATTTGAGCTACATAACCTAAGAATTCATTTTATACCTTTTACATGATTAATATGCTTAGCTTTAAGTTTCCAAGACTATTAGGACATTGTTATTAGTTGCTTGAATGTTAAAGTGTGATATTTAATTTGAATTTAATCTAATGCTTAGTTGAAATTTCTGTTTTTGTAAAGGTCTACACTCCGAGGAATGCGCCTATACTAGTGAGGAAATTGATGTGGTTCGTGAGCAACCGGCTAAGTGTTTTACCCGCAAGTATTTACTATTGGCTTGAGCGCGCTTGATCGAGGTGGTTTAGTTGTTATAGAACAATCGTTTACATTAAAATGTATGCGTACATTGAAATTGGAACGTATATTTGAATGTAGTACGTGCACTTTGGTTTTGGGATATATATATATGTATACAAAACACCAGTTATTATTTTTTATATTTGTTCTACAGGTTACGATATTTTATTTATTGTTGTTGACAGGTTCCTATATTTGGTGCAAGACACCCTAGGTATAGATAAATAAAACTAAAATTTTCCCGCCAAAAGCACAGCTTTGTTGCAGGGGGCATATACTTGTTCGCTGCAACAAGTGTGTAAAATTAGGCAAAAATCAAGACTTGTTGCAGCGTACAAAATGATGTACGCTGCAACAGACTGGTTTGTTGCAGCGAACAAAATGATGTACGCTGCAACAGACTGGTTTGTTGCAGCGTACAAATAAAAGCCCGCTGCAACAAACCAGTCTGTTGCAGCGTACATCATTTTGTACGCTGCAACAAGTCTTAATTTTTGCCTAATTTTACACACTTGTTGCAGCGTACATGCAAATGTACGCTGCAAAAAAGTACTTTTCGCAGCGTACATTGTACGCTGCAACAAGTCAATACTTGTTGCAGGCCCCCCAGTTGCAGCATACGATGTACGCTGCAACAGGGGTCTAAAAGCCCGCTGCAACAAGGGTTTTTTCTACTAGTGGTAGTATATTTATTCAATATACCGTCCATGTAAATTTCAATGAAGTTTGTTCTCTTGACATGTCAATACCATGTTAGTTTATAATGTTGCCAAGTATTAACTTAATACTCTTAATCAAATAAAATACCAAGTGCTTTACCGTTAATTAAGCTTCCTACTTTCGGAAAAAATAACTCCAGTTAAAATCCTTTATGATTATGAACTTCGTAATTCACAAGAGCGTAAATAAAAATATTTATAACTCTTTGTGTACGTGTTGAAAACTATAAATATCGTCTAGCTATAAAGTCCGAGTAATATGTCATGCTCATGGAACTTTATTTGACTTACGATCAAAATTCATTAATATTCACCTTAAAAATGTAAATAATATTTCCTTTGTTCTTTATTTAACACATAATTGAATTTCTACTTTTTTCAATACACAAATTTGATCTTTAATATCTTTAATTATAATTTAATTAATATATAAAACAATTACTATTTTAAAATTATACATTGTAACGAATCTAATAAAATCATGTAGAAAATAATTTATGCAAAAATTATAATACATGGTCAAAAGATAATGTGAAAATAAGACAAACCCGAATTGTTGTAATAAATTAAGAACAATATTAGAAGTATCTTTAAATTGGGATGATAAGAGTAATAATTTAGCTCATAGAAATGTGTTATTACATATGTAACACTTGAGTTTGCACGTAGTTATACTAGTCTTATATGCACGCGATGCGTGCGAGATTATACACAAACTATAATGATAGATGAATATATTGTCACAAACCAGACCAAATTACATAATTCATGGCGATTTTCCTTAAAATAAAAAATGAACACAATTTACTCAAATTCAGTACTAAAAAGTAAAAACAACTAAAACAATTCAAAATTTGCATCATATTACTTAATTTCTTCTCTCGTAGATGTTTTTCCCATATTGTTGATTCTTCTCCTTGATGCGTCTCCACTTTAGATCGAACTTGAAAAAATCACAAAAATTCAGAAGTAATCAATGAACTCATAAGTTCAGAAAATAATCCCCAAAAATTCAGAAAAATCAAACCTGTGCAATTTAAATCAAGTACTCAAAGAAATATAAATAACACCATTTCCTACCGGTTGGGGAAGTAAAACTCTATTGGACTAAAAAAAATACAATATCGGTTATACTTTTGCACAGACGATTCAAATAACACAATGTTATCTCACTCTTCACTACATATGCAAAACTTTAACACTCAATCATACAAAAACACTCAAATTTCATGGGTAAGCAGTGGCAACATCACTCAATCATTCAAGAAAGCTTTCAACAGTGACTTCGAGATGGAATTTAACAAAATAATCCAAATTTGCAACATAATACCAACAAATAAAGTTCAAGAAGCGTGATAAAGTATCATTAATGGAAAAAATTTAAAGATCATAGGGGCAATAGAGAATATACCCATAGTTCCTCGGTTACTGAAGTTTGGAACAGTTGAGCAAGAAGCACCCAGAAACCCGTCATTGTGCAACAATTCTTCATGCTGCCACCAGCTTGTTGATGCTGAAAACTACCCAATGCAACATACTCCTTCACAGTCGCAGAAAATCCATTGTAATCTCATTCCGAAAATTCCCCTGTCCTTTAAAGTTCACATACCTCATTCCCTCCATATATTTCCTTGTGTATACAGACTTCCTCTTCCCCTTATTTAAATCCCAAGCAACACAGCAAGTGTTGTTTCTTGGATTACCCTTCTTCCCACATTTCGATTTCGCTTCCATTCAACATTTGTCATCAAAACATCAGTTCAAAAATTGTGTGCATATCGTCATATCCCATATGGACATCCAATTAAGGAAATGAAGAATCAAAGTAAAATAGGTTATGCTGAAAAAATGCAGTAAAGTTTCTTTCTGAGTATATAAATTTCATCAGTTTTCCAAACTAAAAGAAATATACCGAAGTCCAATGAGTGATTTTTTTGCTAAAAGATTTTTCTTTCTATCAAATATACCAAAGTCCAAACTAAAAAATGCAAATGTGTGCTCTCAGCAGCTTTGGATGAAGCTAAGGTTCGCCAATTCTAGCAATATAGTCATCTAACTAAAATCCAATCATCAACAATTGAACAATTATAATCACCAAAATACACATTTCTAGCAATATTGTCATCCAACTAAAATTCAATCATCAAATAAATACTGCAGGTTAACGACAATCAAACATCAACCCATATCATATATAAACCTAAAATAATATGAATTAAATTAATTCTAACCATTAAGAAGAAATGGTCAAGTGCAGCTTGATGATCAATCGTATTACAGGGCTAGATTTTGAGAACATTTCCTCTATTCTACATGTGGAGTTTGTGTGTGTGAAAATGCATGCCTCAATAATATCAAAAGAAATAAAATAACTTCTAATCAACCGGTAACAACTTCTCAGGGCTGGAACTCAAGCGCAGCTTGATGATCAAGTATCGTATTGTGAAAGAAAAAAGAGAGCAAGCTTTCGATAAATAGTGGATGCAAGAATCCAATTTACTTGTGATTTTATGCACACAAACAATGCATCAATGAGCTCCAAAATTAAAACTAATAATCAAATTACAACCCAAAACACCAATACTAACAAAAATAACTTAATCCACAAAAGACAGAGAAAGAAAGAGAGTGCATGTAATTACTGGTATACCATGGGAACGGTGTAGAAAATGTTGCTAACATGGGTCAAAGTACGGGCCTGGTTAGAAATGGCTCTAACCCAATCAGGATCACCATGACCAAGGGCATTAGCAGCAATCCCAGAAGTAATATCCAAAAACTCTCTATATATATTTCTAACATATATTTTTCACTTCAGGGATGCATAAACATTCCAAGAAACAAAACAAAAACAGAATTGATCAAAATAATAATAATAATCAGCAAATGAATCATATATGTTGATATTAGAAATTTGGAGGCCGAACAAAGAATAAATCACCTTTCTGTGAATCTGTGGAGCTCCCATCTATGAGGTGAGATGAGAAGGGGATAAACCCTAATCTAAAACACCAAAAATCACAAAAAAATGGAAATTTAAATACATAGACCTAGAAAGTTCTAAAAATTCAGAAATTGAAGATAATTAAAGAAGGAAAAACCTGAAAGCTTCGGTGTAGGATCTTTAGGTGTCGGATCCACATGGCCCCACCACGAAGACGACCACCGTGCTACACCAAACAATGGTGGTGTAGCTCATAGCGCCGCTGCCTTTTCTGGTAGAATTTAAAGGTTGGAGCGGAAAGAGTGGTGGATGCGGAGGGCAGACAGTGGTGGGATATTTGCTCATCCTCGTCTACAACCAAAATCAACGAAAATTAAAACAAAATCTAAGAAAAAGAGATGAAAATTGAAGCAAAATCTGGAAATATGACTACCTGTAATCTGGAAATTTGTCTATCGAGGAGACACAGCCGTCGGGGCGGTTGAGGATGACCATCTTTGCGGGACCACTTGCGGGAAGACGGCGAGGAAGCCTTGATTTCTTCCCCAAAATCTTAAAAATGGAATTTGAAAGAGAGCAAAAACGGAATTCGAAGGAACTGTGAATTGAAAGGGTTTGAGGGGATTTTGGGATTCCCTAAACACAGGAAGGGTTTGAAAGTAAAAGATTTGAGGGTGTTTTGGTATTTTACATGGGGGACACGAAAAGTTATTTTACGAAAAAGTCCCTCAGCTCTTGGCTTATATAATGGAGATGAATGTTTATGGATAATACATAATAATGAATAAATTAATAAACAAATTGAGTAATAAAATATCAAGTTGACTGGCGCGTGCATAGCACGCGACGGTTCAACTAGTAATTAAAAAAAACCAGGAAAGGGAGTTAAACCAAATAACCCCCCAATTAATCCCACCAAATAATTAATTATACCTAGTAGAATAAAAAGGAAAAATGCCAAACCGGCCAATAGCACAATGTACGTTGTTTCTAACTAAACTGAAATATTATTAAGGCGACTGTTGATACGGTAGTAGTAATCGAACTTTAAATTTCTATTATTACTTAGGCAATTGTTGATATTAGTAGTAGTAAACATATTTTAAATCTCTATTATTTAGGCAACTATTTATATTAGTAGTAGTAACAGATTTTAAATCTCTATTCACGGTAATAATCAAGCATTAAGTAAGAGGAATTAATCAAGCAAATTTGTTATGGAAATAACAAGTAAATTAGGTAATGACCTTTAATCGAAAATTCACTTAAAATCCTATTTGCCTCGTATTGAATTCAAAAGGTGCCACAAATAAGTTGGAAAAAAAGACATAATTGTATTAAATTTTCCAAATTCGGTTACCCAAATTACACATCCACTGAATCCACAAAGTCAATCAATACCCCCAAGGCCTCAATACATGCAACTAGAATTTTATGCACGCGATGCGTCCGAAATTATATAAAAACTTAAAATTGTATTACAACCACTAAATATAAATATTAGATTAAAAAAAATGTTCACAAAGTTTGTATTTAAAAAAATTAACTTTATACTATACGATTATACATCTAAATTGTGAAACAGAGTAATCATGCCTTTACATGACAAAATCTAATTCTTGGTACCAAAACATAAATTCAAAAATTCCATCATGTACCTAAGAGTTACTCCATTTTGTTTCATTAACCCCATTTATGAACTTCTTTCTACAACTTTTTTCAAAGCCAAGCCTAATGCATGCTTCCTGAGTTCTTGATGCAAGTTGAACCAGAATTGCCTGCTTTCTTGTAGATCTTGTAGAGTACAGAAGCAGCATCACCAACAACAATTCGGCAGCAGCAGCAACAATTCTTTAATATAGAGTGAGCAGCAGGAGTTTGTGGCTTTTTGGGCTAGAAATTTGAGTAAACATGAGATTAGCTCAATGAAGTTCTGCATAGGTGGATTAGCTAATACATTCTCATCCAATAAACAGAAGGAAATCTGGCTATTTTACCAAAAAATAATAATAAAATAATAATAATTTACTTTTGTAATTCCGTAAAAAAATTGTTTCTCCAAAATAATTTTGTAACTATTCTCCATTTTAAAATCATTGTACCATTCATATTTAATTATAATTAACTTTTTAATTAAAACATTTAACACAACGGCATTAAAATGTGATTAAAATGTGGTTATTACCAAAGGCATTTTCCCAAACTAAAGGACAAACCTGTTAATGCATTCAGTTCGTTTGTTTCTGGCTGTGACCTCCCAAGCTACTGATTCCTGTAGAGCCGATCTCAAATATCTTGCCTGGAATAGACAAACACGTTATTAGTATTCTGAGATGGCAAAGGAAACAGACTGGAGAACGACGATGCAACATGAGGAAACAGTTCTGATTTCCTCAAAATACAGAAAATATTATCATAAGTCTTGGATGTCTATGATTATTAAGTCTAGATTCAAATTAAGAAACATCATTTCACAATAATCTCAACCTAATTATCCAGAATGGTCACTGACACACAACTTTCACATAAAGTTTGGGTCAACATCTTCTAATCACTTCTAGAGTTCTAGACAATGACGATATCAACCAAGAGCACACAATTGAAGACAACAAAAAAATACCAAAATTTTTTGTTAACAGTTAAATAATTGGGCAGCTCAAAATATTAAAAATAACCAAAAGTGAAAAAAATTAATCATAAAATGAGGAAAACCAAATCCTACAAAACAACCACAAATTACATCCAAAACACCCCCAAATCATAAATACAAATCCTATACTCCGTACTAAGGAAATTCCTAGGTTAAAAACCAAATTTTGCGAAATGTAAATATATTCAATCTTGAAAAATCAAAATCAGCTAGACTAAAACCATTAAGTTACTAAAATGGAAATTTTGCATTATAAACACAGCAATCAAACAACAACAAAAATTAGGACAATTTATTGGGAATTTCAGGAAGATTTTTTCCAAAAGGAGGGTTCAAACAGTAAATCAAATCACATAACCATAAAAGAACAAAAGTTCCTGGCAGAAGAAGCACATTTAATGCTAGCATCTTCACTGAAACTCAAAATCCCTGACATTGAATTCTGCATCCCTATCTGTTTGCTGCTTGTGGTTGATCCTTCCATGCACAATACTGGATTAGAATATGACCAATTCATCACATCAGTTTTCGTGTTTATAAAGCTGAATTCTTTCACATGAACACACCCATTAGGTACCACCAACTTGTAGGAGTTGATAATTGAAGGATCAATCATTTATTTTGGGTTTATACCCAAAATTTTAGGCAGAGGACCTTTCTTAACCCTCTTAAATCCCAGTTCAAAATGATATCAGAATTTCCAAATCATACAATCATCCCATAAAAGAAACATAATACATGCAATCAAAGAGATACATTTGGAAGGAGACAATTATGAGAGTTATTTTGGTAAAATCATGGCAAGATCGTAACAGTTTTTTAATACGGGTTCTTGAAAACAGGAAGGTTTACCTAGACTGCAGAAGCTATGTGAATGAATGTTGCTTCAGCCGAAGGTTTTCCAATAAATTGTAGACCGATAGGCAACCCTTCTTTATCATATCCAATCTACAAAAGTAATTGAATTTGTTCAGGGAAGAGTGACAGTATTAACCGCATTTTCACTTACATAAGTAATGCAAAAGGTAAAAGAATTGTATTCTCACCGGGACAGTAAATGCAGGAAGGCCAAGAAAATTCCCTGCTATTTGAAAGCGTACCATTGCAGCTGAAAAAAAAATTGCAGATAACTTATCAAATTTCTTTAGAAAGTAAGCCCATCTATTCAAAGCTTCAAACAGTTGGAACATATGGAGCTGCTGTATTAATGTGTACCTTCATTAATGTAACCGAGTTCACCGGTTTCTAAGGCATCATTCTTGATCTGGTATGCAGTTACACTGACATATCAAATGTGATAAATTAAGCTGAAAGTACTGGTGCAACCGGCATACATACCTTTTGAAAATAAATAGAGATTGAATTATCAGATCAAAAATTCCAGAAACAATCATGTCCATATTACACCGGAAAATCATAATCAAATATTCCAGAAAATAAATATGGACAGCGCAAAAACTACCCCTTCCTGTCCATATTACACAGGAAAATCATAATCAAATACAATTTGAACAATTTATCAATTGCAACCAAATTTATCACCAATTAAAAATTGAAAGAAAAAACCCTAGAATTAATTTCCTTTTAAAATCAAATTATAAAACAAAAAAAAATGTTACTGACCTTGCAAGAGTTGCAGCAATCACCAACTCCAAACCAGAAGAATAAAAGCTGAACAATCAATCAACCCAAATACCTCACTTCAGAAACCACATAACTCAATTCAGAAAAAGATAATTGAAATGATTTTTTTCAAGAATAATCAAAGTAATTCACCAATTTTGTGTTTGGAAGGCTTCGATTTTCATGTAGAAGGTTGCGGAATTTCCATGGCAGACTCTCATGCCTGAAAATAATCACAAAACTAAAATAAATTATCAACACCTAATTAAAAATCCTAATAATTATGAAAACAGGAAAAAATAATCCCCAAATCTCTAGAAATTCCTCTGTTAGGGTTTTGAGCTCTACATCTATCTCCAAATTAAAAGAAAACCCATCACCCACAAACAACTCCGAATTAAGAATATACCCAAATTTCCCAGAGAAAAAATATATCAAACAATTCAATTCAATAGGATCAATACCAAACCCAGTTTCCGATAGCATCTCCTTAAATTCCTGACAAAAAGAATCAGATCGACCTTCGCCATAAACATTTCGTTGAATCAAGTTCTTAAAATAATAAGCAGCATCTACTTTTACCAATTTACCATCTCCTACCGTTAATCAAGTTCAAAATTTCAATTTGTAGCATAGCAATTAGAAATTCAACGGATTTAATGCAGGATTCAAATTGATAATATGAAATAGCAGAAATGAATTACTGTTGACGTGGGAGAGGAGAGAGAGAGGGAAATCTTAGGCGACAAAAGCGCTTCGTCAACCTCCCCTCGCAAATCGAACAACCAGATCCCCCGGCCAGGTCACCGAAGATGACCACCCGCCGACATCCTTCCGTATTTGCAGAGTCGTGCTGGAGTCATGGTGCCATAACCGAGACAGAAGCCGCCATCGAAGCCTCCGTGAAGTCTTCTTCGGGTTTTAGGGTTTCACAGAGGGAGGAAGTTCGAGGAGAGAGAAAGAAGTTTTGGGCGAGAGTCGAGAGGAGGATTACAGGGCTAATACGGGTGAGGGTATAATTGTCTTTTTGCTTGGGGACACGAAAAGTTAAGTTACCAAAACGCCCTCAGCTGTTGGCTTATATAATAGAGATTCAATTCTCACGGATCAAAATTCTTGATTTTCATTCAATCACCTCAAAAAAATTATAGCTTTCTTAATGTTATCTAGATATTATTTTTAAAGACATAATTTCATTAAAATTATCTCTATTACCAGCGCGTCTCCTGTAAGACCAGTCACATCATCAACTTGATGGTGTGACGAGCGCGAAACCAATAGCGTACCTCCCCTAAAACTATAAAAAAAAGTAACAGATCTAAACTATAGAAGTAACATACCTAGACTAAAAAAGTACCTCCTCTAAAATTATATAAAAAAAAATTAACATATCTAAACTATAGAAATAACATACCTAAACTAAAAATGTACCTCCCCTAAAACTATTCCGTATAAAAAAAAAGGTAACATGTATAAACTATAGAAGTAACATACCTAAACTAAAAAAGTACCTCATCTAAAATTATAAAAAAAAGTAACATGTCTAAACAATAGAAGTAATACATAAACTAAAAAGGTACCTCCCCTAAAACTAATCCGTATAAAAAAAGTAACATGTCTAAACTATAGAAGTAATATACCTAAACTAAAAAGGTACCTCCCCTAAAACTACTCTGTATAAAAAAAAGTAACATGTCTAAACTATAGAAGTAATATACCTAAACTAAAAAGGTACCTCCTCTAAAATTAATTAAAAAAAAAAGTAACATGTCTAAACTATAGAAGTAACATACCTAAAATAAGAAGGTATCTCCCCAAAAACTACTCCGTATAAAAAAAAGTAACATGTATAAACTATAGAAGTCACATACCTAAACTAAAAAAAGTATTTCCTCTAAAATTAAAAAAAAAAGGTAACATGTCTAAACTATAGAAGTAACATACCTTAACTAAGAAGGTATCTCCCCTAAAACTACTCCGTATAAAAAAAGTAACATGTAAAAACTATAGAAATAACATACCTAAACTAAAAAAAATACCTCCTCTAAAATTATTAAAAAAAAGTAACATGTCTAAAATATAGAAGTAACATACCTAAATTCGCAAGTGTGAATTGGTCTCACCATCAGTTGATGGTGAGGACAGTCTCATATAAGAATTTGGGCTCTACTATATAAGTCAAGAGGGGAGGGACAGTTTAGTAACTACACTTTTCGTGTTCCCAAACAAAAAGTCCAAAATACCCTGTACAGTTAAACCCTAAACCAACACTATGACCGGACACCTTCTCTCTCAACTCCACCGACTATCTCTCTCTTCCTCTCTGATTTCCATCTGCTCTAATCCCTCAAACCCTATGAGCGGAGTCAATTCAGATGGAAACTTAGTCATAAGGTTCACTACCACCATACCTCTTCCTTAGATTCGGTGCCATAGAAAGCGGGGACGGTTGCGTCAAGGAGAGAGGAACATCAATTGGCTGACTCAAATCCCTTAGCTTCAACGCCGCATCGAAAGCGAGAAGAAGAACTAGGGATTTTCCAACTCAGTCGTTGTCTATGCCGCCGCCTCCACCGCCGGAGTTACACGTCGCCGCCTCACGCAACCCAGGTTATATTCCTTCAATTTCCAAACCCTAACTATATTTTCTGGGAGTATGATGGTGTCAATTCCTTTATTTTTTTAATCAAATGCGATTCATAGAAAGATGTATGTCTCTCTCCCCCTCTTTTTTTCCTCCTTGATTTTGAATCGATTTTGTTGTTTCTTCGGATTTGTTTCTGTTTTTGCGACTCCTATTTTACAAACTAGGGATTTTAATTGCTATTTTGTTTTCGTTTTTGTAATTTTCATTACTAATTGAAAGCGTATTTATAACTAGGTTTTGCTTTTGATTAGGTTTTTGAAATCTGATTGGGATTCCTAATAAGTTCTCTCCCTACAAGTCTCAATTTAATTCTGATTTGGATTTCGCAATCGAATTTTTCGACAATGTGTGATTGAATATTGATTGTTTGGTGATTCAATTGGTGTTTTTTAAGGCAAATGCGTTTGTGGAAGGTGTGACGCAAAAATCCGGCATCAGATCGATGAACTGGAGATTTGACAGCTGATGGAGTTCCTATTGTGTTTTGAGCGACTGTGGAACTTAGACGGGATGCACGAGTGGCACTTTCTGTATACAGTGCTTTTGATGACATGGAGTATATTAAAGCCCAGAAAATCAGGTGATACCAAGTTTTGTACCTTTTGATTTATGTGAATATTAGATGGTGTGAACAAATTAAGTGTGATTATCTATACCTAGAACAGGAATAACTGAATCTGCAGTTTGAAAAAAAATCTGCAGTTTGAAGGAACTGTAAATGAAGGAAATCGAGGGAAGAGCATATGGGATACCTTCTCCAAACTCCCAGGCATTATTATTTTTAATTATTAGTACGAACACTAATTAATTTGTTAATTTTAATGTTATTAGGATATTATGTATATAATTGCTTCATTAATTTGTTGATTATGAATAAATTGAAGCATTATGTAGTATTTTTTTTTGGTAGAATATCAATTTACATTATTTTTTTGCATCCTGAAAGTTGTTAGGCTTAAATTTCTTAACGCTCCCAATATACGCGTGCATCCTTGAAGTTATTGGTCTTATGTGTGTTTGGTAAGTTGGGGACTTGGTGGAGCGAGTTTATTTGGAACATGGATGCACTAAATGATGTTGTTCTTTGTGGTGTAATAGTCAAACTTCATAGATAGTGACCAGCAGGGCCATTTTAAAAGTTTGGAGGGTCCTGTTCTAGAATTAAAATTGGACCCTTCTCTAAGTATCAATTAGCAATTCAAATTTTCTTCTTATTCATATATTTTCATACCCACATTTACATTTTTTCTAGGAGGCATAATTTATAAATCACAAAAAATTTCAACAATTTAACAATATCGATGTGTTAAATGAATTGAAAAAACTGGGGAAAAATTTTATATGGTGTAAAATATGATATTAAGAAATATGATATTAAGAAAATGATGTATTTTTCCATTGATAATTGGGAGATTAATGGGAAATTGGCTGATTTATTTTAGTAATTTGAAGTATAAATATTGGAGAAGATGGAAGATTGATGATGATGATGGCGTGAGAAACAATGAGGAAGCTGACTTTCCTCAATAAGAAGAGAAAAAAAAAACACAACTTTCCAATGTAAGGTGAAATAGATGCAATATTTTATTTTTTTGGGCCCTTTTTTTTAACCGGGACCTTCTAAAATTTTTGGGCCCTGTGCCGTTGGGCTTCTTGCACTCCCTTATCAACGGGCCTGGTGACCAGAACAGATTTGCTGATTTTTGAGGGTTGCAACAGTTAGGCCATGTCCTATGTACCATTGTATGATTTTGATTAAATTGAAGCATTATGTAGTATTTTTTTTGTTAGAATATCAATTTACAGTTGAACAGGAATTTAAGTGCAATTAATTATATTGTTTAATTTTGTTATTACTGTTATTTATGATTTACGTTGAGCCTACATCAGAAACAGATTTGAGTTGAGCTTGATTTAGTGAAAGTATTTTGATTTTTTGATAGCAAGAGAGGGTGTGAAACATCCTAGACTAGAACTTTATAGAGATGAGAATATAGTTAATTTTAATCAGAATCAGGGTGGGGGTTTGACGGTGCAGGGTGGAGTCTGGATCAGAAAGACCACGTTAGTATTATTGACTGTATTTTGCTTTGTGATTTGATGATTTGTGATTGATAATTAGATGACGATTATGATGATGATGAGAGAATTGTTAACGATGGTATCGATTTTGCATTTTTAGGAACTCAACAACAATCATAAGAATCAATCTGAGAGGGCTGCTTCTTCTGGGGTTGAGCTAAGGTTAGGAGATTGCACTTTTACATCGACTACTTATTTTTTGGGTTATATTTGTTTCATGATTGCTCAAGTTCGATTCATTTTAATTGGCATTTGGGGTTTGTGGAACAGTTTCTACAAAGATGTCGAATGTAATTACTCCATCATTACCTTTGTCATCGAAAGACGAGGCTTCTTTAGTCGTTGATGAAGATGTGCAGTTGCGATCGGTTAATCTTTCAGCTGCCTTACAAAAGGTTATAGCCAGTCATTTTCACCAAATAGTCAGAAGAATTTGTGGAGTTATTTTGGTTTTTTTGATGTTACAAACTTCACTTATGTAATAGAGATTATGTATTTTTCCCTTTCAAAAATCTTTTAAGATACAACAAAAGAATTATAAAATTTTTGTGTTATTGTTAATATTGATGATTTGATTTTGATTTTACACTATGTTTGCTTAAGGAGGTCAAATTTGCTTTTTTATAAGACTAGTACAAATTTAACCTACATGACCCAAAATGATGTGTTAATAACTCACGTACATATCGAGCTCCACATCAGCCCATTATTGAGCAATCCCTTGACGTCGTTGCCGCTTCATCGAGCCGAAATTGGTAAGTTCTAATATTCTTGCAACTCGAACTCTCATTATTCTCTTTGTACTTTTGATTAGCTCTTGAAGGTATGCGAAACAAGAGAGGAGGGAATAGGTTAGTGTGTAATTATGGAGGGAGTTTTGGGAGGGTAAATTGTGATCTATTTTGATAAGGTGAGATCACGGTGGTGAAGGGAGGAGGGAAAAGATATATGGTTTTGATGTTGTTTTTTTTTTCTTTTCTCTCTCCTTAGTCTTTACATGTAAGTTGTAAGTTGCTTTCTAGATGTATTTTTTCAATAACATGTTTACACTACAACATATAAGATTAAAGAGGGCAAAAAATCTCACCCTCTTTGATCCAAATTTCGCCCTCTATAGCGCCGTCCTATTAGCTTTCTAGGGCGACTTTAATATTTCGCCCTCTTTGTTAAAGATCAAAGAGAACAATTTGTTTCGCCCTCTTTGATTAACTCAAAGAAGGCGGTTGATATTTTTCGCCCTCTTTGTTAAAGATCAAAGAGGGCAATTTGTGAGGTCGACCTGGTTGTTCAATACCAGGGCAACATCATAAATTCGCCCTAGTTGTTCAATAGTAGGGCAACATTAGAAACTCGCCCTCTTTGTTCCCTTTTTTGTTTGTAAAAAATATAATAAATTAGGGAGCCTCACAAGGAAGAGGAAGAGACCAACAAGGAAATTTTATTTTTTACTGTCATCATAATCATCACAAAAAGGATTTACAAGGAAAGAAAAATTAACACTAAAATTCTGAATATGATGTTAAATCTTAATCTCTCAAATTAGTTCATATTTAACATAAAATCCTCTTCTTCTTTGCTCAAAACCATCCCCTACAAAACAACATGGAGATGCAAAAACTCTAAGTCAATTGTCAAGGACGCACACAATTATCAATAATGAGGCAGATTCTTTACATGTTTTCAAATTTCCAAACAAAGTTCGGCAGCATTTCCCTATAAACATGATATACCACTAAATGCAAGATTTTTAAAACCTGTTTTGCACACATAAAAGCCATGACTACACCAAAACAAAATCAAATACACATTTCTAAACAAATACGAAGTAACATATATTTAAGTTACTAACACCAAAACTAAGGAACACCAACTTTGAGAAATGTGAAACACTAACTAGTTGAAAACTCGGAAATTAATCACAATACAAAGTTTTCCGATTCCGAACAAAGCCTAACCAATCTACAGAACTCCAAATGGAAAAAACAAAACCTAACTCATTTTCGATAATAATAAAAAGATGAAACCATAACACAAATTCTTATTTATAATGGGTGTACAATAAATATTGTACACCGGAGTAAAAGTTGACTCAAAATGCTTAAAAGTTACATTTATATATGTTAAAGTTATCTATTATTTAATGATAAATTTTTTTATTTGAATAAAAATTATTTTTTCAAAATCACTAATAATGTATAAATTAATCATTTAACCCTTTAAAATGTTTATCTACCAACTTTTTAATTTTATAATATAAAAGTTATAGAATAATAGGTTAAAGTTACAAAAAACTGCATAAAAGTTATCTTGGTGTACAATAAATTTATTGTACACCTTGTGCGCACAAGACCTTTTGAAACCAAAAACCAAAACGAACTCAAAGATTGAGCTTACAGGCATAGTAGTAGATGGTGCAGTTATAGATTTGCAAATCATAAATTAATCCATAGTTGCCGATCAATCTCCTGAAAAAATTAAAATAAAATCATTCATCAAAACCAATGGAAATGTGCTCATTCAAATGTACAGCAGAAATGAAATGCCAATATAATCACCACCTCTATGCAGCATGCCTAATTGCCTTGACAGTAGCACATTCACCTTCTTTTATATAGATGATAACAACCAGGTAGAATTCCTTAAGCACTTGAGTTAAGACATGAGTACTCAAAAGGGGAAATTAAAGAAGAGGAGAATGTAGGAATTACCCTTTTTCAAGGGGTATCACCCGAGAGTTGGTTGCGAGGTTTCTGTCTGTCAGCCATTTTGTCAAGTCGGGGATAGAATTCTGTGTTTACTTGTGTACATTAGATTTCTCTCAACGATAAGGGGAATAAGTCTAAATGACTACATCCACATCCAGCTTTTACCAAATTTCGGATACCTGAGTTTTCGTTAGATATGTAGAAATTTGTAGAGACCCTCTGCAAAAAAGAAGGAGGAACCATCCAAATTAGGTAAGGTTGTTAGTTTGTTACGATTTCCCAAACCAGATTACGCAAGACTAAAGAGGTAATTAGTGAAATTTTCAAGAGGGTAGTATCAGATCAGAGAGGAAAGATCCTTTCAACTAACAAAAAACAGGAGAATCATAAACTCAAATGATAATACTATGTATTCAAATAAATTACTTGTCTACCAGACTACCACCACGATGTATATTCGACGGTTCAACTATATGGATACGTTTTAAGGATGTATATTTGGTGGTTCAACTTTATGGATACGTTTTCCCAATTTATAAATTCTGACATTCCCAAGGATACTGAAGAATGTTACCTAATTTCCAACAAGAGATTGGGTTTGGGAATACATTCACTAAGTAATTCCTAGGTACTAATTCGTGTTCGAGGAATTAGATATTATGTAATGCTGGGACTAATAACCAATATGATCAATCTCAAGTACAATTTTTGGATCCTCAATACCAGTATAAGGATCGGATAGGATCGGATACAAACACTAGGCAACAGAATGTGGATAAAAAACAGGAGAAATCATATAATAGCCGAGTCTAACAATTACAACCTGTATCAATATTGGCTGAATGTTGTATATCTCTCCAAACATTGATAATATTGGCTGAATATTCGCACAATTAAATGCTTCTATTTCTCTCTTTCCTGCACTTAATTAGAACCACCAAATTAATAGAATCACAACTGATAGTAACTTACCAGAACATGGATAATTGGATATAAGCTATATTCATAGAGGATATAAACAAATAGTAACTCACCGTCAGCTTGTGTTGATGTAAGTTACAGTTAACTTGAACAAGACACATTAAATTCAATGACCTCAGACTCATCTTCACGTTGATTACTTTCGTCCTCTGCCTCAAGTTCCTAGGGAAATGTAAAAGGAGTGGTTAGAACTCAACTGATCCTTGATCTAATATGGTTGTCATACCTAAATGGAGAAGGCATAGAAGCAGACCAAAACAACCTTAAACCCCTCAATGGAAGACAACTAGGTTGTCACACCTTAATCCTTCCATACACCCAGGACATATAATTTCATACTATACTATTTAACAGAATAAAATGTTATTTGCTAAATAAAATGTGAATTATCATTGTCTAATTGGAGCATACATATGAATAATCAACACATTTCAGTACATATTAATTTCATTGAATATAAATCATAAATACAAATTATGCAAAACAATTCAACCAAATACCAGCAAAAAAACACAGAAATAAGTAACTAAATTGAATTCGAGCAAACAATGATCGATGAACTAGAAATAATCAAAACAATTCAACCAAATACCAGCAAAAAAAACACAAAAATAAGTAACTAAATTGAATTCTAGCAAATAATGATGAACTAGAAATACTCAAATTAACAAAATAAAGACTCCGGTAATTGCAATTGGAAAATTTCTCGAGAAGTTAAGGATACCAGTAGCTTTTGATGATGCATGTAGCTAACGAACAAAAGCAGCAAATCAATTTGATCAAAGATCAGTAAATTAGGGTTTATGAACAATTTTCAACTAATTAGGGGTATTTGGGTGTAAAATTGAACATTTAGGAGAGAGATTATACCAGTAAGTCGGAATTTGACCTAATCTGAACAGAATTCAAGCAATTTTTGAAGGAACCTCCAAGTTTACGATCTCGGCAACGAACGAGTTGGCTAAATTCGACCAATTTTTGAAAATATTATGGTTTGTTAGAAAATCCGAGGAGGATTTTGGAGGAGATTTAGGGGGAAGAGAGACGCTAATAATTTAAGCCGACAATGTACGAATGATTTTGAGGAAAAATGAATTAGGGGTTTTTGGGTGTAAGGTTTTGGGTATGATCAAAGATGACGATTCAGATGAGTCGTCTTTGTACTTTCAATTTTTTTTATCAACGAGGGCGAAATTTCATAACACGTCCTCTTTGACCGAAACTAATAGGGCGACATGTTGTCGTCCTGTTTGATATTTTATACAAAGGCGAAATTAAATTCGCCTTTCTTGATTAAATATTGTCGCCCTTCTTGATATCTTTTTTTGTAGTGTAATTATAATGTTTTATTTAATAAAATTACACTCCTTCCGTTTCTCATTGAACATATTTTTTGATTTATTTTTCAGGTAATAAAACAAGGTATATTTGTTTTTTTTTTTTTTGTGTTAGCACCCGGTTCATCCTTAGAGCTAATCCGGATTCGGGGCAAGTTTTGGGTGGATAGGTTTCATTCCCCTTCCCATTGTTGTTACAGGGGTCGAACACGGGGTCCTCTCTGCCAAGTTCATCCTCAATCACCACTGAACCAACAAACAATTGGTATATTTGGATAATACTTATGTTTTTACGTATCGTTTCTTCTTTCTCTCTCTCTCGAGTTTGGGCGCACGTTAAGGGCAATACACTAACGTACACCACCCTCCATTGATGGCGAAGAAGAAGAAGCCTGTGCTCAACATGGGTTATGCGAAAGATGCTATGAAGGTTTCTCCATTGATTCCGCATATTTCTGAAGCTAATATTGACCAGAATGATCACCAAAACTCATACCCAGATGACAATGCTCTGGTTTTCGATTCAGATGGGGAAGAACTGATGCACTCTCCTCTTGTTCATCCATCAGCTGGTATGATTTCGCGTAAACTTCATAATACTATCCTTCAATTGAATTGTGAATTAGGACTTATGGGAAATGACCATGTGATTGGAAATCCAAAACAAAATCAGGGTAGTAGGGGGAATGTTGATAAACCTGTTAGTCCTGCTGTTGTGATACCTGCAGTTGCTACTAAGGAACCTTGGAAGAACTTATTTACTAGTTCTAAAATGGCTTCCAAAGGGGCCTCTTTGACGTTTGTTACCAAGGAGTTCAGGAGGGAATGAAGGTGGCTCAGTTCCAGAAGAGTGAACTGGAGGATTTGACTGAGAAATGGCATTCTTCCATGGTGATGTATGTAGTAGGGGAATCCCCTACTATAGCTTGTGTGAAGAGATTCATGGAGGGTGAGTGGAATTTTGTGGCTCACCCACAAGTGTTCTACCATGATGAAAGTTACTTCATCATCAAGTTTGCCAACATTGAAGAGAGGAACCAGATTATTGCAGGAGGACCTTACTCTTTCTATGGGAAACCTGTGATTATCAAGCCCTGGACAGATGATTTTAACTTCAATGAGGAGGTTCTTAGGGTGATTCCTTTGTGGGTGAAGTTCTCTAACTTGCCTCTTAACTGTTGGTGGAGTGAATCCTTAAGTAGAATTAGTAGTTTGTTGGGTGTACCCTTCTTTGCAGATGAATGCACAACTAGGCAAGATAGAGTTTCCTTTGCAAGAGTTATGATTGAGATGGACATTACTACCCCCCCTGCCTGCCCATGTATGAATTGAAGATGCCACTGGAAGGGTGTTTAAACAAGCAGTGGTGTATGATTGGAAACCTGCATATTGTAAGAAGTGTGGTACTGCAGGACATGACTGTGACAAGAAGGCCAATCCACCAGCTCCAAAACCAGTTGCTAAGAAAGTTTGGGTTCCTAAACCAGTTCAGAAGGTGCAGCCAGTTGTGACTCAGCAACAAGATAATGGTGCTTGAAGTGTACATACCCCCCTGTAATGAATAGCTCAGGATATTTCTGGTGGAAACATGGAGAATGAAGAAGAGGGGTTGTGTGCTCAGTTTGAAATTGTCAATGAAGAAGGTTAACATCAGTAGATGGAATGTGAGGGGACTTAATGACCCTATTAAGGTCCCTGAGGTAAAGAATCTGATCAATTTGCATAATATCCAGTTTATTGCCTTATTAGAAACTAGAGTAAAAGTCAGCAATTTCAATAAAGTCACTAGTAAATTTGGTAGACATTGGAAGTGGGAGAACAACTATGCTATGAATCCTAGAGGAAGAATTTGGCTTGGCTGGCAGTTTCTTGATTTAGATGTTCATGTTCTGCATCTGCATGAACAGTTTATTCATTGTGAATTAAGAGATAGAGCTTGTTTAGTGTCTTTGTATATTACCATGGTGTATGGTCTGCACAGCATTGATAACAGGAAAGATTTGTGGAGCTCTCTCATTTCTCTTGTTGGAAGTGTTGGGATCGAGTTACCCTTGGATTATTTCTGGTGATTTTAATTCACCTCTTTCTGAAGCTGATAGAATTAATGGGTCCCTTGTAACTGCTGCTGAAATTAGAGATTTTGATGAGTTTTTACTGCAGCTGGCCTGTGTCCTCTGAAAAGTGTTGGTCATTATTTCTCTTGGCATAAGGGTGTGGATGATGGGAAAACAGCTAGTAGAATTGATTGGAGTTTGGGGAATGCAAGTTGGATTCACCAGTATAGTAATGTTCATGCTGAATACTTGAACCCTTCCATCTCTGACCACTCTCTTATTATGATTAATTGTCTCCCTGATAAAGAAAGTGGTGGTAGACCTTTCAGGTTTCTCAACTACCTGGCTGATCATAGCAAGTTCACTTCTATCATCCAGACTGTTTGGAGGGATAACACTATTACTGGTTCAGCTATGTTTAGATTGTGGTGCAAGGTGAAAATAGTGAAGGATAACCTTAAGAAATTACACAAGGAAGAGTTTGTTGGTATCACTGATAGAATTTCTCAAGCTAGGAAGGATCTTGAAGAGGTTCAGACTGCTTTGCAACATTCTTCTACCCCTGGTCTCCTAAGTAAGGAAGCTAAATGTGTTGAGAATCTTTGAAAGTGGTTGAGAGTGGATGAGATAGCTTTGAGGCAAAAATCCAGAATCCAATGGCTACAACTTGGTGATTCTAACAACCGGTTCTTCTTTTCCACAATGAAATAAAGAAATAGGTTGAATAGAATTTCTATTCTCTGTGATGATAATGGTACTAGATTGGTGGATCCAGAGCACATTCAGAATGAAATCTTGGCTTTTTATAAGAAGCTTCTTGGGTCTTCTGCTCACTCTCTTTCTTCTATTCATGTTCCTACAGTTAGAAGTGGTGCTAAACTTTCTGATGCAGCAAGAAGTGAGCTCTGCAGGGCAGTTACAAATGAGGAAATCGATTCTGCAATCAAAGGAATTGGTAATGATAAAGCCCCTGGCCCTGATGGGTTAAATGCAGTTTTCTTTAAGAAAGCTTGGCCTGTTATTAAACAGGATGTTTATAAGGCAGTAAAGGAAGTATTCAGTACCAATCAAATGCTAGCTCAGTACAACTGTACCTCCATTACTCTCATTCCTAATGTTCCAAACCCTACCAAAGTGAAAGAGTATAGACCAATTGCTTGTTGTAATGTGGTTTATAAGTTTGTTTCCAAGATCTTGACCTCCAAAATGCAAGGTGTTATTGGTCAAGTGGTTAGTGATTGCCAATCTGGCTTTATTCCTGAGAGATTAATTTCAGACAATATCTTGCTGACTACTGAACTCATTAAAGGGTATACCAGAGCTCATATGTCTCCTAGATGTATGCTTAAAATAGATTTGAAGAAGGCTTATGACTTCATTGAGTGGAGTTTCTTATACAGTGTTATGATTGAGTTGGGGTTCCCTAAAGTCTTTGTTGATTGGGTGTTTACTTGCATCTCTATTGTTTCCTATAGTATTTTGATCAATAGGAAGCCTAGTCTTCCTTCTAGAGCAAAAAAGGGGTTTGAGACAAGGATATCCTATGTCTCCTTTCTTCTTTGCTATTGGCATGGAATACTTGTCCAAACACTTGCAGCAGCTGAAACATCAACCTGATTTCAACTTCCACCCAAAGTGTGAGAAGCTGGCCTTGACTCATATGCTTTTTGCAGATGATTTGCTCATGTTTTGTAGAGCTGATTCAATTTCTATTGCTTTGCTGTTGGATGCTTTCAACAAGTTCTCCTTGGCTCCAAGGTTAGAAGCAAATATGGATAAGAGCAACATCTATATAAGTGGGGTGTATGGAGAGGATAAAGCTGCTATTCTTGGTACTATCAGTATTCCTGAAGGCTCTTTTCCTTTTAGATATCTTGGTTTTCCTCTCACAACCAAGAAGTTGGTGTACAATCAGTGTAGGCCTTTGATTGACAATGTGGTTGCAAGGGATAAAACCTGGATTGCTAAGCATTTGTCCTATGTAGGAAGGTTACAACTTGTTCAAACACTTCTTCTGAGCTTACAGTCTTTTGGTGCCAAATTTTCATTTTGCCCAAGAAGGTGGTTAAAGAAATTCAAAATTTCTGCAGGATTTTCCTGTGGACTGGTAACATTGACTCTTCTAAGAAAGCTCTGGTGGCTTGGCAAACTTTGTGCTTACCTAAATGTGCAGGGGGTCTGAACCTAAAAGACATGTGCTTATGGAATAAAGCAGCTGTGGCTAAGTTGTTGTGGGCTATTACTCATAAAAAAGATAAGTTGTGGTGTAAATGGGTTCATACCTATTACATTAAGGGTAGAGATATTAGGAATGTTCGGTGGCCTAATTCTATCTCCTGGTCACTGAAGAAGGTGTTGTGCTCTCAAAAGTTGATTGATGATGTAAGGGGGTGGCATGCTGTCTGTAAGAACAGTTCCTATTCTATAAAAGCTATGTATCAGAGGTTGTTGGGTCCCTATGAGAAAGTTAGATGGAGGAGGATAATCTGGCATAACAAAGCTTCACCAAAGAGCTTGTTCATTGCTTGGGTGGCTATTTAGGGTAGACTCCCTACTCTAGATAGGCTGCTAAGTTGGAAAGTGGTGGACAGTAACATCTGTCCTGTAATACCTCGAAATTTCAAAGCTCGATTAATTAAGTTAAATTATTTTTATTCGCTTAAAATTCATTTTAAATAGTAATGTCACATTTTATTAACAAAAGTTTTATTTATAGCTTTTAATATTACTTCACGATTTATTATAAAATTTAATATCGTATTTTCGAGAATAATTACGTTTTAAATATTTCGTAACTTATAAAAGATTTTAAAATAACGTTAACGATTTATTCGGAAACTAAATTTAATTATTTGCACTTTATAAATATCATTTTCAGAAATTAATTTAGTCAAAATTGTTATTTTAATTTTTGGTTATTAGTAATTAAATTCTGAAAATTAGCCCAAAAGTTACTAAACTACCCTTATTAGCACCTAAATGAAACAAAGTCAGCCTTCTCTTTTCTCTTCTTCTTCCTCACGTCACTTTGGCCATGGGAGTCAAAAGCTCCACTTTCTACTTGTCACCACCTCAAGGCAACTCAATCTACTTGTCACCACCACATTGCAATTCAAACCTTACTCATCAAACCTACTTGAATATCTGGAAATCTAGAACTAGAATAGCTTATCTTAATCATCAACTTCCTTGATTCAATCTCTTCCACTTGTCAATGCAATCAAGCTGAGTTGTTGCATCCATAGAGCCCCATGACAACTATAAATAGCTGCTCAATCAGCCCAAATGCAACACAAATCAGATTAACAATCAATTACAATTTTCACCATTGAAATCCATAAACTTTCTCACCTTTACTGTAATTTCAAATCAAACCACCACCACCACTCTTGCCGCCTACAACCACCGCACTGCGCCCCCCCTTATTGCTCCGACAACCCAGCACCACCACCACCCTTCGCCGTCCCTTCCCCCGCGCCCAACCTCCCCTTCGTCGTCCCTCTCCTCTGCGCCCAACTCCCTCCGCCCCCTCTCTTCCACGAAGCCACCCCAGTCGACACCGCACCTCCCTACCACCACCATCACCAGCGCATTGCGCCGCCCAGAACCACCCAGCCGCCGCCCTCCATCTCTTTTCCCTCCGCTGCTTCATCCTCCTGTTTCTCTCCTTCGTGCCTACTCTGCCTTTTGCGTGAAACCAAGTTCCAACTTTGGAACTTTGGTTTGCTTAATAACTCAAAGTAAGCCCAAATTCTACTTAGGCCCAATTCTTCTTATTAAAATTTCTGATTTTGCTATTTCATTCCAATGAGTGTTATTTTATGCAATTAAATTTAAGAACTACCTAGCATTATTATTATTTTCAAATTTAAAACTACTAACACATGTATTCCCTTAAAACTTGAATTTGATTATAAACTTTATTTAATTACTTTTTTTTTATTTATCTAATTAATTTATGAATTTATCAACTAAAACTTATTTAGAAATATTGATTTTACAATATTTATCGTTTTAATATTAATTCAATAATTTAATCTTTTGAAAGAATTCGGACTCGGAGCTCAGAAAGAACGAACAAAGGATAAAGCTTAACGTAACGCGAAATTAAGGTAACGACTATTTCTAGTACCCGCAATTCCCTTATAAATGCGATTATGAAATTATAATGTTATGATTGATTTATGAACTGAATGTTTTAACATGTTTTATGAATTGCGGGAAATGAAATATGATTTGATTTATTTATTATAATATGATTTGATGGAATTATTTCTTATAATATGATTGATTGAAATTCTTATAAAATTATGTTTATAAGAAACCATGAAAGAAATGATGTTTACATGATGCCTTGAAAGAAATGATATTGATCCCAGGATCTAAAGGATATTTCATTTTGATCACATGATCTAAAGGAATGATGTTACTTCAACTGAAGTAAAAAAAAGCTAAAATGTAAAATTAAACGAAACATGATAAATAAAAGTGAAAGACCTAGTCCGTTTGGCAGTATATGTTTACATGTTACGATTCTCGGTCATGCATGTACCCATGGGGCATCCGCCCATTGAGCCAAGGCTCTCATGTTTTCGGGCCAAGGCCCCATGTTTATGGACAGCGGTCCATCGTGGAAGACGTTCCACCATGTCATACTTGCCACGGCTAGCATGTGCACTCTAAAGTTATGAATGAATTAAATGAAGGACTTTATAAAATGTTTTACATTATTCTATTCTCCATGTGTTATTAAATAAAATGAATTGAAATGACTTTACGTTGCTAGAATAGTTCGTTACCGAGTCTTCGGCTCACCGTTTTTGTTTTCTGTTTTAGGTACTGCGGGGAACGATGGAAACGAGTAGTGGCGAGGAATTTCACTTGAATAATATTCACTTAGTCTATGCTTAATGTTTTAATAGTTTAATTAAAGACTCTTAGTAAGTTATGTACTTTTATTTTGGTAATATAAAAGATTATTGTATTAACTTTTGGGATTTAATAGCTTATGATTGATGGTTGCCTTGTAATTTCCAAGAGGGAGTTACGGCAGGTAATGTCCCGACCAAATTAGGTTAATTCCGCTGCTAATTATGCTTTAATAATTGAATTAGAGGTCAGGGCGTTACATGTCCTTTGTGTTGTAACCATCCAAAGTCTATTCAGCACCTTTTCTTTGAGTGTCGTTACTCAGCTGCTATATGGTCCCATGTGTTAAGGAGTTTGCAGTTTACTAGAGCAGTGGGGCAGTTTGATTATGAAATGACTTGGATGGTGAAAGCTGCAAAGAGATCTGGAGATAGGTTTAAGATGTTGCTCATCTACTTTGCTGAATGCATCTATATATGGTATATGGCTGCAAAGGAATGCTAAAGTGTTCACTAGCTCCTGCAGAAGTCCACAAGACATGCTGAAAGAAATTAAGTTTAGAGTAGCTTGTCGGGCTACTGATAGCCAACAGCAGTTGTTGTTAGATTAATGCTGCCTGTGGCCTTTTGGATTTTGTAGTTTGTTGTTTGGCTTCTGTCTAGTGGTGTTTGTGTTGTTCTGGCTATTGTGCCTTGCTTGTATGATTATTTGCTAGTTTTCTAGCTCTCTTGATAATCATATATTATTATTTGCCAAAAAAAAAAAATTTGGTATATTTGTGATGCATTTTTTCAATAATCATGTTTATAATGTTTTAATTTAATAAAATTGCACTCCTTCCGATTCTCATTGTACATATTTTTTTATTTTTATTTTTCAAGGAATAATACAAGGTATATTTGTGATAAGTTTATTGATGCATTTTCCTTTATCAAGCCACAACAAATTACTATATTAGAAAATACAATTATTTTCTAATATATTAATTTTTAGAAAATACAATGATGGATTTTCTTTACCCACTTAGATAGTGTTTATTTTGTGATTCTATTTTTATTCTGAAATATTTTACAGGATAATGGAGTATTATTACCGGTTCTTTATGCATTTATTTCAATTTGTGGTACAACAAAATAAGTTATGTAAGAGCTCCGTTGATTGGTAATTAAGTTATGGGCAATTACACTCATTCACGAACAATTAATAAAATCCGGAAAATGCTTTTATTGAGGTTGTGGTATTATATTTTAGTCAAATTTGTTTAAGTTGCTTTTCTATAATATAACTTTTTTCAGTATGTTATTTTTTGGTAGGGTGAGGTCGTGACGGTATACAATGCAATATTTTCTAGCCTCATGTCGAAAATTTCATAGGAAGATTTTAATCGAGAGTTTTATTTATATAATCCTTGCAGTACAAGTACGTGGTATTTCTAGACGAGAAAACTAAAATCATCCTGTTCCGGTTGTGGACTTGGAACAGGAAAGGGATGACTGGCTTCCGACTGTGACTGCTGACTGTATCCTGCACAGTGAAACCGTTAACTAGCCTCGGGGGTGATCCGAGAATTACCCATCCGATGCTTAAGTCAGATTATGCTGGTAGCTGTGTAATAAATGCTTGTAAGAATGATTGGGGTTGAATTGCGTACCTTTGGCATTGATGGGGGTCCGTATATATAGACGGGTTACTTGTACGGACGATCCGGGTTATTACCCGTTGGTTCCGGATCCTCTCCTTCGGGTCTGACTGATGGATAATGTCAGAGCAATGCCGACTGGGTTCTGTAAACCCAAGGTACCGACTGCAGGCTTGGTGTCCCTTTTGTGACTGTGCATTCGTCATAGCTGTTAGGGGATGTCCTACCGGCTTGCTGGTTGGGCTTCCCGTACAACTAGCCCCTCAGAGTGACTACAACTGTCTTGACAATTGTAGTTGATCTGATGAAGAAAAAAGCGATAAGCACAAGGGGGAACCCCCCATACAACTAGCCCCCTTAGGGATGATCGACACCCAATGGGTGTGGTTGTCCTGAAAATGAAGGTTGTAGTGCGTATTTGTACCCAATTCTTGTTCTGATGCCACGACTAGCCCCCCATTAGGACAAGGAATGGTCGTATTATACGAAGAGCTTTATGTAGGCCGGCTGGACATGCGTTTGTTTGAACTCTCAGAATTTCGGTTGACTAGCTTGCATGGCGCCTTGGGCTGACTAGCCCACTGAGCTTTTTAGGCTGATTAGCCCCCCTTGAGATTTTAGGCTGACTAGCCCCTTTGAGATTTTAGGCTGACTAGCCCCCTTGAGATTTTAGGCTGACTAGCCCCCTTGAGATTTTAGGCTGACTAGCCCCCTTGAGTGACACGTGGCGACGGTTCAGCTTCCATGCCACGCGTGGCGGGAGATTTGAAAAGTGTTTTGGAGACGTGTCAGCCATCCGTTATGTGTTGGAAGTTGTGGTATTTTTCAACCGCCCAGATCTGATTCCTGTCGTTTCAACTTCTTTTCGTTTTCCTTAAATAACCGTTGTTTACGTTTTCTTCCGATTTCCATTCTCTCTCTTTGTTCTCTGCAATTCGCTCTTCTCTTTTGTCTATCTGTGCTGCCAAACTTTCTCTCTCTCTCTCTCCTCTTTTTTCTCCCTTTTGCGCTCGATTCTTTCTGCCGCCCGCCCTTCTTCCGTTGGGATTTGGTTGTTTCTCTTTGGTAAGTTTCGAACTCGGTCTACTGTTTAGGTTGTCCGGTGTTTATTAGGGTTTGGTTGTCCGACTTTCTCGTTTATTCTTTCAGTTGGGTTTTGGAGAGACTTTGCAGCTGTTTAGAGTGAATTTCGTTGTGAATTTCCAGAACTAGGTACGGTTTCTGGCTTTAATTTCTCTTTTTTGTAGGGTGTTTCTACTTTTGTTTGCATGTGTTGTGAGTGGGTAGTCGAAACATGACTAGGAGGGTTGGGGGTGATAATGTTATAGATCTCTCAGACACAAGTAGTGATTCTGGAATTGAATTGAATATGGATGGGAATACGGCCGGTAGTAATGCTAGGAATACTGGGTGGGGGGTAAAATCCGACACGCCACTTCCTTTTGCGCAGTTCATGGGTGGGAATCCTGTTACCGGCCCTTTTATACCTATGACTGCGGCTCAGTTTTCTCGTTCACAACAGTTACATGGCCTGCGGGCACGAATGGAGAGGGAACTTAGGCCGGATGAGCATAACGTGCCAGTTGGGGAGCCGATTTTAGACGTAGATCCGATTTCGGTTAGGTACCACTTGCGGGATTACCGGGAATTTACTCAGCCTGGCGGTTCTGGTCTTGGGGAGTACGGTACTAACATCGGCAATATATATGTTTCTAGGGCTATGTCGTCAGACGCGGAACCGTTTACAAGTAATCGGCGGGCCGGGAAGGAGCCAGAAGTACATGATGCTGGTGGAGCTGATTCTGCCGGTAGTGATGATAGGCCTCTAACCCCTGGCGACTCCATACTGGAGTCTTCTGAATCTGGGTCTCCTGGACTAAGGGCTCCTCCTTTTGCCGACTCTGATGAAGAGGAGGAGGATGCTGCGATTTTGCAGCAAGTGTTTGAAGAGGAGGCCTTGGATGCCGATGTGAATTTCAAAGGTGAGGCCACTACGTTTTTGGTTCCGGCCCCTCCCCTTAATGACGCTGCTGCTCTCACCATTGAGATAGATGGTGATTTCGTGAAAGAGGCCAATGCCAACCGGCATCCTGAGGTTGGTGGTCGTTTCTTGGGTTTACCTGAGGGTTATCGGCTGGTTGTGCCGAAAGCGAAGCAAACGGCGGCCGACTGTCCTGAAGGACACGTTGTTGTATATACCAAGATGTTTGACTACGGGCTACGTTTTCCCTTGCACCCGTTTATTGAGAAAGTTCTGCGAGCTTGGAATGTCGGCCTTGTCCAGTTGTCTCCCATAGTTATTCGTAACCTGGTAGCATATACTTGGCTATTCTCATATAAGCAATGGCCTTTGACCCTTAACCTTTTCAAAAAAACTGCATTTGGCTGAAACGCGACGGGAAGGATACTGGGTGGTGGACGATCTATACTAGGAATCATCTTCAGACTGTAAGTCCTCGACTTTCCAGTTGCAAGGACTGGAAAGATCATTTCTATTTCATGGCCGTTCCCGACGACTATCCCCTTCGGCGGACATTCTACCAGCCTAAACCTAGGATGGAGCAGTTTGACCAAGCTGACCTTGGGCCTCGTGAGCAGCGTGCATATGACAGGTTGCTGGTTGATTATGTTGATGTTGGTTTGTCTTTGCCCAAAACCCTGCCCGCATTTTGGCTTCCCCCTGCCGGTTATATTCTTGGTCCTTCTGCATTGGGTGCAGTCGGTCTTGCTCGCACACATCCCCTTGGTAAATGCAGTCGTTTGCTTATATTCCTTACCTGCTGTTGTACTTGTTAATATTTTCGCTTTTATGCTGTGTTTTTGCCTTGTGATATATTCTCTTAACTCGCCATTCTTTTTCTCAGGGCATCATCTTTTGAACAAGCCCTCACTCGGTCTTGACAAAAATTGGAGGGTGGTTGAAAAGTGTCCAGACCCGCCTTCCGAGAAATATTACACTGTTGCCACCTTCTGCGCGAAGGCTTGTCGTGGTCGGTCTGCCAGTTTTGTGACTCCTTCAGTCATATTGAACAGAGGTGTTGTTCCTCGTGTTATTCGAACAAAAATCTCCGCTGCAGCTGAATCTACTTCTTCCGACCAGCCTGAGATGTGTACTGGTAATCGGTATGTTGCTGTTCCTTCCGGCCGCGGGGGACATGCTACTCGGAAGAGGTCTTCTCTTCAGACAAACACCAGTTCTCCCAAACGGTCCAAAAATACTGATGAGAAGACGGCTCAGGAGAAAGTGAAGGATGTCTATGCCAGTGTTGATAAACCTGTGCAAACTTCGGAGAAGCCTGCTCCGTTTGTTGAGATTTTAGACGTTGATCTGATGGCTAAACTTAACCGGAAGTAGGTGTTGAGTGATCTGATAATGGAGCCGTCCTGTCCTCCCCCGCCCGTTTCGAGGCACAGTCCGAGTATAAACAGATCTGCCAGTTCGGCCTCGAAGTATGGTGTTATAGTTCGCTCTGGCGATTATATTGAGAATAAGACGGTTGCTCTGTCTCCCGATACTTTAGCCGGCCTCGCCTTCCATCCTGGCCATAATAACGAACACTGGCAGCCGTCTGTCGATGTGTTTAGAGGCGAGTCCATTCTGTTTGACCGTCCAAAGGATGGGGGTACCTTGGGTTATCGGTCCCTGCGTCATGTTGTCACCCCTGCCGACGGTGTGCCGCAAGAGATTGAGGCGCCGGCTGCCCAGCTGATGCATGACTTGTATTCGGTACGTATCTCTTTTTGTAGTTGTGTTAATTGCTGTCTTTTTGTATTTACTCTTAGTTTCAAACGTTCTCTTACTTCTTATTCCAAACATTCTCTTCCTTAGGTGACGCAGTCTGCGACCGAGCTTGTGGAGTGCTATCGGAGTTATCAACGTCGTTTAAAACGATCACAAGTGAGAAAGATAAACTTCAGGGTGACCTTGGCGAATCTGTCAAGACTGAAGGTAAATGCCGGGAGAAGATTGCGCAACTTGAGCTGGATGTTGTTGCTGCAGGTAACAGGAAGGCCGACTTGGAACCTCTTCCAGCCAAGTTGGAGGAAGAGAAGACGAAGTCAGCTGAGTTGCAGGCGAAGTTAGATGCTGCGCTGAAATCGGTTCGGGAGGTTGAGAAGGCTGCCAGGGAGGCTCGCAAAGCTGTTGCACTGAAGGCCGTGCAGAAGTTCATGAAGTCTGACTTTTACTGCGAGGAGATGAAGGGGCGCTACAATGGTGGATGGACTGCTGCCCATCGCTGTGCGGTTAAGGCTTTGAAGCTGAAAGGCGCTGACTGGCAAAAGGTTGAGACGACTTATGAAAAGGGGGACCATGAGAAGGCGACTGGCCTGGAGACCCAAACTTTTCATGACATGGTTATTCAGAATGCTGACCCTCGCCTTCTACCTGATAGGGAGATTCCTGAGTCTGCTTATTGGAGCGATGCAGACGGCTCAGCTTGACGGTCCTGGCAGTCATCACCAGGCTCTTCCTGTGGCTCTTCCAACAGTTTTTTCAGGCCTCGTACTTGTTAATATTTGTTGGTAGTTTTGTGAATGTTATTGGCGGATGTAGTTTATAAACAATTTCTTTTGCTTCTTTTTAGCTGTTGTGGTACTTGTCTTTTGTTGCGTATTAGTGTTTCAAGAACGTCGTGTTCGTCTTGACTGCGCCGTTTGTGGCGTATGTTTGTGCCGTTAAACAGCTACTCACTCCGCATTTTGCTATCTTTGGGTGGTGGTTGTCGTCTCTATATTTCTCAACTTTTGTGTGATGCATTTAATGGATTACTCGTTTGTTTTATTGCTGTCGTATTTCATTCAACTTGTTACGTATTGGATTTTTCCAACTATTGTGTTGTGGCACTATCTTGCCTCATTGCTGACTGAGCCAATGCGCTCAATTTTCAGATTTAATTATATCGTATCTCGCATCATTGCTAACTGAGCCAATGTGCTCAACCTTTTGCTTTTATTTATATCGTATCTTGCACCATTGCCGATTGAGCCAATGTGCTCAACCTTTCGATTTTATTTATATCGTATCTTGCATCATTGCTGACTGAGCCAATGTGCTCAACCTTTTGCTTTTGTTTATATCGTATCTTGCACCATTACTGACTGAGCCAATGTGCTCAACCTTTTGTTTTTATTTATATCGTATCTTGCATCATTGCTGACTGAGCCAATGTGCTCAACCTTTTGCTTTTGTTTATATCGTATCTTGCATCATTGCTGACTGAGCCAATGTGCTCAACCTTTCGCTTTTCTTTATATCGTATCTTGCATCATTGCTGACTGAGCCAATGTGCTCAACCTTTCGCTTTTGTTTATATCGTATCTTGCATCATTGCTGACTGAGCCAATGTGCTCAACCTTTTGTTTTTATTTATATCGTATCTTGCATCATTGCTGATTGAGCCAATGTGCTCAACCTTTTGCTTTTAATGCCATGTCTAGTTTACCTTGAATATACTTGCAACTTATATATTAGATTTCAAAATATGGCTCTGTTGGCCCTGTTACATTATGTTTTCGTACAACTTCATGCATGGAATTTTCTTAAGGTATCTGCGTTCCATGAGTTCTTCAGTGGTGTACCATCCATCTCCATCAGTCTGTATGATCCAGCTACTACTTCTTCCCATATTTGATAAGGCCCTTCCCAATTTGCAGTCAGTTTGCCCTGCTTTTGAGCCTTGCCGGTTGCTTCCGTCCTGCGGAGTACAAGGTCGCCTACTTCCAGTTTCCTATTGTAATACCTCGTATTTTTCTATAATTATAAATATATTTTATTATATTTGTAAAGCATTTCGTTGTATTTTTATAAATTAATTTCATTTAATGAGAATTAAATGCACTTCTATTTTTAATTAATTTAAATATTTATTATTTCAAAAACCGTATTTTTATTAAATAAGTTCAAGGAATTTATTTAATCGGGAATTGTTGGGTCGTATTTCGAAAACGAATTTAATAAACTTAAAGCCCGGTCGTTTTGTTTTAATTAAACCCAACAAAGCTTGCAAGGAAATTAATGAACTAAGCCCGAAAGCAGGCCCAACTCAAAATTACCCTAACCTAGCCCACAAGGGAGAGAAATCCTATAAATAGACCTCATATCAAACCCCCAAGATAAAAAATTCAGAAATCTCTCTCTCTCCTCTTTTTCTCTCCTTGTGGCACACTCCACCCACGCCCCTCTCTTCTTCGTGCGCCCTTGCTTGCGGCGCAAGACAACCCGCCTCGCCGTCTCGCCCAGCTCGCCCGCCTCACAGCCGCAGCGTAGAACGAGTGTGCCTGCGCGCTGTGTGTGGTCGTGCTCGCCAGCGCCCACTCGTCCCTCGCCCCGTCTCGCATCGCGTCGCAGCACAGCACCCCTGCTGTGTGTGCACGTCTCGCCTGTGCCCAGCGCCCACTCGTCACTTGTCCCTCGCGCGCGCGCGCCCTGCTGTGGTGCGTTGCGCTGCTGCGTGTTGTTGTTGCTTGTTGTGTTGCATTGGTCGGCACACACACACACACGAGCAATTAATCGTTGTGTGTGTGTGTGTTGATCAATTGTTTAAAATCAAATTTTGTTTTCAAAATTATTAATTTTCAGTTTTGAATTGATTTAATTATTGTGATTAGTTTAAATATTTGGGTTGTGTAAATTAATTATAACGGTTATGAACAGCGTATTGGGTTAGTATTGTGTTTTAATTAAAGAGATTGGTTTTGATGATTTAAATTATGATTTTCAGATTATATATGTTATAAAGTGTGGATTTTTGAAGTCAAAACATGTTTTCGGATTAAACTATTGCTAGGGTTTTGGTTTCAAATTGATTAAGCAATTGATTTACATAATTTAATGTCAATTTAAATTATGGGAATCAATCAAAATTTTCAGATTGGTTATAAGCTTTAAAAAGTTGGTTTTTTAAGGGTTTTCAAGCGAAAAAGTCAATATTTTTATGCTAGGACTTGAGTTGACTATTTGAGACTATTAAATTACCAATTAATGAATGATTTCTAATTAAACTAAGGGTTTTAGTTTCTTAAATACTTGCTGTAAATTTAGTAAACATGGATAATAATTTATTTCTCTTATTTTGTTTTATAGGAGTTGATTTCTAGTGAATCGTGATTCGCACAGTGGCCCCCGTACTTAGGTATTCCAGGTACGTACAAGACTAGGGTGACCACCCATCCCTTGAGGACTTTATGAAGTGTATTGAATGCGAATCATGTGAACTTATATGTTGGAAATTCATGTTTGATGATTGGGAATGAATATGTTATTATGGATTCATGTTTGATATTGAGAACGAACATGTTATTATTATTATGGAATCATGTTTAATGTTGAGAACAAGCATGTTGTTATTATTGTTGAATCTATGTGAACGAGCATGTTATGAATTGAATTATGCTTTATAGATTCTATTGAACTATCATGTTATGGACTTTTATAATCGTTGAATTATGTCAAGCATGTTGTTCAAGTTGGTTTGCATGTATGAGTAGTGCGCATGCAAGTTGTTATTATTATTATTATGCTATAGTACAGGATGTCTAGCATAATTATTGAGCCAGTCGAATATTGCCAGTGGGCAATATATATATTCTACCAAGGGGTAGAATATGTTAGGGAGTCTATGGGAATTGAATTAAGGACAATTCGTGCTAAGGGCACACCTTGCTTGTTAATAGGCAATGTCGGGTTATCTCAAACAGTGTTTTTGAGAAGGAACAATGGGAGTAATTTCACTTGAGTCTTGTTTGATCACAAGTCCTAAAGAAGTAAAATATTAAAGAGTCATTGTTGAATTGTTTAATTGTTTAATCGTTTGTATGTTGTGTCTTGAGTCGCCTTGAACATAATATATTAATTAACGTAAAGTGTAACCCAAAGAGCTTCAAAACTCTTAGAACGTATATACCTTGAGTATGAACAATGGGGGGAGTCTTGCCGGAAAACTTGTACTCCTAGAATGATACAAGACGTTGTTTCATTCTTCTTTTATGCCGTTGTGCATTGGTATGTCCCGACTGTCGGTAGTAGCCCGACTTATTTTGGTGTATGGTTGGCTCCCATCACCATTTCTTTCCTTTTTAGGATACTTTACTTTACCCGTTCGAAGCTACTTTTTATTAAACTGTGAGTCAAGAGTCGTGTCTCGTGTCGAGTCTTGTCTCCATGCTTACCTGTTTATTTTATGGCTTTTGCATGTGGATTATTTAATTGTCGAGTGAAGCATGTTAGGATAGAATGTTATTCTAGCTTGTCCGTACTCAGCTTTTGCTGACTTCGTGCTTCATGTCTTCTGGTCATGGCCTTTGCCTTAATAACCCTATGATGATCCATCAATTGCATTTGCGTTGTTGGGGAGTAGATTTTTAAATAAGCAGGTTTGTAGAGATAACTTGCGGGAGAAGTTATCATGGGATTCGAGTTGAGAGTTTTATGTTTCCGTAATTTATAAACTCTATTTCTATTTATAGTCATGACTAATACTACTATTTTCAGTTAATGGATTTCAAATGGTTTGTTTAGTTTGGGCCTCAACGGTTCCAACTTGTTTTAATTACCATTAACTATTTATTTAATATGTTTTGAAAGTTAGTTAATTCCACTGCGTAATTCTGGTAAATAGCCTTAGCCGTTATCACGGTGGCGGTAATATCTTGGTAATTCCTGTGTTTTAAGTTGGAAAATGTTTTATAAAAAGCAAGGAATTATTAGGGTGTTACAAAGTGGTATCAGAGCTTTAGGTTATCACGTAAAAGTGGTATACTAGAGCTTAGTTTCATTCCTTCTTTGTAGTAAGCAATACTACAAAGTGGTAATCGGAGACTAATGCGGAACTTAGGATTTTTGAAAATCGTTTCCTAAAGTCAAAGTGCTATTTTGAGTACTCAATATTTCGAAAGGTCAAATACTAATTATTGTAAGTATTTGAAACTTATCGATTTTATTTTAAATGGTTCGAATTTACTAAATTCGAATTATATTTTCGAAATTCCGAATTTTTTTTTTCTCTCTCTTTCGGAATTTCCGGATTTTTTTAAATTCTTAGTTTTCTTTCGGATTTTCCAAATTTTCGAAAAATAAATAAATAAATAATGTCTTCTTTCGAAAATTCCGAATTAATTATTTAATTATTTATTTAATTCTTTTAAAGTTTCTTTTAAAATAACCGAATTAATTAAATTATTCGATTAATTATTTTAAATTTTCGATTTTAATTTCTAATAATTTCGCGTATATTTGAAGTTATTTATTTAAATTAATTTCGAAAATTTTTAAATTCTTTTCTAAGTGAGGAATGGGTAGAATAAGAAGGATTAATTAGTCTAAGTATGTGTTGTCTAAGTATCCCTTTCTAATCAAGTGTTTATGTGTTTATGCCTTGATGTTATGACTCTTTTAATTAAAGTTTGATCATGTTTTGGTTGCTTTATGTGATTAATTGCATCACGAATCATGATTAAGCATGTACTTGTGCATTGAAAATTGTATGGCTCAACGAACTTACTTTGTTTTGGAAAACTTTTAGTAAGACTTTGTAGTTGTTAACTTTTAGGATTAAGATGTTGATTTCAAAGTACGCAAATCTAGGAAACCTAGAGAAGCTAGACTGTGAGACCCCACACATTTATGTCAAGAAGATTGAGTTTGCCTGCAATTACTTTGCTTCAGTGCAGAACCTACCTGAGTTGAGAAAGAAAGATGTTATGGCAGAGATGGTTATTCATTGCTTACCTTCCAAGAACCCATACATAGAGCTTAAGAACCGATTTCGGGATATGCATATGGAAAATGGTATCCCTAATTACTACAAGTATGGTACTCCAGATGGTAGATGGAGATATGATTTGGAGATTATGAATACACTTATAGAGTTAGCGGAGGAATGTTTTGTGGATGGCAAGATAGTGTCAAGTGTTCACAATGTAGGAGTATACCATGATACAAAGACTCAGATGGATGAGGACAGTGATGATGATGTTGTTGAGATTGAGAACCCTAATCCTATCATTCCTGAACCCACTATTGAGATCTCCAGTGACACAGAAATTGAACCTGAAGTCGACAATGATGAGGTAAACAGTGTGCACAGCAAAACAATGAGGATATGGAGTATGAATCTGATTCAGAGGAAGACTTTGATGACTTTGAAGACCATGAGCCCTCTTCACCTGTTTGTAAGGGTGGCTGGATAGTTGAGTAGCATTTTAAGCTTTGTAATAGCTAGTGCCTAGGTTTAGTGAAGCAAAAAAGTAGTACACTACTATTTATGGTTTTAGTAGTTCAGTTTTGTGGTTTTCTGAATAAAGTACGATCCAAAGGATATATTATTTTTCCATTGAAGCAATAAAATCTAGAATTCCTTCTTATATCCTTAATTCTAAGTCTATACTATCTTTGAGCGATTATCGCGAAAGGAATTTTATGCATTTCTTCAATGAAATTGTACTTGCAAGGTGGTCCAATCCTTCACCACCTGAATTTTGTGATGCGGACTAAGGGAAAAGCGACCCATAAACAGGCGCCTATCCGGTCTAGGGTCCGAAATTTTTGTGTATGTGCACCAATTGAATGACTAGCTAGTGCAATGTGTTAGTAAGGCAGTGTCCAACCTCATTTGTTAAAGTTAGTCTTTTGTTTTATCCAGGAGAAGGGAAATGACTACCCAAGGAATTGCTGACGTGGTCAGGCAACTAGCTGAAGTAGTGCAGAACTTAACACAGGATAGGAATAACCAGGGAGTTGATCCAGCTGGTGAGATGTTTAAGAAGGTGGCCCAGAGTAAGCCTCCTTTGTACCAAGGGGAGATAGACCCAACTGTACTTGAGAACTGGCTAAGGGAGTTCGATAAGCCTATCGTAGCTGTCAATTGCCTAGAGAACCTTAGGGTTAATATTGTTGTTTATTACCTTAGGGGAGAAGCCGATCTATGGTGGCAAAGATGTGAGAATGCTTTGAGAGCTACACCTGGATTTGGATGGGAATCATTCAAAGTAGCCTTAAGAAACAAGTTTTACCCACCATATCTGAAGAAGCAGAAAGCTCAAGAGTTCATCGAGTTGAAAATGGATGGTATGTCTGTAACAGAGTATTATTCGAAGTTCATCATGTTGTCTAGGTTTGCACCGGAAGTGGTGGCAACGGAGGAGCTTAGAGCCCAGAGATTTGAGAGTGGATTGACTATGGACTTGCAACTAATGCTTGCTGGAGAAACCTTTACATCTCTTGACACCCTATATGGAAAAGCTGCCCATCTGTATGGCCTGTAGGAAAGAAAGAATGGGATTGGTGACAAGAGGAAGGATGTTGGCAACCATAACCAAGGTGGTGGTCAGCAAAACCAAGGGAATTTTAAGAAAAACAAGGGAAACAACCATTTCCAGTTCAAGGGAAACCATGGTGGAAATAGGAACAATTTCCACAATAACAATGGAGATAAGAATCAGTCTGCAGGGAATGGAACGAGAGTCTATGAGTGTAGACGTTGCCATACTAATCACCCAGGTCGAGACTGTAATGGAAACCAAGTTGTCTGTAGGTTTTTTGAGAAGCTAGGCCATAGAGAATTTGAGTGTTGGGCCAAGAATGGGAAACCCAACCAAGGTAACCAAGGCAACCGCCAGAACAACAACCGGAATAACCAAAACCGGAGTGGAGGAAATAATGGTGGAAACCAAAGGGGTAACCAGAATGGTAACAATGGCAATAATGGCCAGGGTAATGGAAATCCCGGAGGGAACTATCAGCAAAATGGGAATCGAAATGCCAATGGAAATGCCAATGGAAGTGGCTATAACAAGGGAGTTGCCCAAGGGAAGCTGAATGTGATCACTAGACAGGAAGCCGAAAACTCGTCTGACGTCATAGCGGGTACTTTTTCTATTAACTCCGTTTTAGTTAAAGTACTATTTGATTCTGGTGCGACTTACTCGGGTATCTTAGAGGAGTTAGAACTGAAAGAACCTGAAGAAATAGAAGTACCCATAGTGATACCAACAGGTGAGATCGTGAAATGCACTAAGATCCATAGGAATGTACCTCTAACCATAGCCAAGACCATATTCTTGTCTAGCCTAATTGAGTTTGAGTTAGGAGATTTAGATGTGATTTTGGGAATGGACTCGTTGGCCATGTTTAAAGATAAGATTGACTGTGAGAAGCAGAAGATTCACTTGAAGTGTAGTTTGGGAAAGGTGGTATCGTATCGCCGTTTTGGGAAGCCTAGGAGTGTAGGAATCGTCACGGCAATGGAGCTCGTGAAATTAATACACAAAGGGAACCCTGTCTTCTTATGTAATGTGAGAGACCTAGACCATGTAATGAAAGAGCAACCAGGAGATATTGCAGTGGTGAGTGAATTCTTGGACGTGTTTCCGGAGGAGATCCCAGGAATGCCGCCCAATCGACCAATCGATTTTACCATAGATTTAGCACCCGAAACTGCACCTATCTCGAAAGCCCCATACCGAATGGCCCTGGCAGAAATGAGTGAGTTGAAAGGTCAACTTGAGGAATTGCTAGAGAAAGGTTATATTAGACCAAGTGCATCGCCTTGGGGAGCGCCAGTCTTGTTTGTGAAGAAGAAGGATGGTAGCATGAGACTCTGTATAGACTACAGGGAACTCAATAAGGTCACAATCAAGAATAAGTATCCTTTGCCTAGGATAAATGATCTATTTGACCAGTTGAAAGGAGCAGGAATGTTTTCGAAGATTGACTTGAGGTCAGGTTATCATCAATTGAGAATCGCAGAGCACGATATACCAAAGACTGCATTTAGGACTAGATACGGTCATTATGAGTTCACTGTTATGCCTTTTGGGTTAACCAATGCACCTGCAATCTTTATGGACTTAATGAACCGAGTATTCCATGCATTCTTGGACAAGTTTGTAGTGGTTTTCATAGATTATATGCTGGTCTACTCTAAGAATGAGGAGGATCATGCGGAAAACTTAAGGTCAGTGTTGAGTACCCTTAGAGACAATCAGTTGTATGCCAAATTCTCGAAGTGTGAATTCTGGCTAGAAAGAGTTGCGTTCTTAGGACACTTTGTATCTAAGGAAGGAGTCGCAGTGGACCCTGCAAAGATAAAAGCAGTCAGTGAGTGGCCTACACCTAAGAGTGTCACCGATATTCGAAGTTTTCTTGGTTTAGCGGGTTATTATAGACGCTTTGTGCAAGACTTTTCTAGAATCGCCAAACCAATGACAACCTTGATGAAGAAAGAAGCGAAGTTTGAATGGAATGACCAGTGTGAGGAAGCGTTCCAAGCCTTAAAGACGCGATTGACAACCGCGCCAGTGTTAACTTTGCCAGATGAGAGCGGTACTTATGATGTGTATAGTGATGCCTCTAAGAATGGTTTAGGGTGTGTGTTGATGCAGAACGGGAAAGTGATTGCGTATGCATCGAGGCAGTTGAAGCCATATGAATCCAATTACCCTACCCATGATTTAGAGTTAGCAGCCATAGTGTTTGCATTGAAGATATGGAGACACTATCTGTATGGTGTGAAATAATGTAGGATATTTACGGATCATAAGAGCTTAAAGTACATTTTCACACAGAAGGACTTAAATATGCGCCAACGAAGGTGGTTGGAATTGATCAAGGACTATGATCTGGATATTCAGTACCATGAGGGAAAAGCCAATGTAGTTGCAGATGCCTTGAGTAGGAAATCAAGTCATGGTGTGAATGCGTTAGTAGTGGCTAACGAGCTGTGTAAGGACATGCAGCGACTGAATCTAGAAATAGTGAGTGGAGAATGCCTTGAGAGTATGATGAATGCCTTAACCATCCGGTCGTCAGTATTTGATGAAATCAGGGAGAATCAGGCTGGTGATGTTAAGCTAGATCGGATCAAGGAAAATATTTCGCAAGGAAAGGAGGATGATTTTAAGATCCACGAGGATGGAAGTTTTTGGTATAAAGGACGATGGTGCGTACCTCAAAAGTGTGATGAACTAAAGGAGAAGTTGATGAGAGAATGTCACAATACGCCATATTCTGTTCACCCGGGAGGTGACAAGCTGTATAAGGATCTGAAAAAGGTCTATTGGTGGCCAAGGATGAAGAACGAAGTGGCTGAATTCGTGGCAAGGTGTTTGACTTGTCAGAAGGTTAAAATTGAGCATAGGAGACCTCAGGGAAAGGTCCAACCTTTAGAAATTTCGAGTTGGAAGTGGGACTGTACCTCAATGGACTTTGTCACTTGTTTACCCAAGTCGAAAAGTGGAAATGACACCATTTGGGTAGTGGTCGATAGGTTGACTAAGTCAGCAGTGTTCATACCAATGAAAGAAACTTGGAAAATGGAACAACTTGCCAAAGCTTACATCAAACATGTAGTGAGATTACATGGAGTTCCTAAGGATATCGTATCAGATAGAGATTCTAGGTTCCTTTCGAATTTCTGGAAAAGTGTGCAGAAGAACTTTGGTACCACATTGAAAATGAGTACAGCGTTCCACCCAGCCACAGATGGACAAAACGAAAGAACTATTCAGACCTTAGAAGATATGCTAAGAGCTTGTGTGATTGATTTCCAAGGAGGATGGGAAGATAGCCTAGATTTAATTGAGTTTTCATACAACAATAACTATCATGCCAGTATTGGAATGGCACCATTCGATGTCCTGTATGGACGAAAATGTAGAAGTCCACTATGTTGGAGTGACATTAGTGAAACCGTTGTACTAGGTCCCCAATTGATAGAGGACACTATGAATCAGGTTAGAACTATTCAATCCAAAATCCAAGCCGCGCAAGATCGCCAAAAGAGCTACGCAGATTTAAAGCGTAGGGATGAAGAGTTCTAAGTAGGTGACAAAGTGTTGTTAAAGGTTTCACCAATGAAAGGAGTGATGAGATTTGGGAAGAAGGGAAAGCTTAGCCCAAAATATATAGGCCCATATGAAATCTTAGAACGGATAGGGAAGGTAGCGTATAGACTAGTATAGCCTTGCCCATGGATTTGCATAGAGTGCAGAATGTGTTTCATGTGTCCCAATTGAGGAAGTATGTTCCGGATAAGTCTCATGTACTGCAACCGGAGATCATAGAGTTAGACCAAAGTTTAACCTTTAAGGAAAGACCTGTCAAGATACTTGATAGCAAAGTGCGTAGCACTCGAACTAAGGATGTTAAGATCGTAAAAGTGCTGTGGTCTAACCAAGAGTCTGAGGAAGCTACCTGGGAAGCAGAGGAGGAAATGAGAAAGAAATATCCCGAGCTTTTTCCCGAGGTTAGTTGAGTTACGGGGCCGTAACTCGTTTTCTTTAAGGGGGGTAGAGTGCGGTAGAATTTCGCGCTTTTTACCTTATTTACCCAATTTACCCTTAAGGATATGCTTGAATCGTTCTTTCCAGTGAAGTTTCACTGTTTATTGTCATGTTGAATTACTTAAAAAGTACAACAACTAAAACTTTTTGCCAAGAAAACGCACTAAAGTCTCAAAATAGTCTCATGTTTAGTTTTAAAATCGTGATTTCCGTGCCCAAGTTTCGGGACGAAACTTCTTTTAAGGAGGGTAGACTGTAATACCTCGTATTTTTCTATAATTATAAATATATTTTATTATATTTATTAAAGCATTTCGTTGTATTTTTATAAATTAATTTCATTTAATGAGAATTAAATGCACTTTTATTTTTAATTAATTTAAATATTAATTATTTCAAATACCGTATTTTTATTAAATAAGTTCAAGGAATTTATTTAATCAGGAATTGTTGGGTCGTATTTCGAAAACGAATTTAATAAACTTAAAGCCCGGTCGTTTTGTTTTAATTAAACCCAACAAAGCTTCCAAGGAAATTAATGAACTAAGCCCGAAAGCAAGCCCAACTCAAAATTACCCTAACCTAGCCCACAAGGGAGAGAAAACCTATAAATAGACCTCATATCAAACCCCCAATATCAAAAATTCAGAAATCTCCCTCTCTCCTCTTTTTCTTTCCTTGTGGCACACTCCACCCACGCCCCTCTCTTCTTCGTGCGCCCTTGCTTGCGGCGCAAGGCAACCCGCCTCGCCGTCTTGCCCAGCTCACCCGCCTCACGGCCGCAGCGTAGCACGAGCGTGCCTGCGCGCTTTGTGTGGTCGTGCTCGCCAGTGCCCACTCGTCCCTCGCCCCGTCTCGCGTCGCGTCGCGTCGCAGCACAACACCCCTGCTGTTTGTGCGCGTCTCGCCTGTGCCCAGCGCCCACTCGTCGCCTGTCCTTCGCGCGCGCGCGCGCCCTGCTGTGGTGCATTGCGCTGCTGCGTGTTGTTGTTGCTTGTTGTGTTGCGCTGGTCGGCACACACACACACGAGCAATTAATCGTTGTGTGTGTGTGTGTTGATTAATTGTTTAAAATCAAATTTTGTTTTCAAAATTATTAATTTTCAGTTTTAAATTGATTTAATTATTGTGATTAGTTTAAATATTTGGGTTGTTTAAATTAATTAAAACGGTTATAAACACCGTATTGGGTTAGTATTGTGTTTTAATTAAAGAGATTGGTTTTGATGATTTAAATTATGATTTTCAGATTATATATGTTATAAAGTGTGGATTTTTGAAGTCAAAACATGTTTTCGGATTAAACTATTGCTAGGGTTTTGGTTTCAAATTGATTAACCAATTGATTTACATAATTTAATGTCAATTTAAATTATGGGAATCAATCAAAATTTGCAGATTGGATTTTTAAGGGTTTTACAGCGAAAAAGTCAATGTTTTTATGCTAGGACTTGAGTTGACTATTTGAGACTATTAAATTACCAATTAATGAATGATTTCTAATTAAACTAAGGGTTTTAGTTTCTTAAATAGTTGCTGGAAATTTAGTAAACATGGTGTGAGGGGGTCGAAAAAGCACGAGGCTAATGCGTGACTCGTCCTTCGTGGGTGTGACGTTGTCAGATCAAGTGTAATTGGATTTCCTGTGAGTTTACACCCAATCGACTAGTAATATAGGAGTCGCCATTCAGTTTTTAACGACAATGAGAAAAACTGACAAAACCCGGTTATCGTGACATAAAGGGAGTGCAATTATGTTCGACCACGACGGCCATAGGTTCCCTTGTGATCCCTGGTGTGGGGATCGCTCAACGTACACCCGCAGGGCAGAGATTGAGAGTTCGGGGGACTGTAACTACCGAGAGGAGTGCTCATCGATAACTCCAGAGGCAGGTTATCCTTACTAGCTCAGCATAAATAATTGAAGGGACATGCGTTAAACTATTAAACTATTCTGAATTGATTTTAGCAATATGCAACACATAACACTAAATCCATCGTGATTATCTTATTTAGATTGAGTTAAGGTACCTAGCATTATAATTCAATTGTCCAAGGTATTATCTTATTAGGCGTGATAGATAAATCAAGTTAATAGTTTGACAATTTTATAAAAGGGTGATGAAAGCGATTAAATCATATGAAGGACACATTACAACACACGCTTGAGAGGTGCGTTACGGTTCTCAGAAAACTTACCACTTGGCTTTGCTATTCCTCCTTTTATTTAACGAATCTCGGGTTTCCAAGCAATGTTCCAGTATTTAGGCTTAATTCATCAGCTACAAGGGACAGGATGCGTTCTGTTCGACTTTTGGGTCGATTGCGACAGAACGCCGGGTCAATTTCGCAGCGTGAGGCTAGGCTTAAGGCTAGAGTCAATACTTAGGTTATCGAATTGTGTGTTGTGTCACGTCGGTTTTTAGGCTGTATTTATAGGGAAATAGTTTGTGGAAAGATAGATTTTTAGAATACGAATCCAAAAAGAATCCGGAAATTAAACTGCCCCAGGTATTTTCAGCGCCCAGGGCTGGGCGCCAAAGATTTCGGCACCCAAGGCTGGGCGTTGAAAATGTGATCTGGGCCGAGTTCTTATCATATTTGGACTCCTAGAACACGGAGCTTTTTGGGAGATTCCGAGTCTTTTAGTGCGTATTAACTTTATGACGGAATGCGTCTGGGCCCGTTACGAACTCTAGGTTCGTTAGGAATTTAGTTCATACGTGGCTCTTATTTTCGAATTATACCAGGAATAGAATTCCTTTTGCAAATTCTATCTCTTTTAGGATTTATGTTGGAGTGCGACACCTAATTCTTACAGGTTTCTATCTTTTATGACTTTGCCACTTTTAACAACTACCTTTTACCGCAGTTATTATTTTTAGCAGGTTTCTATAAATAGCAGTTTTGGCTGAAATGAAAGGGTGATTGAAATTCGTTATTTTATAGGAGATGTGTTGCCAAGTGGAGATTTATATTCTCATCATCGAACCTTCCCTTTCGGGAATGGGGAAAAAAGTAGGTGTCTACACATGGATAATAATTTAGTTCTCTTATTTTGTTTTATAGGAGTTGATTTCTAGTGAGTCGTGATTCGCACAGTGGCCCCCGTACTTAGGTATTCCAGGTACGTACAAGACTAGGGTGACCACCCATCCCATGAGGACTTTATGAAGTGTATTGAATGCGAATCATGTGAACTTATATGTTGGAAATTCATGTTTGATGATTGGGAATGAATATGTTATTATGGATTCATGTTTGATATTGAGAACGAACATGTTATTATTATTATGGAATCATGTTTAATGTTGAGAACAAGCATGTTGTTATTATTGTTGAATCTATGTGAACGAGCATGTTATGAATTGAATTATGCTTTATAGATTCTATTGAACTATCATGTTATGGAATTTTATAATCGTTGAATTATGTCAAGCATGATGTTCAAGTTGATTTGCATGTATTAGTAGTGCACATGCAAGTTGTTGTTATTATTATTATTATGCTATAGTACAGGATGTCTAGCATAATTATTGAGCCAGTCGAATATTGCCAGTGAACAATATATATTCTACCAAGGGGTAGAATATGTTAGGGAGTCTATGTGAATTGAATTAAGGACAATTCGTGCTAAGGGCACACCCCGCTTGTTAATAGGCAATGTCGGGTTATCTCAAACAATGTTTTTGAGAAGGAACATGGGAGTAATTTCACTTGAGTCTTGTTTGATCACAAGTCTTAAAGAAGTAAAATATTAAAGAGTCATTGTTGAATTGTTTAATTGTTTAATTGTTTAATTGTTTAATCGTTTGTATGTTGTGTCTTGAGTCGCCTTGAACATAATATATTAATTAACGTAAAGTGTAACCCAAAGAGCTTCAAAGCTCTTGGAACGTATATACCTTGAGTATGAACAATGGGGGAGTCTTGCCGGAAAACTTATACTCCTAGAATGATACAAGACGTTGTTTCATTCTTCTTTTATGCCGTTGTGTATTGGAATTCCTGTCGGTATGGCCCGACTGTCGGTAGTAGCCCGACTTATTTTGGTGTATGGTTGGCTCCCATCACCCTTTCTTTCCTTTTGAGGATACTTTACTTTACCCGTTCGAAGCTACTTTTTATTAAACTGTGAGTCAAGAGTCGTGTCTCGTGTCGAGTCTTGTCTCCATGCTTACTTGTTTATTTTATGGCTTTTGCATGTGGATTATTTAATTGTCGAGTGAAGCATGTTAGGATAGAATGTTATTCTAGCTTGTCCGTACTCAGCTTTTGCTGACTTCGTGCTTCATGTCTTCTGGTCATGGCCTTTGCCTTAATGACCCTATGATGATCCATCAATTGCATTTGCGTTGTTGGGGAGTAGATTTTTAAATAAGCAGGTTTGTAGAGATAACTTGCGGGAGAAGTTATCATGGGATTCGAGCTGAGAGTTTTATGTTTCCGTAATTTATAAACTCTATTTCTATTTATAGTCATGACTAATACTACTATTTTCAGTTAATGGATTTCAAACGGTTTGTTTAGTTTGGGCCTCAACGGTTCCAACTTGTTTTAATTTCCATTAACTATTTATTTAATATGTTTTGAAAGTTAGTTAATTCCGCTGCGTAATTCTGGTAAATAGCCTTAGCCGTTATCACGGTGGCGGTAATATCTTGGTAATTCCTGTGTTTTAAGTTGGAAAATGTTTTATAAAAAGCAAGGAATTATTAGGGTGTTACACCTATGTTTTACCCGCTTGTTGTAGGCCCTGCTCATTCTGTTCTTGTATGCTGCCGACTTAATTTCAGCTTGCAGTCTAACCTCTGGCAAGAAGTCTAGCGTGTGCCTGAGTAAGCTGTCGTTTTCGTGTTCTTCATAATGCTGGATGCGGAAGGTGGGTAGTGCTACTTCAGCCGGTATGACTGCTTCTGATCCAAAGCATAGTTTGAAAGGGATTTCTCCCGTTGCTTCTTTTACCGTCGTTCGATTACCCCATAGAACTTCTGGGACTGTATCCGCCCATTTGCCCTTGAATTCATCCAGCTTTTTCTTAAGGGCTATGAGTATCTGTTTGTTTGCAGCTTCGGCTTGCCCGTTGCTCTGCGGGTGGCAGACTGATGCGTATGCAAACTTGACTCGATAGTCCGCCAGGAATGCCTGGATAGGCGCGCAGTCGAACTGGCATCCATGGTCAAACACTATCGCTGTCGGTATTCCGAACCTTGTTATGATATTCTTCCAGATGAATTTCCGTACTTGGTTAGCTGTTATCTTTGCTAACGGCTCAGCCTCAATCCATTTCGTGAAGTAATCTACGGCTACGATGAAGAATTTCCTGCCTCCAGATGCTGTTGTGAAGGGTCCTACAATATCCATTCCCCATTGGGCGAATGGAATTGGATTCAGAATTGGCATCAGATCATTTGCTGGCATACGTATTACTGGAGCGAACAGTTGGCATTTCTCACATTTTTTGACATAATTTTGCGCATCCTCGAGCATAGTTGGCCAGTAGTAACCTTGTCTTTGGCAGATCAAAGAAAGTGTCTTTCCTCCCACATGGTTTCCACATATACCCTCATGCATCTCCTCGATTAATCTTGCAGACTCATATGCCGTCAAACATCGGAGCAGGGGGAGGCTGAATGCTCTTTTATAGAGTTGCCCCTGATATATAACGTACCAGCAGACGTCTTTTTTGACTTTCTTTGCCTCGTTGATGTCGGCCGGCAGCGCCCCTGTCGTCTTGTACGTCCAGATATTGTCTTACCATTCTGTGTTTGCCGTGATGACCATTACTTCTTTCCCTTTATCCTCCGTGCTTCTTCTGTGCATGATCTCTATCATTACTGATCTATTGAGCTCGATTGCTTTCGAACTGGCTAGTTTTGCTAGGCTGTCTGCGGCAGTGTTTAGCGCTCTAGGGACCAGTACAATCTCAAAAGCTTCCAACTTTGCTGTGAGTGTTTTCAATTTTTCTCGGTATCGCCGCATTGACGGTTCTTTGGTTTCGTACTCTCCTGAAAACTGATTCGCCACCAACTGAGAATCTGTTGTCATTATTATCCTCTTGGCATCTGCCAACAAACATAGCTGTACCCCTGCGATGGCTGCCTCATACTCTGCTTCGTTGTTCGAAGCTGTAAAAGTGAATCTGATTGCGTATTCGAATTTATCTCCTGTCGGAGAAGTCATGACAACGCCGGCTCCCGCTCCCGACTGAGCTGCTGATCCGTCCACTGATACTTCCCGGGATTCTGCTTTTGTTTCATCCTCCTGATAAGATGCTTCGACTACGAAGTCGGCCAAGGCTTGGGCTTTTATTGCATTGCGCGGGTGGAATTCTAGATCATATTCTGATAGCTCTATTGCCCATCGCAACAGCCTGCCGGCTGTATCCATTTTTTGCAAAGCTTTCTCTAATGGGAAGTTCGTCGGGATTTCTATGGTGTGTGCATCAAAGTATGGTCTGAGTTTTCAGGCGGCTATCAGGACTGCATAGGCTATTTTCTCTATCAGTGAGTATCTTGCTTCTTCCGGATTCAAAATGTGGCTGACAAAGTATATCGGCTGCTGGACTTTGTCTTTTTCGCTGATTAGTACGGCAGCGATGGTTTGGGCTGAAGCGGACACATACAACTGCAACTTGTCGCCCTCTTCCGGCCTGGCTATTGTTGGCAAAGCTCGAAGGTGGTCTTTAATCTTCTCAAAGGCTCTTTCTTCGGTTTCTCCCCATTGAAATTTTCCGTTATGCATAAGAGTGTTGAAGAATGGGATCGACATGTCGGCTGACTTGCTAACGAATCTTGTCAGGGCTGTCATTCTTCCTGTCAGCCTTTGTACATCCTTGATGCTTTTTGGCTAAGGTAGACTGAGTATTTCTTCTACCTTATCTGGGTTTGCGTCGATACCTCTCTCGCTGACAAGGAAACCTAAGAACTTCCCCGACTTCACCCCGAACACACATTTCTTGGGGTTCAGTTTCATCTGGTACCGGCGTAGAGTTTCGAACGTTTCCCTAAGGTCGTCCACATGGTCGCTTTCCAACTTGCTTTTTACTATAGAGTCTTCTACGTATACTTCGATGTTGCGGCCTTTTTGTTTTGCAAACACTTTGTCGACCAGCTTTTGGTATGTTTCCACGGCGTTCTTTAGCCCAAACGGCATAGCTTTGTAACTGAACACTCCCCCCTCGGTGATGAACGCTGCTTTTTTCCTATCGGCCTTCGCAAGGCTGACTTGGTGGTATCCGGAAAATGCGTCGAGGAAGCTGAGCAGTGCGTGGCCGGATGTTGAGTCGACTAGCCTGTCAATTCTCGGCAGTGGGTAGCAATCCTTTGGGCATGCTCTATTCAGATTTGTGAAATCTATGTAGGGGAATACAGTTAAACATAATAACATGTGCGGAACAATCCCCAAAGCCAGGAAACATGTACAAAGCACAGATTAAGCAAACTTACATTCGAAGTGTGTTTTCCACAATAATCCGTCAACGAACACGAACAAAGAACTCCACTTGTCGTTCCTCTACTTGGTTCACCGACACGATCAGATCCGTCTTCATTATCGTAGCTTAGACAATCGATCAAGAGATTCGCTTTTTGGGATGAACACACTATGGAGGCATAGAGAGAATTAGGGTTCTCTGTTTTCTCCTAGGGTTGTGTGTAATCTGAATTATGATTGCAGTAAGTTGGAAATTAGGTCATAAGGTTATTTACATAACCTTACTAACCGACCAAGCCATAAGGAAAGGCCGGCTAGCAAGCCCGTGCAGCATCACACGGACACGCACATCGAGCTGGGCCGTGGGCCGCGCTGCTGCTGCTGTGTCGTGGTCTTGGCCCGCGCGCGCACACAACTGCTCGGCCATGGGCTAGCGCTGTCGTGTCGCCTTGCTTGCTTGCCTAGCGCGCGCCCATGGGCCTTGAGTGCTTCGTGCACTCGGCTCGTGGGCCGCTCCTCGTATCCGCGTTTAATATATTTCCGATATATTATTTATCGTTTCGTATACGACGAATCACCGTCGTACGATACGATTTATTTGTTTCGCCTAGCTTACAAATATTCGCGATACGATATACGATACCGATGCAAGGTCGTATCGTATAATACGTTTCCAACTTAAATCCCGAAAAGCTATTAAATGAATTTCCGATTCATTTAATCCGGTGATCTGTTACGTGTCATTGGTGTGACCTTGTAGGTTCAGTCAAGAGTAAGTTGTGAGTTCAATATCCATTAGAACTCACTGATCGGAAGCATTGCTCCAGCTAGCTGTTCCGATCACTTGATCTCACTGAATTAATTGTTCGCAATTAATCTGAACCTTGGTATTAGACTTAATGCACCTTGGGGGAAGGACATATTTCCTTCAATCTCCCACTTGTCATTCAGACAAGTGTGCATCCACATTCCTTTGTCGCTTAGTGTTACTTATTGAACATAAGGTAAGATCCAAGCCATCCTTATTAGGTCCAGAAGTGTTTCTCGGATTACAGAGTTCAACTGTCAAACTTTTGCAGAAGGTTAAGCCTAACCATTCTGAGCACGGCCATGCATTTTACAGTATCTAACTCTCCGAGAGGCCTTGTTACACAACAACACCATATCCTATCAAAGATAGGAGGACAATCCATTCTTGCAATCTATGAACACTCACTTTGATTCATAGTACGCCCAATAACTGCTTTTATAGCCTCCTTTTACGGTGCAACGTTTAGCTAGTATCAAAGCGAACTAATTCTCAAACGAGCAGACATAATCGCTCATGTTCTGAGGAACGGTTTCTAATCACCATTAATGAGAACTACCTATGACATGACTTTAATCTCTTAAAGCGTTCTCATGGTCAATCCGATACAAGATCCAATAAGTATCTATGCAAAAGATTCTGACATCCAGTCACTCTAGTTCAAGAAACAGAACTAAGTAATCTACTTGCAATCTAATCTTCATTAGTCATTGGTCGTCCACGTTTCAATGACCTGGATTAGGGATCCTTTGTGACTTCAATATTCAAGTTCACTTATGGGTGTTTCTTTGCCAAAGAATCCATCTTGACATCCCATTTGAATGATTTGAATCACATGGACTTATCATTTAATTCTAAACCACAATTAAATGAATATGAAATAAATAAATTTCATAAATATGAAATGGTTAAACCAATTGTTTTAAACATAGATCTAACAGATGTTCTAAAACAATACTTAGAAAATCAAAGTCATTCTCCAACATGCTTGATTCCCATGGTTGCTACATGTGCGTTGTGTTTCACTTGTGGCAACGGTTTAGTCAATGGATCCGGGACGTAGTCGTCAGTTCCAACCTTGAAAATCTCGATTTCCTTTCTTTCAACGGTCTCTCGAAGTATATGAAATCGCCGCAGTACGTGCTTGGACTTCTGGTGGCTCCTAGGCTCCTTTGCCTGCGCAATGGCTCCGCTATTGTCACAATACAAAGCCACTGGTCCTTTAATGGAGCGGACAACACCAAGTTCTTCGATGAACTTCCGAATCCAAACAGCTTCCTTTGCTGCTTCTGAGGCAGCAATGTACTCGGCTTCAGTTGTAGAATCCGCAATAGTGCTTTGCTTAGCACTTTTCCAGCTTACTACTCCGCCGTTGAGGCAGAACACAAACCCAGACTGTGATCTGAAATCATCTCTGTCGGTTTGAAAGCTTGCGTCCGTATAGCCCTTAACAATCAACTCATCTGTACCACCATAAACCAGAAACTGATCCTTAGTCCTTTTCAGGTACTTTAGGATGTTCTTGGCAGCAGTCCAATGCGCCTCACCTGGTTCTGACTGGTACCTGCTCGTTGCACTGAGTGCGGACGAAACATCCGGCCTTGTACAAATCATAGCATACATGATGGATCCAATAGCCGAAGCGTATGGAATTCCACTCATCTTTCTACGCTAATCAGATGTTTTGGGACACTGATTCTTGCTTAGATATACGCCATGTGACATGGGTAGATGGCCTCTCTTGGCTTCCATCATATTGAACCTAGCTAGCACTTTGTCAATGTAAGTGCTTTGGCTTAGTCCAATCATCCTTTTATATCTATCCCTATAGATCTTGATGCCCAATATGTACTGTGCCTCTCCTAAGTCCTTCATTGAGAAACACTTCCCGAGCCAAGTCTTTACAGACTCCAACATAGGAATGTCGTTTCCAATAAGCAGTATGTCGTCAACATACAAGACTAGGAATGCAATTTTACTCCCACTGACCTTCTTGTATAAACAAGATTCGTCCTGATTCTTGATGAATCCAAACTTATTGACTGCTTCATCAAATCGTTTATTCCAACTCCTTGATGCCTGCTTTAGTCCGTAGATGGACTTCTTAAGCTTGCATACCTTTCCTTGGTTCTTTTGATCGACAAAACCTCCGGCTGTGTCATGAACACAGTCTCTTCAATAACACCGTTCAAGAAGGCAGTTTTGACATCCATTTGCCATATTTCATAGTCATGAAAAGCGGCAATCGCAAGGATTATCCGAATAGACTTAAGCATCGCGACTGGAGAAAAGGTTTCATCGTAGTCAACGCCGTGAACTTGCCTGTAACCTTTTGCTACCAATCTAGCCTTGTATATGTATACAATTCCATCTTTGTCTTTCTTCAATTTGAAGACCCATTTGCATCCGATAGGTGTGAACCCATCCGGCAAATCAACCAAATCCAAGACTTGATTTTCAGACATGGAGTCTATTTCAGATTGTATGGCCTCTAACCATTTAATGGAGCTTGGGCTCGTCATAGCTTGCTTGTAAGTCAAAGGTTCATCACTATCCAATATGAGAACGTCTAAGTTTTCAGTCAAGAGGACGCCTGTCCATCTGTCCGGCTGAAAAATAGTTCTATTTGACCTACGAGGGGCAACAACGTTTTGAGGAACTACTCCCACTGGCTCTTCTAAAGAGCTTGGAGGTTCATCAACTTGAACTGCTTCTAAATAGTTCTGAGTTCGTTGTTCGTCTCGAATCTCTTCGAGGTCTATTATTCTCCCACTTGTCAATTTGGAAATATGATTTCTTTCCAAAAAGACACCGTCACGAGCAACGAATACCTTGTTGTCTGACTTGTTGTAGAAGTAATACCCTATAGTTTCTTTTGGATACCCAACGAAGAAACATCTGTCAGATTTAGGTTGTAGCTTGTCCGAAATTAATCGCTTGACATATGCTTCGCAACCCCAAATCTTCAGAAAAGACAACTTTGGAAGTTTCCCAGTCCATAATTCGTATGGAGTCTTTTCAACAGCTTTTGACGGAGCACGATTCAGTGTGAGTGCTGCAGTTTGCAACGCATGTCCCCAGAACTGTAAAGGAAGTTCGGCCTGACCCATCATTGACCTGACCATATCGAGTAAGGTCCTGTTTCTCCGTTCCGACACTCCATTCCATTGAGGTGTCCCCGGAGCAGTCAATTCAGAAAGAATACCGCATTCTTTTAGATGGTCATCAAACTCGTGGCTAAGATATTCACCTCCTCGATCCGATCTTAGAGCTTTGATTTTCTTGCCATGTTGATTCTCTACTTCATTTTGAAATTCTCGGAATTTCTCAAACGATCCAGACTTGTGCTTCATTATGTAAATATAGCCATATCTACTGAAGTCGTCCGTAAACGTTATGAAATAGCTGAACTCACCTCTAGCTTTCGTACTCATAGGCCCACATACGTCCGTATGTATTAGCCCTAGTAGTTCGCTTGCTCTTTCTCCCACCTTTGAGAAAGGTTGCTTTGTCATTTTGCCAAGTAAACAAGATTCGCATTGATCAATCTTCTCTAAGTCGAATGATTCTAGAATTCCTTTCCGTTGAAGTAATTCCATGCGCTTTATGTTTATATGGCCTAATCGACAATGCCACAGAAATGTGAGATTCGAATCACCAGTTTTAGCCTTTTTGGTATTTATGTTATAAATGTGTTTGCTCGTATCTAGCACGTAAAGACCGTTTTCTTGTTGTGCTGAACCATAAAACATTCCATTCAAAGCAAAAGAACAACTATTGTCTTTAAATTGAAAACTAAAACCTTTAGAATCCAAACTTGAAACGGAAATGATGTTTCTGGTGATACTAGGAACATAGTAACAGTTTTCTAGTTCCAAAACAAACCCACTAGGCAAAGAAACAAAATAAGATCCTACGGCTAATGCAGCAATCCGTGCTCCATTTCCCACGCGTAGATCCATCTCGCCTTTATCAAGCTTTCTACTTCTCCTTAGTCCCTGTGGATTGGAACATAAGTGTGAGCCACAACCACTATCTAATACCCAAAAAGTAGAATTAGCTAGATTACAATGTATAACATACATACCTGAAGGAGAAGCAACGTTTCCGTCCTTCTTCTCTTCCTTTAGTTTGGGGCAATCTCGCTTGTAATGACCAATTTCATTACAATTGAAGCATTGCGATATGGAAGGAGAAGCATTCCTCTTCATCTTGCTCTTAGAAGGCGCCAGATGCCCTCCGGGAGTGGACGAAGATGCAGCCTTGCTTTTCTTCCCCTTGCCTATTTTCTTGAATTTAGTGCACCTCACATTCAAAGGGTCTTGATTGAACTTAAGAATTTTCTCGCATTTCATAAGTAATTCCACAAGTTCAGAGAATGTGCTCTCTTTCTGATGAAAGAGATAGTGCATCTTAAAACCCTCATAATCCTTATGAAGAGAATTCAGCACTAGTGCAATAGCTACCGACTCTTTGATGGAACCACCAAGTCTCTCAATTGTGAAAAATAATCCAGACATCATATCCACATGAGACCGAATTGATGTTTTTTTGTCCATCTTGACAGAGTAGATGCGCCTTTGTGCCTCCAGAAGTTCGACTTCTGGGCACGACTTGCGTGGGGTTATGAGCTTGAGATTGCTCATCGAATTAGCCAATTCGTCAACCCCATTGTCACCAGTTTGGCACAAGGGTCGAAAACCCGCACAATTATCCTCGAGGCTACTTAGGAGAGCTTGAGGTTCAAAAGTAATGAACCTCCCTCTCCAACTCTCAGGGATAGACTTAAGGATGAACTCCGTGACAAGGTACTTGTGAAGTGCCCAACTCCTGTACCTTTCAGGAGTCATGCCTCGCGCATCATAGCTAGGGAAAGGTTGTTCAATGACATAATGTATGCGATTAACTTTCAAAACTTCGACAAGTTTCCCTTTCCATTCAAGAAAATTAGTCAAGTCTAACTCGACATCCAGAATTTCAGATGATATGATTGTTGTTATGTTTACGACCATTTTGATTACTACAATCGAAAAGAATTTGCAATAAATAACCATTCATATAATTCAATAACTTTGAAATAAAAACAAAACATGCAATCATTAAAGCTATTAAAACATTTCATTCATGCAAAAAGCAAAAACATGGTCCGAAATGAATGAAACGATTCCAAGACCCCAAAAGTCCTAAATCCTTAAGCATCTTTAGCATGTCTTAAGTATTTTAAGATTTTAGGTAAGCAAAACCTATTGCTAGTAATGTCCAAATTACCCTTGGTTAATAAATTAATGCCATAATTTATCCCATTGCCACAACTTAATGCCATTGTTGTTTGAGTTATAACCACAATCAACGTGCTCCTTTAGGACGCCTTACCATCTAAGTCAACTAAAATAGCACCTCGCTTTAGCGTAAACCTACTATCTTAGATCCCTAGATTTTTGTAAGTGTTGATTTGGAAGACAATTTTTAAAACTCAATATTACTTGGACCTAGTTGTTTCTATGTTGGTTCGATTTTTTAGTGAACTTAAAACTAATCGATTCATAGGAAACAACCTGTTCATGCAAAGCATACATACATTCATACATTCACGCATAACATATATATTAAATTGCATAAATAATTGGTGATCTAGTATGGCCCAAAACTTCTTGTCTTGAAGCATCCAATCTTCATCACCTCCTTGTTAGCTTGGCATCTTCTTGAATCTTCGTTCAAATGCTAACTTAAAGTTCTAAACTTAGAAATACTTGAAAATAATAAATTACATCAAAATTTCCATGGTACGCAGCCCATATTTAAAACATTACATTCAAAGATAGAACGGTGCGCAGACCGTATTTAACTATCCTAAATTTGGCCATACTAGTCACTTGGAGTACCCGCATTGCATAAAATATATATTCTACGCATTCACCCATTCGTATGCTAAAACGAATGGCCCATGTTAATATGCAAGTATTTACGTGAATTAATTAAAATTCACGTTCACATAAACGCGTCCTAAAAGATTAATCAATTTCCAAATTATTAATCCTTAGACTTTATTCTAATTAAAATTGAATTTAATTAAAATAATGCGACCTACAAAATAATTAAAATAATTATTTCATTTTAATTTCATTTAGTGGCTCCCACTCAAACCAATAATTATTCCGGATAATTAATTATGAAATATTAAATTAAAACTCGCGACCCGGCCCAAACAAATAAAATATTAAATTAAATATCCCGTTAGCCCAAATTAATGCAAATAAGTCAAGCCCAACAAAAAAAGAAATCATGTGCTTACTTGGGCTAGGCTTCCGCCCAGCCCATTAGCATTGCGTGGCCTACGATGCACACGAGCATAGCCCGTAGCCATCGCAGCCGTCGCGTGGCCTACGAGGCATGCGAGCATAGCCCACACCCATCGCATGCCAGCGCACGCGTACCCGCAGCATCGCTGCTGCCCTACGTGCCTTGCTCGACTCGTCGTAGCGCATCGCTGCACCATCGCAAGGGCTTGCGCCCTGCAATGCGCGCAACACACGCCCTTGACTTCTCACCCAGCGCGCGCGGCACGCAGCGTGCATGCTGCTGCCCGCGTTGCTGCGACTCGATTGCGCACGGTAGCTCGCATGGCTCGTCGAGCCACACGCCCACCACACACATGTGTTCGTGCCTTTGGTTCGTGATACGGACCAACTTAATTAAAATTAAATTTAATTTCACGAACTTGCATTAATTTTATTTTTCAAAAAAGTTACGATTTTTATTTTCGAAAAACAACGATTTTTAACGATTCAATAAACTTTAACGACAATCCAATTTCGTAAAATTAAAGGGCTAACAATATTCAAACTTTTAAGAACGATCGAATCAACATTTTAAAGTTTGAACTTTTAATTAATAAAATCCGAAACTTTATATCGTTCATAAACAATTAAATTTCAGATTATTAATAATTTGGTTTAAGTGCGATTAAAATTAACGAAACCATTCAAAATTTTAATCCAATAATTTTTAAAATTAGCCACTGACCCATGAAATATACCCCCTTCCCCAATTAATCGAATTATTAATCCAAAATTAATTAAAATTCAATTAGGGTTGTAAATTTTACGAATTGGGGAAAGGAAAAATTAGGAATTATACTTATCGGAAAAATCTGAAATTTTTACCATAGATCAAGCATGTACCCAGAAACATTGTGACAAAATTTCAAGCAATTCCGAGTAGTTTAGGTCGACCTTTTAATTGAATTACTGTCCGACACATTTAATTTTTAATGAAAAATTAACAAAAACGCCCAAAAACTGATGCTTCGAGGCCTGTTTTCGCAATTCTATTCTCATGAGTTGATCTTAGAAAATCGTTTTCCATCAGATTAGGGTTTTAAAAATCGAAAAAGCGAATATTTTTGATTTCGGAACTGCCAATTTCGCAATTAATCCCATAATTCGAAAAAATTCCGAAAAATCAACAAAAATTCCAAAAATTTCGACAATGCAAAAACAATAATAATCATGCTAATTCATGCTTTGAATACATAAGGCTCATGATACCACTGTAGGGGAATACAGTTAAACATAATAACATGTGCGGAACAATCCCCAAAGCCAGGAAACATGTATAAAGCACAGATTAAGCAAACTTACATTCGAAGCGTGTTTTCCACAATAATCCGTCAACGAACACGAACAAAGAACTCCACTTGTCGTTCCTCTATTTGGTTCACCGACACGATCAGATCCGTCTTGATTATCGTAGCTTAGACAATCGATCAAGAGATTTGCTTTTTGGGATGAACACACTATGGAGGCACAGAGAGAATTAGGGTTCTCTGTTTTCTCCTAGGGTTGTGTGTAATCTGAATTGTGATTACAGTAAGTTGGAAATTAGGTCATCAGGTTATTTACATAACCTTACTAACCGACCAAGCCATAAGGCAAGGCCGGCTAGCAAGGCCGCGCAGCATCACACGGACACGCACAGCGAGCTGGGCCGTGGGCCGCGCTGCTGCTGCTGTGTCGTGGTCTTGGCCTGCGCGCGCACACAGCTGCTCGGCCATGGGCCAACGTTGTTGTGTCGCCTTGCTTGCTTGCCTAGCGCGCGCGCCCATGGGCCTTGAGTGCTTCGTGCACTCGGCTCGTGGGCCGCTCCTCGTATCCGCGTTTAATATATTTCCGATATATTATTTATCGTTTCGTATACGACGAATCACCGTCGTACGATACGATTTATTCGTTTCGCCTAGCTTACGAATATTCGCGATACGATATACGATTCCGATGCAAGGTCGTATCGTATAATACGTTTCCAACTTAAATCCCGAAAAGCTATTAAATGAATTTCCGATTCATTTAATCTGGTGATCTGTTACGTGTCATTGGTGTGACCTTGTGGGTTCATTCAAGAGTAAGTTGTGAGTTCAATATCCATTAGAACTCACTGATCGGAAGCATTGCTCCAGCTAGCTGTTCCGATCACTTGATCTCACTAAATTAATTTTTCGCAATTAATCTGAACCTTGGTATTAGACTTAATGCACCTTGGGTGAAGGACATATTTCCTTCAATATACACACATTCTCCACGAGCCATTTGATTTTTTAACCATTACATACGACGTTGGCCAACCATTCCGGGTAGTCGCATGGTTCAATATATCCCGCTGCTAGCAACTTTTCTACCTCTTCCTGTATTGCTTGACTTTTTTCAGATGAGAAGTTTCTTTTCTTTTGTTTTACCGGCCTTATTGATCTGTCAACGTTCAGTCGGTGCTCGATTACATCCGGGCTTATACCTGGAATTTCTTCTGCAGAGAATGCAAACACATCAGCGTGTTCTCGCAACAGACCTATCATGTTTACCCGCAACTCTGGGTCAATGTTGTTAGGTTATGATACATATGACAAAACATAAATCATGCGGAAAACCTTAATGCCAGGAAACATATTATTAACACATAATCATTTAGCATAATTCAGATGCATACACTTTGTAGCGTGCCCTCCCTAGTTGTGCCCGAACCGAACAAGAACAAGTCTTTAGGACTCCAAGTGTCGTCCCTCCGTAGATAGTCCACAACACGTCCGAATCCGCCTTAAGATTGACCAACTAGAATCGCCCTTAAGGTACTAAGAATTTCGGCTAATAGGCTATAAGTGTTTGGCTGATTTTGTTCCAAAATCTTACCTTTGAATACTTCAAATCTCGATGTAAATATATGACCCTAGGCACCTATTTATAGAGTTTATGGAAAGGAATTATAATCTTATTAGAATACAAATCTATTTAATTATAATCCTACTAGGACTCTAATTAAACAAACTTTATCTATTAGGATTAGATTTAATCATATTACGAATCCCGGTAGCCTTAGGATTCCGAGTAACACACACGAGTGGCAATGCACCGCACGCAGGCCTTACGGCCCACGCACAGCGCACGGCCCAGCTCGCCGCTGCCTTTGATGCGCGCGCGACCAAGGCCTTGGTTGGGCCTGGCCTTCGCGCTGGGCCTGGTCTTGGCTTTGGCGTGTGTTTGCGCTTTGGCTTGCTGGGAGATGGCCCGGCTTCGTGCTGGGCCTTCGTCTGGCAGGCCTCGTCCGATGCTAATTCGTACGATAAGCTTCCGATTAAATTCTCGATTCCGGAATTTATTTTCGATACGAACAATATTTAATATTTCCGATTCCGGAAATAATTTCCGTTTCGAACAAATATTTAATATTTTTGTTTCCGGAATTATTTTCCGATTTCATAATATTTCCGATTCTGACAATATTTCCGTTTCTGGCAATATTTCCGATTCCGGCAATATTTCCATTTCCAATAATATTTTCCGATACGTACCATGTTTCCGTTTCCGGCAACATCTACGACTTGGATAATATTTATATTTCCGATACGATCCATATTTCCGTTTCCGGCAATATCATCGTTTCCGGAGTATTCACTTGCTTGCCTTTGACGATCTCAGCTCCCACTGAAACCAAGATCCGTCGATTCCGAATATTCATAGATGGAGTATTTAATGCCATTAAATACTTGATCCGTTTACGTACTATTTGTGTGACCCTACGGGTTCAGTCAAGAGTAAGTTGTGGATTAATATCATTAATTCCACTTGAACTGAAGCGGCCTCTAGCTAGGCATTCAGCTCACTTGATCTCACTGAATTATTAACTTGTTTAATTAATACTGAACCGCATTTATTAGACTTAACATTATATGCATACTTGGACCAAGGGCATTATTTCCTTCAGTCTCCCACTTGTCCTTAGGGACAAGTGTGCATTTCCTAATTCCTTTGTCGCTCGATGCTTGCTCTTGAACATAAGGTAAGAGTTGTCATCCTTATTACGTCCAGAGGTGTTTCTCGGTTTCAGAGTTCAGATGATCAAATAAACAGATAATCATAGCCTATGATTCATCTGAGCACGACCATGCATTTTTACAGTTTCTAGCTCTCCGAGTGGCCTTGTACAACTTTTAGCATCTCATCCCGATTTATGGGAGGACAATCCCAATCTTGCGATCTTGAGATTAGACTTCGTTTGATAGGTGATTACCTGAGCGTTGCCTTTATAGCCTCCTTTTACGGTGCGACGGTTGGTCAACGTTAAAGTAAGCAGTTCTCAAACAAGTAATCTCAAATCACTCAGGTATTGAGGATTTAGTGTCTAATAATTTTAATGAAATTTACTTATGACAGATTTTCATCTCTTACAGTAAAGTTTCATAGGTCTGTCCGATACTAGTCTTCCCAAAGTAAGTATCTGTTAGGGGGAAAAATACCCTCTTGGTGACGTGGGCATACGTGGCAAGCATTGCTTATGTGGCTGCCAACAAGGCGCAAGGTGGCGTTATTCGAACGGTATTCCCAACTGCTGGGCTCAAAACGGACGTTACAAACCCTTGATGAAGCCGGCCTTCATTACGTATGTATTATCTAATTATGGGCAATTATTCCATAGACGTTACATTCTTGTTGTAAATGCCTATAACATGGCTTAGTCTTGTCTATTTTACATACATGATTTCCAAGCAATAAACCTACGATTATCTTATGCTATTACAACTTTCTCTCATCATTTTCAATTATCTAGCTCGATCGATTGTTAGCACCTTCATCAAGGCAAGTTCGTCTCTATGTCGAATTTGCCCAAAACAATTTGGCGCCCACCGTGGGGCTGACAATCAAAACAGTATCTATGCAAATGATTATGGCATTCCCATGTCCACATAGTTCAAGAAACATAACTACTAGTCATGTTGCATTCTAGTCGTCTAACGTTTTCTATGCGTCCATCTTTATAGAAAACTCCGACCAGGGACCATTTTCAACTTTTGACATTCAAGTTCACTTGATAGACATTTCTTAGTCACAGGACTGGTCCTGAGAGTCTATCTTGAATATATCGTCAAATTGAAGGGACTCATCATTTAATACTAAACCAAGATTAAATGGAATATGAAAATACATTTCATATATGAGAAATGTTCAACCCCATTGTTTTACAACTATGGGCCTCAAACCCATCTTTAAAACAGTTCATGGAATTCAAAGCTATCCTTGATTTCCAGTGCTACAATGTGAGTGTTGTTTCTCACTTTTTGCATAGGTTTAGTTATCATGCTTTGCCAATCTTAATATCCTTATCATCGAATGTTCTTCGAGATAGGACGATAAGATCTTTTGAGTTTGTTTATTAAGTGATCTAGTCTTTCTTACTTCAAGAGTGGTTCTACGCATTTTGCAATGAAGAACCATCAAGTTAGCAGACATGTGATCTACTAAAGTTCAGTGAAGAACTCTTAACGTAAACAACCCTGTTTTATTGCTTCTTAGGCAATACGTACTTTTACTTCAACTGTTTAGGTTGCTAGTCATGCTTTGTTTGGATTTTACTTATCCAAGCAATTTACAGATATGTGGAAGACTTTCCAGCTGTATCTTAGAACATAGAAATTAATATTTAATTTCCCACGCAACAACTCATGGTCTCCAATCCATGTTGCCATTTCAAAACACGATGCTCTATAGCTCGTCCTTGCCAATGGTTAACTCCAAAGGGATCTTTCTTGATCATTTGCCAGTGTTTATGCGTGTAGCATCAATATTTAGCAAATCTTTATTTCCTTGAGTCAAGAACTGTTCCTATATACCTTTTCAAGTACCATAAGTTTGTCTTGATCTCAATCTAGTTGATCTTCACTTAGATCAATAGAGATTGGTATATGCTCGTCATGCCTAAAGTCATACGATACATTTTTGGCGATCCTCATATTATATCATACATGATAAATTCTTTTGCAGAATAATTCCCAATTGAATTCTATTCATGTAACTTTAGCTCATTCTAGTTTCAGTATATACTAAATCCAGCTAAATTCTTTGACATATAATATAGGTTAAGAATCTCAGTTAGATCCTTTGATGTTTAACTTAGTAAATGCTTATACATAGTTCAAACATCTTTTACTTAGATTTATTCATATGGGTCGAATATCTCCAATGGAGTCTTTCATGTTTGATTTAGTAAATGCCATTACTTAATCCATAACAATATCATAAGATCTTTGTAAATAGATCTTAATACCCAGTATGTACTAAGTTTCGCCTTGGTCCATCATTGATGAATAATTTCAAACCTAACTTATTAGCATTTGAATGTTATTTCACAATAGAGAGATATGTGTGTGATACACATAGGACCAATTAAGTTTTATGTACTCCCACTAAACTTCTTATATATCTATAAGATTCATGTACATATTATGAAACTAAAATACTTATTAGCTTCACTAAAATACAATTCCAATTCCCAATTGCTTGCTTACATCTGTACTTAGATTTCATAAGCTAGCATTCATTTCAAGCATTATTTGGATCCACAAATCCTATGACATGCTATGTACATAGTTTTCTTCCAACATTTGATTGAGGAATACGTTTTGTCATCCAATTGCCATATGTACCAATATACAATCATTACTTGAATTATAGACTTAAGCATTACGATTATGCATGAGGTTTCAACACAATCCACACCGTGAATTTGCTTGTAACCTTTAGCAACTAATCTAGCTTTGTGTGTGAACACAATTTCATGTTTGATGGTTTTTATCCTTAAAACAAACTTGCAACCAATAGGTGTGAAACTATTCTTGCAAATCAACAAAATTTCAATTTTGTCATCAAAACATTGAGTATGTTTTATGGCCTCTAACCATTTAAAACATTTGAGTCTATATATGGCCTCTAACCATTTTAGGGAATCTGGGTTTCGTCATAGCTTTCTTACAGGTCACAAACTCATTAATCTACATGATAATAGTTTGACTGCAAGTTGTAGATTTCTTCACTATCTAATAGAAGAATCGCATAGCTTCAGTGACCTGAACTCCATGTTTCTTCACTATCTAATAGAAGAATCTCATAGTTTCAGTGACTTGAACTCTATGCCTACTTGGGTATAGAACATCAAACAATAAAATATCAATAGCCACTTGAAATTCCTTTGAATATTCCGTTCTCCTTGAAGCACTTGTAAAGTCTTGTAAGAGATGTCTATTCTTTAAAGCCACTTCTAAAGTCCTTAAAGAATAAGTGTTCGGATTTTCTGAAGAACTTCTAAAAGCCTCCGGAATGTCCGTTTATGTTTGTTGTTCGCCTCGAAGACTTTCGAGGTCTATTTTCTCCCACTTGTCATTTTGGAAACGAATCTCCAAAAGGACATAATTTCGAGCAAACAAACATTATGTTCTCAAAACGAAACATATATCTATTTCGGATTCATGGTAGAAACAATACCTTTGTGTCTCATTTGAATAAATCACAACGAAACATATATCTATTTCTTGGGCCTTAGTTTGTTGAATAACAAACGCTAAGCTCCCACTGAGTTTTGCAACTCTTTAGATATACATATTGTTGAAAAGATATTCTGAAATTACTTTTCAAATAGCTTTGACGAATTTGGTTTAGTTTGGTGGTAGTTGAGCATTTTGTTTAGAAATTATAGGAAAAGTCTTTATGATTCATCATTGATCGAATCAAGTATTAATTGACTTCGATCATTCCAACTTAGACATACCATATCTTATGGAGCTAGATCGTGAATTTACAACACACAATCATTGATGATCATTTTTGGTCTCAAGTAATCATCAACATGATCTAACCTAGATCTTTATGATTTCTTTCCAAGTGAATTTTATACTTCTGAATCTTTGAACTAGCCAAACAGATTCAAACTTATATCACATTGAGTAAATAAACCTATATTCACTCAAATCTGTGTGAAATAATAAAGTCTTAAAACCTTTCTTTAGCTTTGAACTCTATTGTCTAGGCGTTCTAACAATAGTTCATATCTTTTGTTACTTTCAACAAGTAAGACTAGCTTGTCTTGAATTGATCTAGAAATCAACCAACTTTCAAAAGTCCATCAAAATAGAGCTTTTGAATGTTAACTTGTTGATATGGTCTAAGCAACAATGCTAAAGGTTTGTGGAACTCAAATCAAGAGATTGATTTGAACCTAGTAAAGCTCTTATTGTTAAAGAGTTGTTTGTTTTAATCAAGCATATTGACTCACACCGTAAATGACCATTTCATTCAAATAAACAAACAAACAAACAAGTATTGTTTTCGTTCTTCTGAATGTGAGTCTTTCTATGTTTGAAGCAGAAATTTAGGTATGCTGATTATGGAACAAAATAGCCATTAAGTTCCAGCCTTGAAAGGACTTAAAACAAACTAGATGACCCTACAACTAATCTAGCATTGCCATTCTTCATTTCCCACTTGTAGGTTTTTATTGTATCCTAGCTTCCATTGTTTGAGTTCTTACCGAAGTAAGAACATCAAGCGGTATATGATACCAAGGAAGTTTGATTGCTAGGTTACTTCTCTTTAAACATAAACTTATAGGTAGAAACGGAATTGTAAATTCCTTTCATTTATTCCTTTGTTTTCCTATTTCTTGTACCTTTTCTAATAGCTTTAAGAATTGAATTCTCTAGTATTGACTTTTATACTTTGTTTAGACATGTCCAATGTCATTCCAACAAAGTTCTTACCATTTTATTTATGTTGAATATTCTTTTTCAACTAGATGATCTTACCAGAAGCTTCTAAAGTTCTCTAAGCATCTATCTATTCGAATGTCTAGGGAATAGACTCATTCGAGAATTAAATGGAAAAAGATTTTAGGTTGTTAACCATTGGTAAAGCTGAGCGTTTAAACTCAATGCTTTATGATCTCAAAACTACATTGTATTTTGAATTCACAAGCACCAATAGGTTCGCCATTCGACTTTGATACTCGAAAACAACCATAAAAGTCGCTAAAAGAAACGTACATTTTAAATTGCTCATTTTCTCTCATTTCCGTGAATCGTTCTTGGATTCACTACCAATCGAGGAAATTTACTGTTACCTTTCTAAAAGGGTTTACTGCAGTGCAAGATATTTAATTATAAACAATAATTAAAACATACATTGAAGCATGCAAAGTCTAAAAATTTATCATGAATAATAACTTGAAAATTAAAGCAATCATGCAATTCAAACAAGTTATTAGCATTTTATTCGAATTTATTGTTCCGGCAGGTGTGAATAAAATGATTCCAAGACCCTAAAAACCATTGAAGAATTAAGCACATTATGTATTTAGACTCAATTCTAAAATCTTTTAGGTAAGCAAAAGCCTTTTGCTAATATTCTAGAAACTACTCTTGGTTGATAGGTACGTCTAAGAACTTATTAGGTAAACCTATCGATTTTGCCACGACATAAAAGGACTCCTTACTTATATCGTTGAGTTTCACCAAAACTAACATGTACTCACATTTATTTGTGTACCTTACCACTTTAGGATCAATAAGTAACACCTCGCTGAGCGTAAAACTATTACTAGATTGATGTAAAGGTTATCCAAGTAAGTGTTATTTTGGCATGGCACCTTTTAACTCAATTTTTAAGTTTGGAACTTAAGGCTCTTACTATGTTGGTTAGGTTTTAAGTGAACTAAAATCCTTAATCATGCAACATAATCAAGCCACAATCTCATGCATATTTAAGACATATTTAAAAGCAATAAATAACTTAAAGCATGCATAAGATAAATGTGATCTAGTATGACCCGACTTCATCTTGAAGCTTCAACTTCAAAGTCCGTCTTGAAAATGGATTGGAAACTCTGTCTTGAATTTCACCGTGGGAGGCGCCATTTTCTTCAAACAGGATCAGCTATAATTAAACTAATTACAACTATTTGATGGTACGCAGACCATATTTGAATGGAAAAACAAATTTGGTGCATTAGACCAATTACATTCAAATTAATGGTACGCAGACCATATTTTCTATCCTATTTGGGCCATACTAGTCACTTCATAACCTACAAAACAGTACATATACAATATATACCATTCACCCATTCATTATCATGAATGGCCCACATAGTTGGTTAGTAAAAAAAACACATTGTATGCATCACATAAATATTTGCAGCAATTAATCAAGGGCACCAATAATCTACCAATTATTCAGTACTTATTAATTCTAATCAAGTTGTTTAACCTTAAAGGATTTGTAGACCTAATCAAGAGTTTATGACTACAATTGCTCCCACTTAAACCAATAACTTTATATGCTTTACTACATAAATCATGCATATGACAAAACATAAATCATGCGGAAAACCTTAATGCCAGGAAACATATTATTTACACATAATCATTTAGCATAATTCAGATGCATACAATTTGTAGCGTGCCCTCCCTAGCTGCGCCCGAACCGAACAAGAACAAGTCTTTAGGACTCCAAGTGTCGTCCCTCCGTAGATAGTCCACAGCACGTCCGGTTGCGCCTTAAGCTTGACCAACTAGAATCGCCCTTAAGGTACTAAGAATTTTCGGCTAATAGGCTACAAGTGTTTGGCTGATTTTGTTCCAAAACCTTACCTTTGAATACTTCAAATCTCGATGTAAATATGTGACCTAGGCACCTATTTATAGAGTTTATGGAAAGGAATTATAATCCTATTAGAATACAAATCTATTTAATTATAATCCTACTAGGATTCTAATTAAACAAACTTTATCTATTAGGATTAGATTTAATCATATTACGAATCCCGATAGCCTTAGGATTCCGAGTAACACACACGAGTGGCAATGCACCGCACGCAGGCCTTACGGCCCACGCACAGCGCACGGCCCAGCTCGCCGCTGCCTTTGATGCGCGCGCGCCCAAGGCCTTGGTTGGGCCTGGCCTTCGCGCTGGACCTGGTCTTGGCTTTGGCGTGTGTTTGCGCTTTGGCTTGCTAGGCGATGGCCCGGCTTCGTGCTGGGCCTTCATCTGGCAGCCCTCGTCCGATGCTAATTCGTACGATACGCTTCTGATTAAATTCTCGATTCCGGAATTCATTTCCGATACAAACAATATTTAATATTTCCGATTCCGGAATTAATTTCCGTTTCGAACAAATATTTAATATTTCCGTTTCCGAAATTATTTTCCGATTTCGATAATATTTCCGAATCTGACAATATTTCCGTTTCCGGCAATATTTCCGATTCCGGCAATATTTCCATTTCCAATAATATTTTCCGATACGTACCACGTTTCCGTTTCCGGCAACATCTACGACTTGGATAATATTTATATTTTCGATACGATCCATATTTCCGTTTTCGGCCATATCATCGTTTCCGGAGTATTCACTTGCTTGCCTTTGACGATCTCAGCTCCCACTGAAACCAAGATCCGTCGATTCCGAATATCCATAGATGGAGTATTTAATGCCATTAAATACTTGATCCGTTTACGTACTATTTGTGTGACCCTACGGGTTCAGTCAAGACTAAGCTGAGGATTAATATCATTAATCCACTTGAACTGAAGCGAACTCTAGTTAGGCATTCAGCTCACTTGATCTCACTGAATTATTAACTTGTTTAATTAATACTGAACCGCATTTATTAGACTTAACATTATATGCATACTTGGACCAAGGGCATTATTTCCTTCAAATGTCGGTTCCTATCTTCACTGTTCTGCCCTGCTCTCCTGAAGGAAATAATGCCCTTGGTCCAAGTATGCATTCTATGTTAAGTCTAATAAGTGCGGTTCAGTATTAATTAACAAGTTAATAATTCAGTGAGATCAAGTGAGCTGAATGCCTAGCTAGAGGCCGCTTCAGTTCAAGTGGAATTAATGATATTAATCCACAGCTTACTCTTGACTGAACCCGTAGGGTCACACAAATAGTACGTAAATGGATCAAGTATTTAATGGCATTAAATACTCTATCTATGGATATTCGGAATCGACGGATCTTGGTTTCAGTGGGAGCTGAGATCGTCACAAGCAAGAAATGAATACTCCGGAAACGATGATATTGCCGGAATCGATGATATGGATCGTATCAGAAATATAAATATTATCCAAGTCGTAGATGTTGCCGGAAACGGAAACATGGTACGTATCGGAAAATATTATCGGAAATGGAAATATTGCCGGAATCGGAAATATTGCCGGAAACGGAAATATTGTCAGAATCGGAAATATTATCGGAATCGGAAAATAATTCCGGAAACGGAAATATTAAATATTTGTTCGAAACAGAAATTGATTCCGGAATCGGAAATATTAAATATTGTTCGTATCGGAAATGAATTCCGGAACCGGGAATTTAATCGGAAGCGTATCGTACGAATAAGCATCGGACGAGGCCTGCCGTACGAGGGCCCAGCACGAAGCCAGGCCATCGCCCAGCAAGCCAAGCGCGCCACACGAACAGCCAAGGCCACGCCAGGCCCAGCGCAAGGCCAGGCCCAGCAGGCCCTGGCAGCGCGCGCAGCGTGCGCAGCGATGGGCTGCGAGCTGTGCTGCTGCTCGCGTGGGCTTGCGGCTCGCGTGGGCCGAGCGGCCGTGTGGGCTGTGCGCGGGCATGGCCTGTACGCTCGTGGGTCATGCTCGTGTAGAGTTTGTGTTCACATACGAAACCTAAATTGTATAGGATTTGTTTGATGATTAAATTCCTAATCCTAAAAGGATAAAATTAATTAGTTAGAGTCCTACTAGGATTCTAGTTTAACTAATTAGTATCCTAATAGGATTCCATTTCCTTTTCCATACCTCTATAAATAAGGGCCTAGGGTCATTATTTGCAGGAGCGATTGAAGTATTCAAAGGGTAAGTTTTTGAAATAAAATTAACCATACACTTGCAAACACTAGCCGAAATTCCTAGTAACCTTAAGGGCGATTCTAGTTGGTCTAACTTGAGGCGGATCCGGACGTACTGTGGACTATCTACGGAGGGACGACATTTGGAGTCCTAAAGACTTGTTCTTGTTCGGTTCGGGCGCAGCTAGGGAAGGCACGCTACAACATGTATGCATCAATTCTATGCTAAATGATTATGTGAATATAATATGCTTTCCTGGCTTTATGGTTTTTCCGCATGATTTATGAATTGTCATATGTATAATAACCTAACAGTGGTATCACGAGCCTCTTATTATTTTCATAATCTAAATTGCATAAACATGGTTAAATATTACAAATTTGCAAGAATTAAAAAGGGGTGATTAATTTTCGTAATTGTTAATTAATTGCAAATTGAGTTTATTTAATAATACGTACGCAGTTTTTCGGCAGTTTCTTCGTTACTCATCCAAATCGAGTGATTTTTGTGTCAATTCCGCATGTAAAAGGCATTCTAAAATTTTAACAAAAAAGATATTTTTCGGCCGAACCCAGAATTCTCAAATTCGAAGCCTAAATATGACTTTTCGGAGGTTTTAGTTTTTCGAATGCAAAATTTCGTAAATTTAAGATGTTAAATTAAATATTTGCGATTCTTGTTGATAAATCTTGAATTTTTGATTGACCTAATGTATATGTTTAACAAGTTTGAATGCCTAGCCTTGTTAATTATGCAATCTAATTTGTAATTATGATTAATTTGTTGAAAATTGGAATAATTTTGAATTAATTTGATTTTCATAATTAGTTATAATTTAATTAGATACCTATGATTAAAAACCACCATAAAAATTGTAAATTTATGTTAAATTTTAAATTTTTATGACCTAGACTTGAATCCATGTTAATCGGAAACAATTAAGTAATAAATTTTCGATTTTTCGCCCTAAAATTATGAAATTAATATTATTTATTAATTTGTCATATAACTTGCACGCACAAAGCAATGGACGCTACGTGTTACCCTTAAGGGGTGTTGTATAGTGCGGGCATGCGACGACGAGCAAGGGAGCTCGTCGCCCATGCGGTACGAATGCAGCGAGCAAGGGCATGGTGCACGAGCACAAGGCAGCAGCCCTGCCTTGTGTCGTGGGCTGTGAGCAATGGGCGCATGGGCAAGGGCGAGAGCAAGGAGCGAGCAGTCGCGTGTGGGCAACAAGCGTGCTGCGCCACAGCCCGCACTGCTTCGCGCAAGCATGCGGAGCCTCGCGCGCAGCGAGCGCTAGTGTGCGTGCGACGAGCGCTGCGCCCAGCGATGGCGTGCAGCGTGCTTGTTGCGACGTGCGACGAGCGCTGCGCCCAGCGATGGCGTGCAGCGTGCTTGTTGCGACGTGCGACGAGCGCTGCGCCCAGCGATGGCGAAGCAGCTTGCTTGTTGCGACGTGCGACGAGCGCTGCGCCCAGCGATGGGCTGCGGCAGCATGCTTGTTGCTTCGAGCGCTGGCGCGCGCAGCGAGCACTGGCTCGCGTGTTCGATTGATGCCTTGCGATGGGGAGCAGCAGCGATGCGACGCAGCGCATGGGCTGCGCGCACATGGCCAGCGATGGTTGTGTGCGTGTGGCCCATGGGCGTGCGTTGCGTGGGGTTTATTGCGTTGCGATTAGATCGTTTTGAAATTTTAATTTGAGATTTTCAGTTTACGTAATTTTAATTAATTTTAAAATTAATAATTTAAATTATTTTCTTGGATTTTAATTTTGAATATTGTAATTATAATAAATTTTATTTATTCTAATTATTTTACTAAAATTAAAATCATGAATTAATTTAAATAGGACTGAAATTAAATTAAATTTATGGATTCAATTATAAATTTATATGAGCTTTAAATTTTAATTAAATTTGTATGTTTCCGGTTAGACTAGAAATACATTTTTATGTTTAAAATTAGTAAAGCATATGAATTTATTGGTTTAAGTGGGAGCCCTTTTTAGTCATAAACTCTTGATTAGGTCTACAAATCTTTAAGGTTAAAACAACTTGATTAGAATTAATAAGGACTGAATAATTTGTAGATTATTGGTGCCCTTGATTAATTGCTGCAAATGTTTATGTGATGCATAATGTGTTTTACTAACCAGCTATGTGGGCCATTCATGATAATGAATGGGTGAATGGTATATATTGTATATGTACTGTTTTGCAGGTTATGAAGTGACTAGTATGGCCCAAATAGGATAGAAAATATGGTCTGCGTACCATTAATTTGAATGTAATTGGTCTAAAGTACCAAAGTTGTTTTTCAATTCAAATATGGTCTGCGTACCATCAAATAGTTGTAATTAGTTTTAATTATAGCTTATCCTATTTGAAGAAAATGGTGCCTCCCACGGAGATTTTCAAGACGGACTTTGAAGTTAAAGCTTCAAGATAAAGTCGGGCCATACTAGATCACATTTATCTTATGCATGTTTTAAGTTATTTATTTCTTTTAAATATGTCTTAAAATGCATGAGATCAAAGCTTTATTATGTTGCATGATTAAGGATTTTAGTTCACTTAAAATCTAACCAACATAGTAAGAGCCTTAAGTTCCAAACTTAAAAATTGAGTTAAAAGGTGCCATGCCAAAATATACACTTGCTTGGATATCCTTTACATCAATCTAGTAATAGTTTTCGCTCAGCGAGGTGTTACTTATTGGTCCTAAAGGGGCAAGGTACACAAATAATTGTGAGTACATGTTGGTTTTGGTGAAACTCAACGATATAAGTAAGGAGTCCTTTTATGTCGTGGCAAAATCGATAGGTTTACCTAATAAGTTCTTAGACGTGCCTATCAACCAAGAATAGTTTCTAGACTATTAGCAAAAGGCTTTTGCTTACCTAAGATGTTTTAGGATTAAGTCGACAAACTGTGCTTAGTTCTTCAATGATTTTAGGATCTTGGAATCATTTTATTCACACCTGCCGGAACACATAACTTGAATAAAATGCTTAATGAACATTGAATTATGCATGTATACTAGAATTTAAGTTTATTAAGAGAAACTGTGAATGGTTATTTATTTGTTTATTCTTTTCAATTGTAGTTTTAAATATGGCAAACAACAATTCATTCAACATTCGATCAATTCTCGAAAAGGAGAAGTTGAGCGGGAAAAACTTCCTTGACTGGCAAAGGAACTTGCAAATAGTTCTTATGCAGGAAGAAAAGGAGTATGTCCTAGAAGAGGCGATGCCCGAAGCCGCAGGCGACGGGGTCACTCAGGCAGCCCTCAATCGTTGGATTGATGCCAACAAGGATGTGAAATGTCTAATGCTCGCCACCATGAGTGCAGATCTGCAGAGAACGTTCATCAACTCAGATGCTTTCACAATCATCAGTGAGTTGAAGAACATGTTCCAAGATCTGGCTCGATTCGAAAGATTCGAGACTCATAGGCAAATTCTTGAGACCAAGCTTAAGAAAGGCGAGCCCGTAAGTCCACATGTTCTCAAAATGATTGGACTCATTGAGAATATGAGTCGGCTGGATCAGCAATTTTCTCAGGAAATGGCTATAGACACCATCCTCCATTCTCTTCATAGCGGGTATGATCAGTTCAAACTGAACTACAGTATGAATAGTCTGGACAAAACGCTCACTGAGCTTCACGGTATGCTGAAGACCGCTGAAAAGACGCTCAAAAGTGATAAGCAGGATGTGCTTATGGTGCGTGGGGGCAAGTTCAAGAAATCTGGAAAGAAGAGGAATGCTAAGAAAGGTGGCAACAAGGCCAGCCCAACTAAGCAAACTGGCGCCAAATCTGTAAAGAGGAAGGTCAGTCAACCCACTTCTGAATCCGAATGCTTCTACTGCAAGAAGAAGGGGCATTGGAAGAGAGATTGCTTGAAGCTAAAGGAAGATCAGAAGAACGGAACAGTCGTTCCATCTTCAGGTATTTTCGTTATAGACTGTATACTTGCTAATTCAACTTCTTGGGTATTAGATACAGGTTGTGGCTCACACTTATGTTCCAATCCACAGGGACTAAGAAGAAGTAGAAAGTTAAGCCAGGGTGAAGTCGACCTACGAGTGGGAAATGGAGCACGGATTGCTGCATTAGCTTTAGGAACTTATTATTTGTCGTTGCCCTCCGGGCTAGTTTTGGAACTGGAAGAGTGTTTCCATGTTCCAAATCTTACTAAAAACATCATTTCTGTTTCTTGCTTAGATGCTAAGGGATTTTCCTTTTTAATAAAAGACAATAGTTGTTCGTTTTATTTTAAAGAGATGTTTTATGGATCTGCTAGATTAGTCAATGGACTTTATTTATTAGATCACGACAAACAAGTATATAACATAAATACCAAAAAGGCCAAAAAGGATGATTCAGATCTCACCTATCTGTGGCATTGTCGATTAGGCCATATAAACTTGAAACGCTTAGAAAGACTTCAAAAGGAAGGAATTCTAGAACCATTTGACTTAGAGGATTATGGTAAATGCGAATCATGTTTACTTGGCAAAATGACAAAGCAACCTTTCTCTAAAGTTGAAGAAAGAGCAAATGAACTATTGGGTTTAATCCATACAGATGTATGTGGACCAATGAGTACAAATGCTAGAGGTGGTTTCAGCTACTTTATCACTTTCACTGATGACTTCAGTAGATATGGTTATGTCTACCTAATGAAGCATAAGTCTGAATCCTTTAACAAATTCAAGGAATTTCAGAGTGAAGTAGAGAATCAATTAGGCAAGAAGATTAAGACACTGCGGTCTGACAGAGGCGGTGAATATCTGAGCTATGAATTTTATGACCATCTGAAAGAATGTGGAATTCTATTAGAATTGACTCCTCCTGGAACACCACAATGGAACGGTGTGTCGGAACGGAGGAACAGAACCTTGCTAGACATGGTCAGGTCAATGATGGGTCAGGCCAAACTTCCATTAGAATTTTAGGGACATGCACTAAATACAGCTGCACTCACTATAAATAGAGCTCCGTCTAAAGCTGTCGAAAAGACTCCATATGAGTTATGGTTTGGAAAGCCTCCAAATGTGTCTTTTCTTAAGATTTGGGGATGTGAAGTATACGTCAAACGATTAATTTCAGACAAACTTCATCTAAAATCTGACAAATGTATCCTTGTGGGCTATCCAAAGGAAACAAAGGGGTATTACTTCTACAATACATCTGAGAACAAGGTGTTTGTTGCTCGAGATGGTGTCTTTTTGGAGAAAGATCACATTTCCAAAATGACAAGTGGGAGAAAAGTAGACCTCCAAGAAATTCGAGTCGAACAACAAACTCTAGAGAATTCTCAAGATGACATTCAGGATGAAACTCAGAGATCTTTAGAAGAATCTGGTGAGAATCATGGTCAATCTAGAAATGTTACCCCGCGTAGATCGCAAAGATATAGATCTCAACCGGAAAGGTACTTAGGAATTTTGACGAACGAGAGCTATGACGTTCTATTACTTGAAAGTGATGAACCTGCGACTTACAAACAAGCTATGACGAGCCCTAGCTCCAAGCAATGGCAAGAAGCCATGCAATCTGAATTAGACTCCATGTCTGAAAACCAAGTATGGGATTTGGTCGATTTGCCAGATGGCTACCAAGCCATTGGAAGCAAATGGGTTTTCAAACTGAAAAAGGACAAGGATGGGAAACTTGAAGTTTTCAAAGCTAGATTGGTTGCAAAAGGTTACAGGCAAGTCCACGGTGTGGATTACGATGAAACCTTTTCACCAGTTGCAATGCTAAAGTCTATTCGGATAATGTTAGCAATCGCTGCATATTACGATTACGAAATATGGCAGATGGATGTCAAAACTGCTTTCTTAAACGGCGTTTTAACATAAACTGTGTTTATGACACAGCCTGAAGGTTTTGAGGATCCAAAGAATGCTAAAAAGGTATGCAAGCTAAAGAAGTCAATCTACGGATTGAAGCAGGCATCCAGGAGCTGGAATATACGTTTTGATGAAGCAGTCAGTGACTTTGGTTTCATCAAGAACGCAGACGAATCTTGTGTATACAAGAAGGTCAGTGGGAGCAAAATTGCTTTCCTAGTATTATATGTCGACGACATATTACTTATCGGAAATGACATTCCTATGTTGAACTCTGTCAAGATTTGGCTTAGGAAATGTTTTTCGATGAAAGATCTAGGAGAAGCACAGTACATATTGGGCATCAAGATTTACAGAGATAGATCTAAAAAGATGATTGGACTTAGTCAAAGCACTTATATCAATAAGGTGCTTGATAGGTTCAAGATGGCAGACTCCAAGCGAGGCTACCTACCCATGTCTCATGGAATAACTCTAAGCAAGACTCAGTGCCCAAAAACACTTGATGAGCGTAGACGAATGAATGGGATTCCATATGCATCATTGATTGGTTCAATAATGTATGCTATGATATGTACACGCCCGGATGTTGCGTACGCACTCAGTGCTACGAGCAGATACCAGTCAGACCCAGGAGAGGCGCATTGGACTGCTGCCAAGAATATTCTGAAGTACCTGAAAAGGCACAAAGATGACTTCCTGGTCTATGGTGGAGATGATGAATTAATTGTTAAAGGTTATACGGACGCAAGTTTCCAAACCGACAAAGATGATTTCAGATCACAGTCTGGGTTTGTCTTCTGCCTCAACGGAGGAGCAGTAAGCTGGAAAAGTGCTAAGCAAAGCACCATTGCGGATTCTACAACTGAAGCGGAGTACATTGCTGCACATGAAGCAGCAAAGGAAGCTATATGGCTAAGGAAGTTCATAGGTGAACTTGGTTTAGTCCCCTCCATTAAAGGACCAATAGCCCTGTATTGTGATAATAACGGAGCTATTGCACAGGCAAAGGAGCCTAGACACCACCAGAGAGTCAAGCATGTACTTCGTAGATTTCACCTTCTACGAGAGTTCGTTGAAAGAAAGGAAGTCGAAATAAGCAAAATTGGAACTGATGACAACATATCAGATCCATTGACTAAACCTCTGCCGCAGGCGAAGCACAACTCGCACACTGCAGCTATGGGAATCAAGCATATTGGAGAATGGCTTTAATATCCTTGTTTAATGTTTTAAAGTTTTAGAGTTTAAATCTTTGTAAAACATTATTGGTTAATCATTCACAATAAATGAAGAGAATTCATTTTTCCATTTAATTTGTGGTTTATTAAATGATGAGTCCCTTCAATTTGACGATATATTCAAGATAGACTGTCAGGACCAGTCCTGTGACTAAGAAATGTCTATCAAGTGAACTTGAATGTCAAAGGTTGAAAATGGTCCCTAGTCGTAGTTTTCTATAAAATTGGACGCATAGAAAACGTTAGACGATTAGAATGCAAGATGACTAGTAGTTCTGTTTCTTGAACTATGTGGACATGGCAATGTCATAATCATTTGCATAGATACTTACTTTGGGAAGACTAGTATCGGACAAGACCTATGAAACTTTACTGTAAGAGATGAAAATCTGTCATAAGTAAATTTCATTAAAATTATTAGACACTAAATCCTCAATACCTGAGTGATTTGAGATTACTTGTTTGAGAACTGGTTGCTTTGACGTTGACCAACCGTCGCACCGTAAAAGGAGGCTATAAAGGCAACGCTCAGGTAATCACCTATCAAACGAAGTCTAATCTCAAGATCGCAAGATTGGGATTGTCCTCCCATAAATCGGGATGAGATGCTTAAAAGTTGTACAAGGCCACTCGGAGAGCTAGAAACTGTGAAATGCATGGCCGTGCTCGGATGAATTATAGGCTATGATTATCTGTTTATTTGATCAGTTGAACTCTGAAACCGAGAAACACCTCTGGACATAATAAGGATGACAACTCTTACCTTATGTTCAAGAGCAAGCATCGAGCGACAAAGGAATTAGGAAATGCACACTTGTCCCTAAGGACAAGTGGGAGACTGAAGGAAATAATGCCCTTGGTCCAAGTATGCATTCTATGTTAAGTCTAATAAGTGCGGTTCAGTATTAATTAACAAGTTAATAATTCAGTGAGATCAAGTGAGCTGAATGCCTAGCTAGAGGCCGCTTCAGTTCAAGTGGAATTAATGATATTAATCCACAGCTTACTCTTGACTGAACCCGTAGGGTCACACAAATAGTACGTAAACGGATCAAGTATTTAATGGCATTAAATACTCTATCTATGGATATTCGGAATCGACGGATCTTGGTTTCAGTGGGAGCTGAGATCGTCACAAGCAAGAAATGAATACTCCGGAAACGATGATATTGCCGGAAACGGAAATATGGATCGTATCGGAAATATAAATATTATCCAAGTCGTAGATGTTGCCGGAAACGGAAACATGGTACGTATCGGAAAATATTATCGGAAATGGAAATATTGCCGGAATCGGAAATATTGCCGGAAACGGAAATATTGTCATAATAGGAAATATTATCGGAATCGGAAAATAATTCCGGAAACGGAAATATTAAATATTTGTTCGAAACGGAAATTGATTCCAGAATCGGAAATATTAAATATTGTTCGTATCGGAAATGAATTCCGGAACCGGGAATTTAATCGGAAGCGTGTCGTACGAATAAGCATCGGACGAGGCCTGCCGGACGAGGGCCCAGCACGAAGCCAGGCCATCGCCCAGCAAGCCAAGCGCGCCACACGAACAGCCAAGGCCACGCCAGGCCCAACGCAAGGCCAGGCCCAGCAGGCCATGGCAGCGCGCGCAGCGCGCGCAGCGATGGGCTGCGAGCTGTGCTGCTGTTCACGTGGGCTTGCGGCTCGCGTGGGCCGAGCGGCCGTGTGGGCTGTGCGCGGGCATGGCCTGCACGCTCGTGGGTCATGCTCGTGTAGAGTTTGTGTTCACATACGAAACCTAAATTGTATAGGATTTGTTTGATGATTAAATTCCTAATCCTAAAAGGATAAAATTTTTCTTTGCCTTTAAAAAAAAGGTATGAAGTTTTTTTGTTTGTTTGTTTCTTCCTTTGGTTCTACTATAAGAAACACTGTATTCGTCAAGTGAGTTATCTCTCTCGGGAGTTTGTATGAGTAATTCGATGGACAACATCCCTTTCAACTGAGATATTTTTCATACACAGGATTCGAATTCGAGACCTTGGTTAAGAAACAACAAATCGTTAATCACTTACCCCAACTCCAGTTGATTTATGAAGTTTTTCTTTTGGAGGCACCGTACCGTTTTGTGACACCACTAATCCACTATCAAGTATCAACAGATGTCATCCCCATCGATTTTGTTGCTTTTCTACAAGTTCGGTATGATGAGACAAGGTTGTCTAAATCAATACAACTATACATATGTACAACCTCCTTGAGGACAATAGCAACAAAAAAAAAAAGGAACAAGTGATGTTGATAATTAACAGGATGTAAGAATATTTTTTCCTTATGGACGGTAACAGACTTACATACTAATGGAAAAGCGTAATATTATAAAACTCGGAAAAAAAAACTCATGACATCGATAACGAGAGTTTGATGTCCTACTCAGTTGTTCACTTAATTTATTTTCACTTATTTCAAATAAGTTCATGAATAGTAAGGATTATCCAAATATAATTTATAATTAAATAAGTCTGCGTAAGATAAAACAGGTAAAAATCAGGTATAAAAAACGCACCCAGACTCGTACTATTCCATAAACGAGTATTTATACGGGCTAATACAATAGTTCATGTTATTGCCGCGGCTCATGTTATTGCCGCGGCTCATGTTATTACAACTGGTTTTGCTAATGCTATACCTTATTGCAAAGAGAGTTTTTTTGTATAGTGAATTAGGATGTCAAATTCAACGATATCTGGTTCACCTCATGCATGAATACATTGCTTTTTCTCTCCTTGTGATCCAATGTTGCCTCTCATCATCTGCAAGGATTCTGTAGATTTTTTCACCCATAACGAATAGCCTAGTTTTTTTACCAATAAAAAAACAAAGAGTTTCTTAATTGTGAGAAATCTGAAACGACGAGAGAAACATTAGTAGAGAATAAAATGGAATTTCTTAAAATGAAATTTCTTTTGTTAATGTTTAGTTAATTATAGGAAACAAAATTGCATGTTGTTATAGAAACAATGTATCCCATTGTTTAATTAGTTTTTTTAATTCATTATAAATGTGTAGAAGTGTAATGTATAATTCATTCAAAACAATTCACATCATAAAAGCTTAACTTAAGAAAAGTTAATTTATTTCTTTCTTACGTTATATTTATTATTTCCTTCATAAGGGTTGTTTGTTTATCCACCAAATATTATTTATATGTGAAGTATCGATTTCATATTATTTAATAGAAGCCAAATTTTCGTTGTGAGCTCTAACAATTGGTATCAAGAGCCAACGTCAAAATATTAAGTTGTGACATTTTTTTTTATTTTGAAAAATATTTATAATGGCTTATACTAGTGGAACGGTAAAGGCTGGGAAATATGAAATTAAAGTTCAATGGGAAATATAATTTTTCCTATTGTAGTATGCAAATGAAAAATTTCCTAATTTCACAAAAGCTGCACAAAGTGCTAGCGGGAAAAGAACAAAAACCCGGATATATGAAGGATGAGGATTGGGAAGAGTTAGATCTTGAAGCACGAGAAGCCATAATCTTGTGCCTTGAAAGGGATATTGCATTCTTGGTAAATGAAGATGCAACGGCTTCTGGCGTGTGGGCAAAGTTAGAGACAAATTTCATGCAAATCTAACAAACAGGATCTATCTAAAATCCAAATTGTATACATGTAAGATGGAAGAAGGCGCCTCAATTCGGAAGTATATCAATAAGTTTGATATATAGGATTATATCAGATTTAAAGGATATAGATGTGAAGATTGATAAGGAAGACCAAGCGCTCCTGCTATTACTTTCATTACCAAAGTCCTATGATAATCTAGTTCAAACATTAATGCTTGTAGGTGATACTCTAACCATGGATGAGACTAGAACATCACTTTTAGCGGATGATCTTCGAAAGGTTTCTACAAGTGGGATGATGTCTAGTAGTGGAGGAGAATACAGGGAACAAGCTCAGGGATTGTTTACAACTAGAGGAAGGACCAATGAAAGAGGAAGAGGCGAGGGAGGAAAGTCTAGATCAAAATCTAGACCTCTTGCGGAAAGACCATGTTTCTGATGTGGTGAGCTTGGACATTTTAAAGCAAATTGCACAAATAAGAGGGTTGCATTCAAGACGCCGTACAACAACAACTGCAGAGGAAAACAACAAGAAAAATAAGAGGCAAGTTTTGTCTCAAATGACGAGGAAGACTATTGTTATTCCGTTTCAGAATAATGCACTGAAATATATGGTAAGTGGATGCTTGATTCAGGAGCATCACACCATATGTGCCCAAACAGAAAGTGGTTTACAACTTATCAAAATTTGGACGGTGGCACAATTTTGATGGGAAATGATCATGCTTGCAAGACTGTCGGGTTAGGTAATATTCGATTCACGATACATGATGGAACAATAAAAAACTTGAAGAATGTGAGACACATCCCAGATTTGCGGAAAAACCTTATCTCTCTTGGGTTGAGAAAATGGTTGCAAAATAGCCATGGAAAATGGAGTATTAAAAGTTGTTCGTGGTTCCTTGGTACTGATGAAGGGGATTCATCACGGTACTCTTTATCATATTTTGGGGACAACTGTTACAGGTGATTTACTAGTTGGAATCAATGGAAGTAAAGACCAAACAGAATGCAAGAGGATATGGCACATGCGCTTTGGGCATATGTCGGAAAAAGATTTATCGTTGCTTAGTGGACAAGGTTTGTTGGAGAATATGAAGAAACCACAAATGGAATTTTGTGAACATTGTGTGTATGGTAAAACACACAGGGTGAAGTTCTCTACAAGCAAGCACAAAAGCAGAGGGTTGTTAGACTATGTGCATATGGATGTTTGGGGTCCGGCTAAAGTTTCTTCCAAGGGTGGTTCCAGGTACTTTGTTACATTTGTTGATGATTATTCTAGATATTATTGGATATATTTTCTGAAGCATAAGAATGAGGTATTCGACATTTTCAAGCGGTGGAAAGCAATGGTTGAGAACAGAACGAGTCGAAAGCTAAAAATTATGTGGTCTAATAATGGTACGGAGTACACAGAGGGAGCTTTCAAGGAGTTTTGTGATCAGAAAGGCATTGTGAGACACTGGATATTTAGAGACACACCACAAAATAATGGAGTCGTGGAAAGACTGAATCGTACACTACTTGAGAAGGCTGGGTGTATGCGCTCTAATTAAGGTTAGGCAAAGAATAATGGGTAGCATCGGTTGCTACAACTTGCTATATAGTGAACCGATCACCACATTCTTAGTTAGATAGTGACATTCCTTATAGGGTGTGGTTAGAGGAACATGAAGATTACAAGAGACTTAGAGTCTTTGGGTCCACAACTTATTATCATGTCAGGGATAACAAGCTTGATGAAAGAGCCAAGAAAGCGATATTCTTGGGGTATCTTAAAGGCGTTAATGGCTATCGTCTTTGGAGTATAGAGGATTCTAAATTTATAATCAGCAGGTGATGTTGGGACTACTTCAAATAATCAAGTGGTAGAGATAGCATCTAGAGACCAACCAGATTCTAGTCATGTTCGGGTGGAGCATTCCGATGTTAATCTAACTGACGAGGAAGTTGATCTTGAACATGAGAAGTTTCGGTGGGAAAATGTACATGTGTTACAACAAGAGCAGCAGGAATGTTTGGAAACCACTAGGCCAAAGAGGAATTATAAATCAGTTTAGAAGTTTGGGTTAGACAAACCTCTGAGACAGTATGGGCAGGTTAACTTGGTAGAATATGCACTCTCGGTGGTGGATGATGAGCCAGTCACCTTCAAACAAGCTATCAAAGACAAGGATAGAGAGAGTTGGTTGGTTTCTATGGAGGAAGAGATGCAATATCTTCAGAAAAATAAGACATGGGAGGTAGTACCATTGCCCGTGGGAAAGAATGCTATTGGTTTTAAGTGGGTGTATCAAAGAAAAGAGGATCCTTCCAAGACAGATAGTATAAGATATAAGGCTAGGATAGTGGCCAAGGGATTTTCACAGAAAGAAGGTGTTGATTACAATGAGATATTTTCTCCGGTGGTAAAACTGTTAGGTTATGAATAATACAAACAATATAATTCATGCGGAAAAACCATAAAGCCAGGAATCCAAATTAATTGCCATATAGTAAATTAGCATAATTTAGCATACATACTATGTGATGTGTGTCTTCCCTAGCTGCTCCTGAACCGAACAAGAATAAGTACAGGACTCCAAATGTCGCCCCTCCGTAGATAGTCCACAACACGTTCGGATCCGCCTTAGATTCAAACAACTAGAATACTCTCTAAGGTTTTATGTGCACTCGGGAAACTCACAACGTTGATAGGCAAGTATTAAAATATCCCTTGAATTTAATGTGTTGGAATGAGTTCTAAATTGTGATCATGAATCACATATTTATAGGGTGGAAATAAGGAATTACGATCCTACTAGGAATCAAATAACTAAATCTATTAGGACTCTAGTTAATTAATAATATTAGAATTCTAGGGACAATCAAATATTAAGTATTTCAGATCTACCCTTAATGTCTAATTTTAGTAGAGTTAGGAAAACTATAACTTGTCGCCCAAACTACTTGTCACGCAAGTAGCTTGGCGCATAAGCTTGCTTAGCGTGCAAGCAACCGGCAGGCCAAAGGCCTTGCAGCGTGTGGCCTAAGCCCACGTTGTTGCGCAATGCTTGGCGTCAAGCCATAGCACGCGGCCCAAGAGCTGGGCGCTGCTGCACTTGCTCGGCCCAAGCGTGCTTTCTCTACGCGGGCTTGCTTGGCGTTGGACCGGGCGCTTGCGTCTGCGTCTCGCAAGCTCGTCACGCTTCCGATTCGTTTTCCGATTCCGGAATTCATTTCCGATTCGAACAATATTTACGTTTCCGTTAATATTTCCAATTCCGACAATATTTTCCGATTCCAGTAAAATATTCCCGTTTCCGACAATATTTCCGATTCCGATAATATTTCCAATTCCGGTAATACTTCCGATTATGGCAATATTTCCATTTCCCATAATATTTTCCGATACAAACCATATTTCCTTTTCCAGATATATCTTCGACTTGGATAATATTTATATTTCCCTTATTCTGCCTTTTCACGATTTCAGCTCCCACTGGAACCGAGATCCGTCGTTTCCGAATGTTCATAAATGGAGTACTTAATGAATAATATATTCACTTAAATTTTTGATACGTTCAAGTACTATTTGTGTGACCCTACGAGTTCAGTCAAGAGTAAGTTGTGGATTAATATTATTAATTCCACTTGAACTGAAGCGGCCTCTAGCAAGGCATTCAGTTCACTTGATCTCACTGAATTTATTAACTTGTTAATTATTACTGAACCGCATTTATTAGACTTAGCATTGAATGCATACTTGGACCAAGGGGATTATTTCCTTCAGTCTCCCACTTGTCCTTAGGGACAAGTGTGCATTTCCTAATTCCTTTGTCGCTTGATGCCTGCTCATGAACATAAGGTAAGAGTACTCATCCTTATTATGTCCAGAGGTATTTCTCGGTTTCAGAGTTCAACTGATCAAATAAACAGATAATCATAGCCTATGATTCATCTGAGCACGACCATGCATTTTTCAGTTTCTAGCTCTCCGAGTGGCCTTGTACAACTTTCAGCATCTCATCCCGATTTATGGGAGGACAATCCCAATCTTGTGATCTTGAGGTTAGACTTTGTTTGATAGGTGATTACCTGAGCGTTGCCGTTATAGTCTCCTTTTACGGTGCGACACTTGACAACGTCAAAGTAACCAGTTCCCAAACAAGTAATCTCAAATCACTCAGGTATTGAGGATTAGTGTCTAACAATGTAATGAAATTTACTTATGACAGATTTTTATCTCTTACAGTAAAGTTTCATAGGTCTGTCCAATACTAATCTTTTCAAGTAAGTATCTATGCAAATGATTGCCACATTGCCATGTCCACATAGTTCAAGAAACAGAACTACTAGTCATCTTGCATTCTAGTCGTCTAGCGTTTTCTATGCGTCCACCTTTATAGAAAACTTCTGACCAAGGACCTTTTCAACTTTTGACATTCAAGTTCAATTGATAGACATTTCTTAGTCACATGACTGGCCTGACAGTCTATCTTGAATATATTGTCAAATTGAAAGGACTCATCATTCAATACTAAACCAAGATTAAATGGAATATGAAAATACATTTCATATATGATAAATGTTCAACCCCAATTTTTACAACCATGGGCCCCTAACCCATCTTTAAAACAACTAATGGAATTCAAAACTATGCTTTATTTCCAGTGCCACAATGTGAGTATTGATTCTCACTTGTTGCATAGGTTTAGTTATCATGCTTTGCCCATCTAAATATCCTTTTAATCAATGTCTTTTGAGAAGGATGATAAGATCTTTTGAGTATGTTTATCATGTGATCTAGTCTTTTCTTGCTTCATTAGTCGTTCTACGCATTTCTCAATGAAGAACCATCAAGTCATCAGACATGTGATTCACCCAAGTTCAGTGAAGAACTCTTTAATGTAAACAACTCTGTTTCATTGCTTCTTAGGCAATAATTACTTTTACTTCAACTGTATAGGTTGCTAGTGATGCTTTGTTTGGATTTTACTTATCCAAGCAGTTCACAGATATGTGGATGACTTTCCATCTGTATCTTAGAACATAGAAATTAATATTTTAATTTCCCACGCAACAATTCATGGTCTCCAACATGTTGCCATTTCAAACCACGATGCGTATAGCTCGTTCTTGCCAATGGTTAATTCCAAAGGGATCTTGCTTGATCCTTTTTCAGTGTTTATGCGTGTAGCATCAATATTTAACATATATTTATTTCCTTGAATCAATAAATATTCCTATTTACCTTTTCAAGTACCAAAAGTTTTTCTTGATCTCAATCTACTTGATCTTTACTTTGACCAATAGAGATTGGTATGTGTTCGTTATGCCTAAAGCCATACGATACATTTTTGGCGATCCTTATATTATATAATACATGATAAATTCTTTTGCAGAATAATTCCCAATTGAATTCTATCCATGTAACTTTAGCTCATTCAGTTCCAGTAGACATTGAATCTAGCTAAATTCTTTAATATATAATATAGGTGAAAAATCTCATGTAGATCCTTTGATGTTTAACTTAGTAAATGCTTATACATAGTTCAAACATTCATTACTTAGATTTATTCATATGGGTTGAATACCTCAAATGGAGTCTTTCGTGTTTGATTTAGTAAATTCCATTACTTAATCTAAAACAATATTATAAGATCTTTGTAAATGGATCTTAATACCCAGTATGTACTAAGTTTCGCCTTGGTCCATCATTGATGAGTAATTTCAAATCTAAGTCATTAGCATTTGAATGTTATTTCACAATAGAGAGATATGTGTGTGATACACATAGGACCAATTAAGTTTTACGTACTCCCACTAAACTTCTTATATACCTATAAGATTCATGTACATTTTATGAAACTAAAATACTTATTAGCTTCACTAAAATACAGTTCCAATTCCCAATTGCTTGCTTAAATCCATACCCAAATTTCATAATCTAGCATTCATTTTAAGCATTATTTGGATCCACAAATCCTATGACACATCATGTACATAGTTTATTCCAAATTTGATTGAGGAATACGTTTTGTCATCCAATTGCCATATGTGCCAATATGAAATCATTGCTTGATTTATAGACTTGAGCATTACGATTATGCATGAGGTTTCAACACAATCCACGCCATGAATTTTCTTGTAACCTTTAGCAACTAATCTAGCTTTGTGTGTGAACACACTTCCATGTTTGATGGTTTTTATCCTTAAAAAACAATTTGCAACCAATAGGTGTTAATATATATTCTTGCAAATCAACAAAATTTCAATTTTGTCATCAAACATTGATTATGTTTTATGGCCTTTAACCATCTAAAACATTTGAGTCTATATATGGCCTCTAACCATTTTAGGGAATCTAGGTTTCGTCATAGCTTTCTTACAAGTCACAAACTCATTAATCTACATGATAATTGTTTGACTGCAAGTTGTAGGTTTCTTCACTATCTAATAGAAAAATCTCATAGTTTCAGTGACCCGAACTCTATGCCTACTTGGGTATAGAACATCAAACAATAGAATATCAAAAGACACTTGAAAGTCCTTTGAATATTTTGTTCTCCTTGAAGCACTTGTAAAGTCTTCTCAGATATGTCCATTCTTTAAAGCCACTTCTAAAGTCCTTAAAGAATAAGTGTTCGGATTTTCTAAAGAACTTCGAAAAGCCTCCGGAATGTCCGTTTTATGTTTGTTGTTCGCCTCGAAGACCTTTAGAGTTATATTTTCTCCCACTTGTCATTTTGGAAACGAATTTCCAAAAGGACACTATTTCGAGCAAACAAACATTATGTTCTCAAAAATTCGTGGTAGAAACAATACCCTTGTGTCTCATTTGAATAAATCACAATGAAACATATATCTATACCTGGGCCTTAGTTTGTTGGAAAACAAACACTAAGCTCCCACTGAGTTCAAGAACTCTTTAGATATATATACTATTGAAAAAGTATTCTGAAATTATTTTTCAATACCTTTGACGAATTTGGTTTAGTTTGGTGGTAGTTGAGCATTTTGTTTTAGAAATTATAGGAAAATTCTTTGCGAATCATCATTGATCGAATCAAATACCAATTGACATCGATCATTCCAATTTAGATATATCCATATCTTATGGAGTTCGATCGTGAAATTACAACACACAATCATTGATGATCATTCTTGGTATAAGTAATCATTAACATGATCTAAGCTAGATCTTTATGATTTCTTGCCAAGTGGACGTTTTTATAGTCTTCTATGAATCTTTGAACTAGCCAAATAGATTCAAAATTATATCACTTTGAGTAAATAAATCCATATTCACTCAAAACCATGTGAAATAATAAAGTCATAAAATATTTCTTTAGCTTTGAACTCCATTGTCTAGGTGTTCTAACAATAGTTCATATCTTTTGTTACTTTCAACAAGACTAGCTTGTCTTAAATTGGTCTAGAAATCAATCTACTTTCAAAAGTCCATCAAAATAGAGCTTTTGAATGTTACCTTGTTGATATGGTCTAAGAAACAATGCTAAAGGTTAGTGGAACTCAAATCAAGTGATTGATATGAACCTGGTAAAGTTCTTATTGTTAAAGAGTTATTTTTTTTAATCAAGCATATTGACTCAACCCGTAAATGACCATTTCATCCAAATAAACAAACAAACATTATTTTTGTTTTTCTTGAATGTGAGTCTTTCTGTGTTTGAAAACAGAAATTTAGGTATGTTGATTATGGAACACAATAGCCATTAAGTTCCAGCCTTGAAAGGACTTAAAACAAACTAGATGACCCTACAACTAATGTAGCAATGCCATGCTTCATTTCCCACTTGTAGGTCATTAGTGTAGCCTAGCTTCCATTGTTTGAGTTATATATTACCGAAGTAAGAACCTCAAGCGGTATATGATATTAAGGAATTTTGATTGCTAGGTCACTTCTCTTTAAACATAAACTTATAGGTAGAAACGGAATCGTAAATTCCTTTTATTTGTTCCTTGATTTCCTATTTCTTGTATCCTTACCATTTTATTTATGTTGAATATTCTGTTTCAACTAGATGATCTTACCAGAAGCTTCTAAAGTTCTCTAAGAATCGATCTATTAGAACGTCTAGGGACTAGACTCATTCGGGAATTAAATGGACAAAGATATTAGGTTGTTAACCATTGGTAAAGCTGAGCGTTTAAACTCAATGCTTTATGATCTCAAAACTAGATTGTTTTTTGAATCCACAAGCACCAATCGGGTTTCCATTCGACTTTGATTCTCAAAAACAACCATAAAAGTCTCTATAAGAAACGTACATTTTAAATTGCTCATTTTCTCTCATTTTCGTGAATCGTTCTTAGATTCACTACCAATCGAGGAAATTTACTGTTACCTTTCTAAAAGGATTTAATGTAGTGAAAGATATTTAAATATAAACAATAATTAAAACATACATCGAAGCATGCAAAGTCTAAACATTTATCATGAGTAATAACATGAAAATTAAAGCAATCATGCAATTTAAACATGTCATTGGCATTTTATTCGAGTTTTTGTGTTCCGTCAGGTGTGAATAAAATGAATCCATAATCCTTAAATCATTGAATAATTAAGCACATTATGTATTTTGACTCAATTCTAAAATATTTTAGGTAAGAAAATCCGTTGCTAATAGTCTAAAAACTACTCTTGGTTGATAGGTACGTCTAAGAACTTATTAGGTAAACCTATCCCATTTGCCACGACATAAAAGGGGTCCTTACTTATATCGTTGAGTTTTACCAAAACTAACATGTACTCACAATTATTTTTGTACCTTACCCCTTTAGAATCAACAAGTAACACCTCGCTATGGCGGAAAACTATTACTTAGATTGATGTAAAGGTTATCGAAGTAAGCGTTGTTATGGAATGGCACCTTTTAACTCAAATTTTAAAGTTTGGAACTTAAGGCTCTGACTATGTTGGTTAGATTTTAAGTGAACTAAAATATTTAATCATGCAACATAATCAAGCCAAAATCTCATGCATTATTAAGACATATTTAAAGCAATAAATAACTTAAAGCATGCATAAGATTTAAATGTGATCTAGTATGGCCCGACTTCATCTTGAAGCTTCAACTTCAAACTCCGCCTTGAAAATGGAATGGAAACTCCGTCTTGAATTTCACCATGGGAGGCACCATTTTCTTCAAATAAGATATGCTATAAATAAAACTAATTACAACTATTTGATGGTACGCACACAATATTTAAATAATAACTTTGGTGCATAAGACCAATTTTACATTCAAATGAATGGTACGCAGACCATATTTACTATCCTATTTGGGCTATACTAGTCACTTTCCATGACCTGCAAAACAGTACATTTACAATATATCATTCATCCATTCATTTATCAATGAATGGCCCGCATAGCAAGTTAGAAGAAAAATCATGCATCACATAAACATTTGCAGCAACTAATCAAAGGTTCCAACAATCTACAAATTATTCAACCTTATTAGTTCTGATCGAGTTGTTTTAACCTTAAAGGATTGTAGACCTAATCAAGAGTTTAATGAATAAAAGCTCCCACTAAAACCAAGAATTTATATGCTTTACAAATTTTAAACATAAAATTGTATTTCCTAGTCCAACCGGAAACTTACAAATTTAATTAAAATTTAAAGCTCATATAAAATAATTTTAAATCCCTTAATATTATTTTCAGTTGATTAAAATTAATTAATTATATTTTATCAAGGTTTTAATTTTAATAAAATAATTAATATAAAATAATTTATAATAATTAAATTAATCAAAATTAAATTCCGAGAAAAAATTAAATTACGATATTAAATTTAATTAAAATCGTTTTCAACCGAAAAATTAAACGAACGACCCCACGTGCCAAGGCAAGGCCGTAGGCCGAAGCCCACGCCTCGCCCAAGCAGCCACGCCGCAGCGCCATGGCCGCGTGCACAAGGCAACGCCCATGGCCTGCTTTGTCGCTGGCCGAGTGACGCACCACATCAAGCAACGCACCAGCTCTGTTGTGCTTGCTGCTGCGCGCTGGGCAGGGGGCTTGGCTTCGCGGCACACGAGCTCCCTTGCTCGTTATGCTGCTGCCTCGCCTCTTGCCTTGCGCTACGATGCATCGTCGCCTTGCTCGGTCACCCGCACAGCACACATCGCACAGGCCCGTGCCCGCGCGCATGCTCGTGCTTGCTCATTGCTTCGTACTTCATGGGCGACGAGCTCCCTTGCTCGTCGTCGCATGCCCGCACTATGCAACACCCCTTAAGGGTAACACTTAGCTTCCATTGCTTCGTGCGTGCAAGATTGGTGACCGATTTATAAAAATTAATAACGTTTATATTTTAATTTAACGACAAATTAATAATCCATATTAATTTCACTAAATTTAGGCGAAAAAATCAAAAATTTATTATTCAAATTAATTTCCGATTACATATATTCTTAGGGATTAAAATCTAGGTCATAAAATTTTAAAACTTTTCAATTTTAACAAATTTTATGGTGGTTTTTAATCATAGGATCCTAATTAAATTATCAATAAATTATGAAATTCAAAACAAATTCTAAATTATTTGAAATTCAACGAATTAATTACAATTACAAATTAGGTTGTATAATTAACAAGATTAGGCCTTAAAATTGTTAAACATATACATTAGGTCAATCATAGATTCAAGATTTACATACAAGATTCGCAAATATTCAATTTAACATCATAAAAATTACAAATTTTGCATTCGAAAAACTAAAACCTCCGAAAAGTTATAGTTAGGCTTCGAATTAATTTGGGAATTCTGGGTTCGGCATCAAATTATGATTTTTGTCAAAATTTTAAACGTCGTTTACATGCGAAATTCACTATAAAAACATAAGATTTTGACCATTATTGACAAAACTTCCGAAAAATCCTGCGAACATATAATCAAATAATCGCACGAATTTTCAATTAATTACATACACGAAATTAATCACCCCTTTAATTCATTGCAAATGTATAAAATGTAATCCATGTTAGCTATAATTGATTATGGAATTAATTAGAGGCTCGTGATACCAATGTTAGGTTATGAATAATATAAACAATACAATTCATGCGGAAAAACCATAAAGCCAGGAATTCAAATTAATTGCCACATAGTCAATTAGCATAATTTAGTATACATACTATGTGATGCGTGCCTTCCATACCTGCTCCCGAACCGAACAAGAACAAGTACAGGACTCCAAATGTTGCCCCTCCGTAGATAGTCCACAACACGTTCGGATCCGCCTTGGATTCAACCAACTAGAATATTCTCTAAGGTTTTCTGTGCACTCGGGAAACTCACAATGGTGATAGGCAAGTATTAAATTCTCCCTTGAATTTAATGTGTTGGAATGAGTTCTAAATTGTGATCATGAATCACATATTTATAGGGTGGAAATAAGGAATTACAATCCTACTAGGAATCAATTAACTAAATCTATCAGGACTCTAGTTAATTAATAATATTAGAATTCTAGGGACAATCAAATACTAAGTATTTCAGATCTACCCTTAATGTTAATTAGGAAAACTATAACTTGTGGCCGAAACTACTTGCCGCGCAAGTAGCTTGGCGCATAAGCTTGCTTAGGGCATGCAAGCAACCGGTCGGCCAAAGGCCTTTCATCGTGTGGCCTAAGCCCACGTTGTTGCGCAATGCTTGGCGTCAAGCCACAACACGCGGCCCAAGAGCTGGGCGCTGCTGCACTTGCTCGGCCCAAGCGTGCTTGCTCTACGCGGGCTTGCTTGGCGTTGGGCCTGCCGCTTGCGCTGGGCCTTGCGTCTCGCAAGCTCGTTCGTCGAGCATTTGCACGTCACGCTTCTGATTCGTTTTCCGATTCCAAAATTTATTTCCGTTTCGAACAATATTTACGTTTCCGTTAATATTTTCGATTCCGTTTTCCGATTCCGGTAATATTTCCGTTTCCGGCAATATTTCCGATTCCGAGAATATTTCCAATTCTGGTAATATTTCCGTTTCCGGCAATATTTCCGATTCTGAAAATATTTCCATTTCCGATAATATTTTCCGATACGAACATATTTTCGTTTCCGGAAATATCTTTGACTTGGATATTATTTATATTTCCCTTACTTTGCCTTTTCACGATTTCAACTCCCACTGGAACCGAGATCCGTCGTTTCCGAATGTTCATAAATGGAGTACTTAATGAATAATATATTCACTTAAATATTTTATCCGTTCACGTACTATTTTTGTGACCCTACGGGTTCAGTCAAGAGTAAGTTGTGGATTAATATTATTAATTCCACTTGAACTGAAGCGGCCTCTAGCTAGGCATTCAGTTCACTTGATCTCACTGAATTTATTAACTTGTTAATTAATACTGAACCGCATATATTAGACTTAGCATTGAATGCATACTTGGACCAAGGGCATTATTTCCTTCAAAAACATACTTCTATTCGGGAGCTATTAAGTCTTGTTGCTCATGGTGATCTTGAGTTGGAACAACTTGATGTGAAGACAACCTTCTTACACGGTTATTTGGATGAGGAAATCTATATGTATAAACCTGAGGGATACGAGGTTGAGGGTAAAGAGAGTCAAGTATTTCTCTTAAGGGAATCACTTTATGGATTGAAGCAATCTCCTCGACAGTGGTACAAGGCAAGGTTGTCAGGACCGGGATCCTACCTTGGATCGTTGATGGGGGGTAGGATCGGATCGGTAGAATCGGATCGTAGAATCGTAAGATCCTACTAAATAATAAAAATAATATTTATATTATTAAAATGTAATGTAAAATCAAGTATTCAAGTAATCTTAATACTTAAAGATAATTTTTTTTGCTCACATAAGATGTACTTGTGTAGATTCAAGTGCAATTAAAAATATTTGCGCAAAGTTTTTGAAATTTAGATTTTAGTTATGACCAACTTCAAATCTTAATTGATAAAATTATATGAATTTCTTTACTTTTTAGTAAAAATGATACTTCTTTTTTTATAATTAATTTATTGATAGAAAAATATGATATTTCTAATGATATGTGATTATGAACTACATAGTATTTAGTAATAAGAAAAATGATTTATTAACTTGAAATATTGTATGTTGAATTGAATCGTTGGATCGGATCGTAGGGTCGTAGGATCGTGTTAAGATCCTACCACTAAAGTTTTTTCTCGAGGTAGGATCGTAAGATCCTACACAAATTAAGATCCTCCCTAAGATCCGGATCGGTGGCGTGTTTTTGGATCGTAGAGTCGTAGAATCGTAAGATCCGGATCGGGAGTTTAACAACCATGGTACAAGGGATTTGATACCATTATGTTATAGCAAGGGTTTTCTAGAAGTAATTATGATTGTTGTGTATACATTCGTAAAATTCGTAGAGGTGATTATATTTATCTTCTATTGTATGTGGACGAGATGCTTATTGCTTCAAAAACAAGGTGGAGATAAATAGTTTTAAAACACAACTCGGTGAAGAGTTTGAGACAAAAGATAAGGGCGCTGCAAAGAATATACTGGGTATGGAGATTAGAAGAGAGAGATCAAATTGAAAATTATTCTTGAGCCAGAAAGGCTACATTGAGCGGGTTATTTAAAGGTTTGGAATGAAAGGGGCTAAGTCAGTGGTAACTCCATTGACTCCACATTTTAGACTTTATAGTAAACAATCTCCCACTACAACAGAAGATAATACATACATGGATAATGTACCTTATGCTAGTTCAGTTGGCAGTTTAATGTACGCCATGGTGTGTACACGTCTAGATATTTCCCAAGCGGTTAGTGTTGTTAGTAGATTCATGGCGAATCTAGGAAACACACATTGGGAACCTGTGAATGTATTTTAAGGTACTTAAAGGATACCGCTGACACGGGTGTGTGCTTTGGTGCAGATACATGTTAGGTAAATGGTTTTGTTGATTCTGATTATTCCGGTGATCCAGATAAATGACGATCTACTACTGTTTATGTGTTTAAAATACATGGTGCTCCAGTTAGTTGACGATCAATGTTACAGGCCACCGTGGCTCTATCTACTACAAAGGTCGAGTACATGGCTATGGTAGAAGGAGTCTAGGAAGCATTGTGGTTGTGGGGACTTCTAGATCATTTGAGGTTGAAGCAGGAATGTATGAATCTGAGTTGTGACAGCCAAAATGCAATTCATTTGGTTAAGAATCAGGTTCATCATGCTCGTACCAAGCATATAGATGTAGTATATCATTTTGTTCGAGATGTTATAGAGGAAGGTAGTATCTCTCTTATGAAGGTGCATACAAACGAGAACCCTACATATATGTTAACCAAAGTTGTGTTAGGAAGTAAGTTCCAACATCGTTTGGAATTTCTAAATATTGTCCCATGTTAGGTATTACATGGAAAGATAAAAGGAACTACGATTGGTTTGATCCCGATCGAGGGTACGTAGGCAATCATTGTCAGAATGGTGCAACCGGATACGAAAGAAGCAATTTGTTCGTCCAAAATTTAAATATTCTTAAATTATGAACGAGATGGAGAATTGTGAGAAATGTGAAACGACAAGAGAAACATAAGGAGAGAATAAAATATAATTTCTTAAAATGATATTTCTATTGTTAATGTTTAGTTAATTATAGGAAACAAGATTGTCGGTTGTTATTGAAAAATGTAACCCATTGTTTAATTAGTTTTTTTAATTAATTATAAATGTGTAGAAGTGTAATGTAGAATTCATTCAAAACAATTCACATCATAAAAGGTTAGCTTAAGAAAAGTTTATTTCTTTCTTACGTTATATTTGTTATTTCATTCATTAGGATTGTTTGTTTATCCACCAAATATTATTTATTTGCGAGGTATCGATCTCATACTTCCTCCGATTTTTAATACTCGCAATGTTTGTGATTTCTACACTATTCACATATTATACTTTGACCATTGTTGGTGATTTATACATAAGATAAAACATAGTCATGTGAGATTTTGTTAGATTCGTTCTAATGTGTATTTTAAAATAATAACTTTTTCTAATTTTTGCCTAAAGAGAATTAAAGATATTTATGATCAAAGTTGTGCATTAGCATGCGTGAAAGTGAAAAACGTTACGAGTAAAAATAAATGGATGAAGTATTATCTAGTAGAAGCCAAATTTCCACTGCAAGCTCTAACGTAACATTAATCTAACCAGGAAGTCAAAGGCAACAAAGTTCTTTTTCCATCTAAGTAGCAGGAATTCATTTATATTGTTGATTGTATTGTTTTATATGCATGCCAATAACATATTGGTGAGACGTATAAATGTATAATATTACCAAAATGATTTATTTATTTTTGCAGATAATTAATTATGTTCTGATTGTTCTCCGTAAAATATGGTAAGGAGATCAGAGATCCATTGCTAAAATAACTAAAAATGACAGGGAGACGAATAGAGAGGTTCATAATGTCAATGAAACTTTAATATGCTGTAACATACTTCGTATTGGGTAAGTACAAATAGTTTCATTGACATTATGGACCTCCCTATTCGTTTCATTGAAAGATAACGTGTACAACGGGATCACTCAATACTCAATACTCAATACTCAATACTCAATACTCAATTACAAACTACTTCTACTTTGATTTCCTTTTCTAATCTTTGCGTTTCTTTAAGCATGTAAAAAAAAAAAAACATTATGAACCTCCCTATTGAGGGAGGCTAATCAGCGGCACAATTACCTCATACCCACCTTAAAATAAAAAAAAATAAAAAATATGGCCCACATTTAAATAAATGTGTAAAAGTGTTGCTAACTTGGTATATATTGTCATTGGTAATATAAGTACAGCGCGTCTCCTGTGAGACCAGTCACACCATCAACTTGATGGTGTGACGAGCGTGAAACCAATAGCGTACCTCCCCTAAAACTATAAAAAAAGAAAGTAACAGATCTAAACTATAGAATTAACATACCTAAACTAAAAAAGTACCTCCTCTAAAATTATTAAAAAAAAAGTAACATGTCTAAACTATAGAAGTAACATACCTAAACTAAAAATGTACCTCCACTAAAACTATTCCGTATAAAAAAAAGTAACATGTATAAACTATAGAAGTAACGTACCTAAACTAAAAAAAATACCTCCTCTAAAATTATTTAAAAAAAAAGTATCATGTCTAAATTATAGAAATAACACACCTAAACTAAGAAGGTATCTCCCCTAAAACTACTCTGTATAAAAAAAGTAACATGTATAAACTATAGAAGTAACATACCTAAACTAAAAAAAGTACTTCCTCTAAAATTATATATAAAAAAAAAAAAGTAACATGTCTAAACTATAGATGTAACATACCTAAACTAAAAAAGTATCTCCCCTAAAACTACTACGTATAAAAAACGTAACATGTATAAACTATAGAAGTAATATACCTAACGTAAAAAAAGTACCTCCTCTAAAATTATAAAAAAAAGTAACATGTCTAAACTATAAAAGTAACATACCTAAATTTGCAAGTGTGAACTGGTCTCACCATCAGTTGATGGTGAGGACAGTCTCATACTTCATCCATTTTTTTTTAATTGCACCATCTGTGATTTCACGCTTGCCAATGCACTATTTTAACCATAAATATCTCTTATTATACATTTTAAAAAATTACAAAAATTTGATAATTTGAAAGTATATTTCGAGAAGAATCTAACAAGATCCAACATGAATATATTTTTCCTTACATATAAATCATAAAAAATAACTATATAAAAATGTGTGAATAGTGCTAAAACCAAGATGGTGCAATTATTAAAAAATGGAGGAATTACTCCCTCCGTTCCTAAATACGTGTCCAGTTCCCATAAATAGCATTCCCTTATAAGTGTCCAGTTTCCATTTTTGAACATACACCTTTCCCACTTTTCCATACACTTTTTCCACTTTTCCACACACTTTCCCCACTTTTCTATAAATCATTACTATTTTTTCTTACACATTCTACACTTTTACCACTTTTCAATCACCACATCCACTTTTATATATACTTTATTAATAAACAATTATCTATTTTTTCCTTTCCCAAAAAAAACATTCACAATCATTACCTCTTACACACCATTCAATTTTATTAATTACCGTGTAAATGTCCAAAGTGGACACGTATTTAGGAACGGAGGGAGTATAAGAATTTGGGATATAAGTATTGTCATTGTTGTATATATACTGTCATTGTTGTATTAAAATACTGTCACAATCACCCAAAAAAAGGAAATTATGTATACAACTGTAATGAAATATAAAAAGTAAAGAGACCACTTAAATGAATGGATAAAAGTGTTACATATTAAATGAATGAGCAAAAGTATGTATACAAGTGTTGTATAAGTATTGTAATTGTTTGCATAAATACTGTAATTGTTGTATTAAAATACTGTCATTGTTGTACTAATTACTGTCATTGATGCCCATACGTAATACTTTGTTTGACTTTTCAACTCTTGAGCGGAAATTATAATTTTACCCCGGGTATGGGGTAATTGTACCGCTGATTACCAACAATGTAGCCTCCCTCCCTATTCGTCTCCTTGTCATTTTTTTAGTACAAATCCAGGGTAAGTACAAATAGTTTTATATATTATTTATTTTATCTACTATGAAAAATAAATTAATATAGGAAGTAATATATAAATGTTAATATATTAATATTGACTATCATTATATGTATCGTAAAAGTAGGAATACTAACATGTTACCTATTGAATACACGGTTGCTATACGCAACCTTCAATTACCTTGGCGCATCCCTGTAAAAAATCAGAAATACCCTTTTTAATTCTTTGGTATCTGTATGAAATAGTTAACTATATTTTGTTCAATCTGTATGAAATAGTTAACTCTATTTTGTTCAATCTGTACGAAATAGTTAGTTCCACTATCTTCAATCTATACGAAATAGCTAATTCTGTTTTGTTCAATCTGTACAAAATGGAAGTGTATATTTCATATAAGTTACATGAAGTGACTCGAAAAAAAAGAAAAAAACGAATATTACCTCAATTCCAAGGTCTTCCAATTCAAAAAAAATCGTCCATGTCAATCCAAATACGTATTCTAATTTTATCACATACACGTTACACTAAAAAAATTCAAGTTTACGTGAATAAAAATAATAGGGGAAAAGGTTGAGAGAAAACAATAAAAGTGGGGGTTAGGTTTTTTTTTTCCAGAATGAAACAAATGAAAGAAAAAAGAGTTGCGTTAAGTAAAATCATGCTGCATTTAGCAACCCCCATTGAATAATCATCATGATTAGTATTGGGGGAAATAGATATCGTACTAGTTTAAAACCAACTTGAGCTTTCTGATGAGCTGTTGGTATCATGTCTCTATCAATCTTGTAGACCACACACAAATCAAACAAAGAAGATCTAATAAGTCAAGTTCGTTGAATGAATCTATACTAATATATTAAAAGGCGTTGTGGAAAATGTATATGTGTCACGTAGTACTCTCCTCACGCCACATCATCCATTCACTAAGTATTATGTAATGGACAACCAAAAATCAATATAACGAGGTTCGAACAATAGACCTCAAATGTGGATGGTAATTCTCATTACCATCTTAACCAACCACCAATTGTGGTTTATCTATTCACATTAATGTATAAATAAATGTTCACATGAAGTCTAAAACAAATAAATTTTTATGTGACTTTTAAAGTTCTAGCATTATGACGACCATGAAGAAACATGATGTCATAAGTCTCATAAGAATAAATTATAGGATTGCCTTACATAGCTGCATATATACCTAATTTATTGTTTATTAATTTGACGCACTTAGTTCCACGATAAAACAAATTATACAAATTGTAAGATGATATGATTGAAAACTTACTTGCCATGATAAATGACTTAGCCTGTCTTTGTAATTGACGAACTTAACGGATACTTTTCATTCTATAGAATACAAGTATTTTGGTCAAATATCGAGCTCAAAAAAAATCTAAAACTTTAGTTATTCAATGTAGCAACCGGGGCATCCCCGAGCTACACACTAGTTTAATATTAAATACCCAAAATCAAAGTAAAAGCTCAAACAATCGCAAAAAATACTTAAATTTACAAATTAACCAACATAAATAAATCCTAAATTCATAATAAAAAAAAAACACAATTATAAACTAGTGTGTGGAAATCAAGGTAAGAGAGAGAAAATACCGCAATACCCAGGTAGTCAACGACGGCGGCAAAGCAACAATATCTCCACCACCTCTTTGCCTCGTTTGGAATAAACTGTTCATCCTGCTCATTCAATTCAGGGGCAGGCTGAGAAAGTCATCACTCATCTTTGATATTCGTGTTCTATTATACAGCTCTGGCATTGTCCATTCATACAAATTACCTCCCTAACTCGAGATTGTAACATAATCCCTTTCACCTTTCCTGGCCAAACATAAGATTCCATTTCATTCAAAAATCACAAAATAATTTTGCTAATGAAACCAATTAATTCAAACATTGAAACCAATCTATTCAAACTATTATACAAAAGTTGCAATTACCCCCCTTCAATTCTTGAACTCACATAAAGCACTACCTAATTATTTTTAAGACCAGCAAAACATGGTCTAAAACAAACAAATTTAATCAATACATTTCAAAAGCAGGTGGAGTAGTAATTATGATTTTAATAACTGATAAATTTTTTTCATTTCTTTCACTAATCTATTATTTCCAAGAAAAATGTGGCTAAATAACTACTTTAATTATCTCATAAGTTTGTGTACTTCAAAAATAACGACAACTTATCCATGGATAAAACATTCAAGAAATCATAAAATAATTAACAAAAAAAACATAATCTCCAAAGATAATAATTCATCTTAGAAGACATATAACCAAGTATATGACAAAGAGCTAGTAAGCAAGTACAAGATAACATAAACATATAACACAAGTACAAGATAACATAAACATATAACCAAGTATATGACAAAGAGCTAGTAAGCAAGTAGATTGTGAGCTTATCAACCACCTTGACAAAGTTTACTCATACTGTTTGGGCTCCCAATTGATTCTCAATTGGGCCACTAAGTCCAAAGCCCAATGGCTCTAAACGACAACATCAAACCTACCAATGGCTATTCAGCCATCCATTAAGGCCCAAGGCCCAATAACAATAAATGACCTATGGGCATTTATTATGCAAACACTATAAATAGGCCGCCAAGGCTCACACCTCAAGGTACGTCCAATTTATCGCCTTAAGACTACTCTTCTAGAGAACTTCTCTCTAGAATCCGAGCATCATTCTTACTTAGGCATCGGAGGGGCTTTCCTCGGAAACACCCCCGAGGCTAGTGACTTTGCTCTTGTGCAGGTGAATTCGGACCCCACTCATTCAAACAAGCAAGATCTTCAACACATACAAAAGGGCCTTCATTCGAAGCCCATTGTTTCCATCTTTACAACACCGGAACAATTTGGCGCCGTCTGTGGGGAAGAACACTTCAAAGCCTTTGAAAGACATCAATCACCTCTTTCCGCGAAAATGGTGAACGATGTTGTTAACAACAATGACGACGATATGATGGTGCGGTCAGATTCAGAATCTGACCAAGAAGGGCACCCTCAATCGATGGCGAGGTCACAGCCAAGCAGAGCTACGACCGCCACAAACGCAGGACCTCCGATTCCAACTAGGGAAGAGCTCACTGCGGCCATGACCATCATGCAAAACTTCCTCTTCAATGAGAAGCAGCAAGGACTGGCAAATGACCGCAGAGAAGAGAGGAGGACCAGGCGAAGGCTGAACGAGCCACCCAGTGTGGAAGTGTCCAGACCCGAACGAGAACTCCTTCCCTTGACAGGTACACACTTGACGTCGAGGTGGATGGAAAGCACGTGGGACACCCAAAAAAGGGCACAACAGCAACCAGATTGGTTTGCGAGACCATCGCCTACTCCAACAGCTCTCCAAAGCGAATCAACTACTCGTAATCCTCGGATCCGAAGCTCGGTACTCAGCAGGTTGAGGCCCTCGGTCCACTCAAGGTTAAGACCTTCGATCCATACGAGACTCGGGGTAGGTGAGTCGAGCAGATCTGGCGAGCGACCCGAGGTCAGTAGCCGAGAAAGAAGAAGAGACGGGAGGCATGATCGAACCCCTAGCCCCCATCGTACGCCCGAACGTTCTAATCACAGAGCCTCGGCAAACGAAGGCATCAGGGCTAGACTCGGGAAAAGAATCATGACTCCTACGTCATCCCCTTTCTCGGACGAGCTGATCATGGAAGAAATACCGAAGGTAAGACTGCCAGCTCACCTAACCTACAGCGGAATCACAGATCCGAGGGATCATGTCATCTCCTACGAGCAGCAGATGTTCTTGAGTCCCTACTCCGAAGCATGCTGGTGTAAATATTTCCCAACCACGCTAACCGGAGTGGCGGGAGAGTGGTTTAGATCGCTGCCGAAGGGATCGATCAAGAGTTGGAAAAAGCTGAAAAAGAGATTCTGCACACAGTTCGTGAGCAACAATCGCCCCGAGCGAACCACAGCAGAACTGACCTCAATCCAACAAGAAAGAGACGAAAGTCTGAGAGAATTCATGGCCAGATTCATGAAGGAATCAACAAACATACCAAACTTGCAGCCAGACGTGGCCATCTTCGCCTTGAAGCACGCGCTCCAGGAAGGGAAATTCCGTGACGAACTCTCAATGAAGAACCCCTCCAGAATAGCTGACGTGCTCCAAATGGCTGATGCGTTCATCAGAACCGAAGAGTTCAACAAGGCCGCTGCAAGACTGAAAGGATCGTCGGATCCGAGAGACACAAAGAATACTCAGAGCAAGCCCGAGGGCGGCTCAAGGAAGGGGAAAGAGAAAGTAGGAGCTAGAGAGATGAGCCCGAAGAAAGACGGGAGAAGGGGTGAACTTCAACCCAAGTACACCAACTACACTCCACTAGCTCTGCCCCGAAAGGAGATATTCAGCCTCAATAGAAATGACGAAAAGTGGAAACTACCTGGGAAGCTCAAGTCCAACCCAGCTCGGAGAAACAAGAACAAATGGTGCGAGTTCCATGATGACTTCGGTCACCATACCGAAGAATGCAACTCGCTGAAAGACAACATTGAGGACCTCGTTCGCCGAGGCTACCTGAAACAATACTTGTTAGACCGAAGGGAGGAAAAAGAAAAGGCCGCAAGCGGCAAACAACACGAGCAACCCCAGAAAAGGGTCTACGAAGAAACAGGGCACAAGAAAAATGACATCCTAGTGGTGTTCGGGGGACAGAAGTCTGGCCAGGCCAGCAAAAAACACCTAAGAGCCCTCTCCCATCGGGTCAACTTCAGCGCGGTTGGAGACAACCAACCACACCCCCCGAACATGACCTTCACTGCTGATGATTGCTTCGGAGTCCAGTACAAACATGACGATCCTCTGGTCATTTCCATGGACCTCAACAACCACAACGTACATCGAGTGTTAGTCGACGGAGGAAGTGCCGTCAACATCATCTTCAGAAACTGCTTCGAGCAGCTGATCCTCGAAGAACCAGAGGAAGCACTGACGAAAGTCAGTTATCCTCTGATCGGATTCAACGGATCCGCAGCTATCCCTCGAGGAAAGATCACCCTGCCAGTCACAGTGGGCGAAGGCCAGGCAGCAAAAACCCTTCGGGACGAATTTTTGGTGATGGACTGCGACTCCGTATACAACGTAATCATGGGGAGAACCATGATTCACAAGATGCAAGCAGTCCCCTCCACATACCACCAGCTGATGATATACGTCTCGGATGCAGGATTCGCCGAACGAATCAGAGGTGATCAAGAAGTGGCGAGAAGAACCTGCCACACTGCTGTCCGAAAACCCAAATTGGAGGACGGCCCCGAGGAAGGAAAGGGAGCTAAGGGAGAGGAAAGCGAGGCAAAAAGGAGAAGAGCAAGCACGAGAAGCTTGTCTCCCGCAGAAGTTGATGCCCGCCCCGAAACCCTATCTCCCGAACCAGATCAAGAAATGGAGGATATCTTCCTCGAAGATAATTCAGACAGGAGCGTCCGAATAGGCAAGGGCCTAAGCTCGGGGCTCCGAATCGATTTAATCCGACTACTCAGGGATCACAAAGACATCTTTGCATGGTCAGCAGCAGATATGCCAGGGATAAATCCGAAGCTGATTTGTCACAAGCTGGATGTCAACGCTGAAGCTCGGCCAATCAAGCAAAAAAAGAGAAATTACTCCTCGGAGAAAAACAAAGCCATCGCCGAGGAAGTTAAAAAGTTGCAAGAGGCCGGATTCATCGAACCATGCATGTATCCGAAGTGGGTGGCCAACGTGGTGATGGTCAAGAAAGCGAACGGCTCATGGCGAATGTGCGTAGATTTCACAGATCTGAACCGAGCCTGCCCCAAAGACTGCTATCCCCTGCCAAGGATAGATCAACTGGTTGACTCCACCAGCGGCCATGCACTGCTCAGCTTCATGGATGCCTTTTCAGGCTACCACCAAGTATTCATGCACCCCGATGACAGGGCAAAGACAGCGTTCATCACAAGCGCAGGAGTGTTCAACTACAAAATGATGCCTTTCGGCTTGAAAAATGCCGGAGCCACCTACCAGAGGTTAGTTGACCACGTCTTCGCCGACCAGAAAGGGAGGAATGTGGAGGTCTACGTGGATGACTCCATCGTAAAAAGCATCAAGGAGGAAGACCATGTCAAAGACTTGGCAGAGACCTTCGGAAATCTGAGGAAATACAGCATGAAGCTGAACCCAAAAAAATGCGTCTTCGGGGTGAAGTCAGGGAAGTTCCTCGGATTCATGGTGAGCGAAAGAGGAATTGATGCGAACCCAGACAAAGTCCAAGCGGCATTGGATTTACCCGAGCCGAAGACCAAGAGAGATGTGCAGAGGCTAACCGGCAGGTTAGCCGCACTAACAAGGTTCATATCAAAAGCCTCGGACAAGGGAGCCCCCTTCTTCAAGGCACTGAAACCAAAGAACCTCCCCGGAGGAGAAGCAGAACCAGTCAAGAAAAAGGGGGTCCCGAGGAAAGTGGATCCCGAACTGATATGGGAACAGGAGCAAAAAGAAGCTTTTCAGCAACTCAGAGCCCACCTAGCTCAACTGCCGACACTGGCCAGACCAAAGGAGGGGGAAACCCTGTACCTATATGTCGCAGTTAGCCCTGGAACCGTCAGCGCAGTGCTTCTTCGGGAAGAAGAAAAGAAGCAACAGCCAATCTACTTCACCAGCCGAACACTCACAGGAGCCGAAACCCGGTACCCACTCATCGAGAAAGTCGCATATGTAGTAGTGGTAGCTGCACGAAAACTGAGGCCATACTTCGACTCCCACCAGATCACAGTGCTAACTGACCAACCGCTCGAAAAAGTACTCGACAAAATAGAGAGGTCAGGAAGATTGGCTGCCTGGGCCTTCGAACTATCAGAGTTCGGCATCAAATATCAGCCGAGGACAGCAATCAAAGCACAAGCATTGGCAGACTTCTTGGCCGAGTGCTCATACCAGGAAATGTTGGATGATACGAAAAGCACTTGGGAGGTCTTCACTGACGGATCTTCCACAGTAAACGGCTCAGGGGCAGGAGTTGTACTAATCCCCCCGACGGGGAAAAGCATAGAGTATGCATTGAAGTTCGGCTTCAAAGCAACCAACAACGAGGCCGAATACGAGGCCGCAATCGCAGGGATAGAGCTTTGTTTATCCCTGGAGGCCGAACATGTTCGCCTCAAAACTGATTCCCAGCTTGTAGCCAACCAGATCCGAGGGGAGTATGAGGCCAAATGGCCCAGCATGACAGCCTATTTAGCAAAAATTAAATCCTTAACGTCAAAGTTAAGATCCTTTGAAGTCATCCTCATTCCCCGAGGACAGAACACGCAAGCAGACGCACTGTCAAAACTCGCAAGCTCAACACTCGTCGACCTAAACAGGTCGGTCCACGTGGAAGTTCACCAAAAGAGAAGCATCGACTTGCTACCCACCACAGTATGCAGCTTACGTACCGAACCTAGCTGGATGGACGCAGTAGTTGCATACAAAGAAAGGGGAGAACTTCCCGAAGATAAGCTGCAAGCGAGAAAACTGAAAAGATTCAACAGATGGTTCATCATCAGCGCCGAAGGAGAGCTCATGAGGAAATCATTCTCTGCTCCGTTGCTAAAATGTGTGGGTCCAACAGACGCTGACTACATCCTAAGGGAAATCCACCTCGGGATATGCGGAAACCACATTGGAGGTAGGACATTAGCACATAAAGCCCTTCGGGCTGGGTACTGGTGGCCCACTATGGTTTCCGAGGCAAAGCAGATGGCAAGGAAATGCGAGAAATGCCAAAAGTTCGCACCAGCCATCCATCAACCAGCTCAAACCCTACAATCAACACTGTATCCCTTACCATTCGCACAGTGGGGGTTAGACATCATTGGTCCCTTCCCCTCAGCGACGAACCAGAAGAAGTGGTTGATTGTAGGAGTCGACTATTTTAGCAAATGGATCGAAGCCGAAGCTGTCTCCTCCATCACCGAACCTCAGGTCCGCAAGTTCATATGGCAGAACATCATCACAAGGTTCGGCATACCAAGACTGATGGTCTTCGACCACGGGAAACAGTTCGACAACACCCCGTTGCAAAAGTGGTGCAAACAGTTCGGCATACACCTAGCGTACTCGGCAGTCTGTCACCCACAAAGCAACGGGCAAGCCGAAGCTGCTAACAAACTCATCCTCAACGCACTCAAGAAAAGAGTCGAGGATGACAAAAACAAATGGTTAGAAGAGCTACCCGGAACGCTATGGTCCCTTCGGACCACTGAAAAAGAAGCTACCGGACAAACACCGTTCCACCTTGTATACGGATCCGAAGCTGTAATTCCTGTGGAAATCGGAATAGAAAGCCTGAGGATCCAGGCATACAACAGATATGATGGGCTCCAAGGAGAAAGCAACAATCAACTTCTATCCGAAGCTCTCGATCTACTGGACGAAGCTCGGAACGATGCAAGGACACTCAACGCAGCCTATTTGCAGAGGGTCAACAAGCATTACAACCGAAGAGTCAACGCCAGACCCCTAAAAGTCGGTGATCTAGTACTCAGAAACGCCGCCTCGGTTCAGAAAGGACGGATCCATGGCAAACTCTCAGCCACTTGGGAAGGACCATACATCATCCATTCCGAAAAAAGGCCAGGCACGTATATGCTGAAACAGTTAGATGGAACAATCCTGAAGAACCATTGGAATACCGATGTTCTCAAGAAATATTTTGTATGATCCCTGTCTGTGAACCAAGTAAGTTGTTTAATGAGAAGAGGAAAGCCATTGGCACCATGTGTTTCATTAAACTTATCTCTATAATTATTGTCCCTTTATATATATATGCAGCCTCGGATCTGATCAATCCGAGACTAAAAACAGGTTGACTTTGCCCATTCCTTGATAAAATGCAAGAAATGACCAAATCATACACTTCAGGGAATCGTCCAGAATCCTCGGATTCGCGGTACCCTGATAAAATTTGTTCGCAACAAACAGTCGCTCGAATCAAGTTATAAAACTCCGGCTCAGATCCACGGATCGCCGAAGGCATAACTAAAGAGGCATACTAGCGATCTCTTGCCCAGGTTTCCGAACCACAAGAGATCGGAAGAACAATCCAAACCTCTGAGCAGATCGACGGATTTGAAGAGTCTGGAAACTAAAGAGTCTCTTAGCAGATCTACGGATTTGAAGAACTCGCAAAACTAAAGAGTCTCTTAGCAGATCTACGGATTTGAAGAACTCGCAAAACTAAAGAGTCTCTTAGCAGATCTACGGATTTGAAGAACTCGCAAAACTAAAGAGTCTCTTAGCAGATCTACGGATTTGAAGAACTCGCAAAACTAAAGAGTCTCTTAGCAGATCTACGGATTTGAAGAACTCGCAAAACTAAAGAGTCTCTTAGCAGATCTACGGATTTGAAGAACTCGCAAAACTAAAGAGCCTCTTAACAGATCTACGGATTTGAAGAACTCGCAAAGTCAAAGAGTCTCTTAGCAGATCTACGGATTTGAAGAACTCGCAAAAGTTAAAAAGTCTCTTAACAGATCTACGGATGTAAAGAGCTCGCAAGATCAAAAGGTTTTTAGCAAGTCTACAGAAAGAGGAGCTCGAGAAATCTACGGATCTAAAGACCTAAAATTGCGAAAGTACAAATTGAAAAGAAGCAGCCAAGTAACAAACATTCATTTTTTATTCAATATTTGGGGGGAGTACAAATACACTGAAAACCTCAAAAATTGAAAACAAAATGAAACAGTTAAAATCGGCAGCCATCAACAGACAATACCGGCCTACCGAAGTACTAAAGAAAGCAAAAAGAAATGAGTACAACGCAGCGCCGAGGCAAAAGGGGGAAAAGCAAGCACATATTCGGAAGTCCTCAACTGGAACCGACCGACTCTGAAGAAGACGACTGCCCGAATCCCTAACTCTTGGGAGTCTCAGGAGCGGCCCCTAGGGGAGCATCCTTCGAAGAACCCCCAGCAGTGGTATCACCTTCGGAAGTTGCCTTCTGGGCCCGAGCCTCTGCAAGAGCAGCTTGGCGTTCAGCTTCAGCTTCATCCCGATCAGCTTGGCATTCCACCAAGTGGTCCTCGGCCTGCATCCATAGAGGAACTTTCTCGTTCCAAGGGAAGTGAGGCATGTGCTTCGCAAACATGCGCCGAGCACCCAGGATGCCATTCCAATACTGCTCTCTACACTGATCAGCAGTGTAGAGGTTGACTCGCTCCTGCTCCAGCTTCCGAATATAGTCATCCTTTTCCCGAAGCTTCAGCCGAAGGACAGGCACCTTATCAGCTTGCTGCTGGATCAGCTCCCGATGCTGGACAAAATGGTGGAGCCTTAACTCCGCCTCTTTATGCTCCTTGTCGGCCGCTTCAAATTTAGACTTCATCTCCTGGAAGAGTCTATCTTTTTCCTCAAGTTCGCTAGCGAACTTAGCGGCCATATCCTTCTTTTCCTCAGCAAAGGAAGCGATCTTCTCAGCATCCTCTTCAACTCGGAAGATGAGCTGGCCAACCTCGGCCCCGATCTTCTCAGCAGACTCTCTAGCCTCGCGACTATAGTGAAGGTACAGCTGCTTGAGTTCCGTAAGCTCGGAGAGGAGTTGCCCAGCCTTCTGGTCCAAAATGGGAATATCACGAGCATAAGCCTCACGATATTTCCTCAGTTGTTTCTCCTCAACCGAGCTACACTCGGAAGCGAACGAAGACCAGAAAACAGCCTGGGAACGAGAGAAAGATGAGCAAAATAGGAAAAACATAAAACAAAAACACAACTCAAAGAGAAAAATCTAGCAAATTACCTCGTTCAGATAGTACTGGGCCATCATAGCCGGATTCCTCTCTTCGGCCCCAGGAACCCTCCACTGCGGGTTAGCACGAAGCAGATTCTCCCGAGCAGCCTCGGGGCCCACCAAGGATCCCACGTGAGCCAAGGGGTCCTCTCCCAAAATCGGAGCCCTGGCATATCGAGCCATCGCCTCCCTTACTTCTTCGGGGATCCGTTTTAGCGGAACATCCGAACAGGGATCAGCATGGATCAGCCTATCCAGGGCCGAGGTAGAAGTAGAACCCAAAGTTGAGTGGCGCCTCTTCCTCGTCAAACCTTGCTCGGGCTGCTCCTCCTCTCCAGCAGAGGGAACCTCCTTCTGAACCTCGGGGACCGCAGCTTCGGGGCCCGAGAGATCTATCATCTCCTTGTCTGGACTCTTCTCCCTCTCGAAGGGAAGATCAGCAGACTCCTTCTTCTCCCCAGCTACCTCAGGGACATCCGAACCAGGAACAAAATCGGCTTCAATCGCCTCCATCACCTCGGTGATATCCTGGATTTCGATCCCCAAAGCAGCAGATGGTTTAAGGGGAGAAGGGATGATATCTTCCTCGACCAGCGGCTGATCCACGGGCGGCGGTTCAGCAACCACCACACTCTTTAACTTCTGCCCTGGCAAGGGCATGAAGTGAAGAAGATTCTTAGGAGGAGGCATGACTTCCGAAACCGCTTCCTACATAGCAAGCGTTCAAAGATTAGTTTCCGAAAAAGGGAGAAACGAACTACAAAAAATCCAAGTCAGAACAAATACCTTCTCCGAGGGCTGAGAAGCCTTCGCTTTCTTCGGATGCGTGGACGGCCTCAAAAGAGTGCTACCCTTCCTTTTGCGTTGATCCTAAAAAGGGGAGACCAAGGGTCAACGAATATAAAAGAAGAAAAAGGAAGAAATAGAGAAAAAAGCGGGAAATACCCGGTTCCTAGATAAAGTGATATCTATCCGAGCCGGAGATGAAACCGAAGGAACGGCACGCGGCACAGCGTCAGTCCCAGGACCCTAAAAAGATGGTCCAGGACCAAGACGTTAGCCGACGGCCAACCGAAAAGAAAAAGATAAACAGAAAATCGAGCTTATAAATGAACACTCACCAGGTCCGAAGTTGTCTTCAACTCAGGAAGCACAACCTTCACAGGAACAGCTTCAACAGAAGAGGCGAAATCCCACGGATCAGCTCGAACTTCGGATATCCGAGCAACCCCCGAAGGAGACAACACGTAATCCTTCAGACGAGGATTACGAGGGTTATCTTTTCCGAACTTGTACTCGGGAGCCGGGTCGTGAATAGTCTTCAAATCCAAAGAAATGCCCAACTTCTTAGGATCAATGCAGCTAAAGCCGTACTCTGCAAAAACAAAGCACAAAACATGTCAGCAAAACGAAACAGGAGAGAGGACAAACTCACTGAAAAAACGGTCTCAGCCGAAAGACACCTACCCCTGTCAAAAATCCTGCTGAGACCGGCAACAGCAAGAATGTCCTCCCTCAAAATGTAATTGAGATTCGGGAGCCAGCTAGACGGCAGTCGATGGTTATCCTCTTGAGCCAAGAACCACTGGAGGAGGTCCACATAGTGGCGATGGTTCCGATCTGGAGCTGCCACACCCCTCATATCAGGATCAGGAGCCACGAACCACTTCGGAGGACGATAAAAGTTGGGATGCTTCGGATCCGTCGGCACACGGACGAGCAACCACTCCGTCTTCCAATTGTGGTCAGAGCTAAGGTAGGGGTACGCCGTGATGTAGTTCGGATCCCCCCTCTTTCGGGACTTCTTGTTGACAATGGTCCACCAACCATACCCATCACCCTTGGAAGCATGGTTGAGAACCAGATCGTGAAGATCCCGAAAAATAGCGACAGAGCAAGGGAAATTGACGAAGTCACACACCCATCTAAATCCGATTATGTGCCTCATAGATTTGGGTGTGAGCTGGGCCAAACTAATGTTGTACGACACCAAAAGCTCGGATACGAACGGATCCAAAGGAAAGCGGAGACCATTCTCCAAATGGTGAGTATACACGGAAATGAACCCCCTCGGTGGATGAGTCACCCGAGGACGCTCTTGTTCAGGAAGCTCGCACCAGTACCCCAAGGCATGCTGAATTCCGTATAGCTCCTCGGCCTTCCGATGATAATTCCCTAACTTCGCTTCCACCAACCAGTCACCGCTGACCGATTTCTCCAACGGACCGTCGATCTGCGTGGTCTCATGCAAAATTGAGGCATACTTGCCCTTCGGATCAGCTTCCGTCCAATGAACTGGAAACTCGGAGTAACGACGACGAGCACCCGAAAAGCCAGCTCTCTCACCAGAGGTTGCGCGTTCATCTTCGGAAGCATCCCAACCAATCGAACTCTTCACCAACGGCCTCTCCGAAGGTCGACCCCTCGAAGATTTCGGTAACCTCCCCGAAGGCACGTTCTCTCTCTCACTAGAGGAACCGACAACGAACTTGCTTTTGCCCCTATTCTTTGCCATGGTCGCGAAATCTCGATCTAGGGTTTAGATTGAGGGGTAGAAGGAAGAGCGAAGAAAAAAGGAGAACTCAGAAGCAAATTACCTTTTTCCGAAGCGGAATTCGCCGATAAAGCGAACAACACAAGTTCCCGAAGTCTAAAGTTGGCCGAATTTCGTAGATCTGAAGAAACAAATTGCACTGCGATCGCCGGAATTTAGAGAGAGAATGGGTTCGAAATAAGGAGTAAAAAGTTCAAAAGGAGCAAAGCACCCAGTATTTATAGAAAAGATAAAGGGCGCGTCAACTTCCTCAAACCCACGGTCTCCATGACACATTACAATTCCCAACACTTGTCATCAATGCAAATCATCCCTTTTCAAAAAAGAGAGGGAACCTTCGGACTTCTGACAGCTGGAAACCCACCCATTTAATTCTAAATGGACCGGGTCTGGGGGGCATGTTGTTTGGGCTCCCAATTGATTCTCAATTGGGCCACTAAGTCCAAAGCCCAATGGCTCTAAACGACAACATCAAACCTACCAATGGCTATTCAGCCATCCATTAAGGCCCAAGGCCCAATAACAATAAATGACCTATGGGCATTTATTATGCAAACACTATAAATAGGCCGCCAAGGCTCACACCTCAAGGTACGTCCAATTTATCGCCTTAAGACTACTCTTCTAGAGAACTTCTCTCTAGAATCCGAGCATCATTCTTACTTAGGCATCGGAGGGGCTTTCCTCGGAAACACCCCCGAGGCTAGTGACTTTGCTCTTGTGCAGGTGAATTCGGACCCCACTCATTCAAACAAGCAAGATCTTCAACACATACAAAAGGGCCTTCATTCGAAGCCCATTGTTTCCATCTTTACAACACCGGAACACATACTATTCGATTAATATCAGAATATTCATAGTTCCAAACAATTAGTAGATGCTATCACAATCATCAAATATCCCAACATATTATTCACCCCTACAATCTAACGTATTCTCTCATTGTAGCTTCCTCGTATATTAAAATTAAATGCAGACTTGATGCTCGAGTTCAACCTCCGTGAGTCTACGAAGCCTTTTTCAGCTCTTACTCCAATACTTATAGTTTGCGCATAACTAATACTTCCTCCATTTCTATATAGTTACAACACTTTTTTAAAATGGAAATTTCACAATAGTTACAACACACCTAAAATGGAAACATTTTTTACCCAAAGTTACAATATATTTGTAAAGATTTGTGAAGGCTCAAAGCTTGAACATATTATTACTAGTCTTATATGCACGCGATGCGTGCGGGATTATATAAAAACTTAAAATTGTATTACAACCACTAAATATAAATATTAGATAAAACTTAAAATTGTATTACAACCACTAAATATAAATATTAGATAAAAAAAATGTTTACAAAGTAGTAACATTTTGAAATAAAAATGGAATTATATTAAATTACACAATATAATGTTCTTAATTCTAGATGTCTCAGAAGAGACAAAAAAAAACAGATAAGAATGAATTATGTAGCATACAGTGATAGAAACTTAACATGATTATATAACCCAAGCTCAAGAGAAGTCAGGTTTTGCAAATTCTACACAATTTCCTATCCTCAAAAGTTGGGGAAAATATATAACTACTCATAATGATAACTGTAGCACAAATCTCATCAACTAAAGGAAGATCTTACTACACTTATTGAGACACAAAAAGTGGTGAAAAAATTGAGTACAGTATAATAAAAAAAATCAGCAAGCATGAAATCATAGATTTAGGTCAATTTACACAGTAACACAGCCTTAATCATAGGTTTGGCTGGAAGATCACAATCAACTACAAATATACAGAAATGACAACGAAGAAATATATGCGACATCAAACTTCAAGAAACTTGCAAATAAGTTAATACGAAATTGAATTGAAGATAAAATACACACTGGACCAAAAATGGAATCAACATTCACAAAATTGCTGACAAAAATGTGTTATTTGGTTCTATACCAAGAAAATCAGGCAATCAGACTTTACTCAGTCAAAATATTACACTAACTTAAGAGCAAGAAGACCTTGTGTGTGTTGTGCATTATGAGATTGCTTCCTCTCGAGAATGTCACTGATCTATGTTATTACCAAGCGTGAAAATAGAAGGCCAACAATTAGGGTTTCAATTACCAGCATCAAGAAGACTTAATGCTGCACCCGTTAATCCTGTACCATAAAAAACAGCAGAAACAGTGAGAAGAGGACTTAATGGTGTACCCGCTGATCCTGTACAATAAATAATAGCAGTAACAGTGAGCTATGAGTGCCCAAATCGCATAAACAACAGTAATTATGAGTGCATATAGTCCATTGACGAACAACCCAACAATCATAAATTAACTCATAAATTCAGAAACAACTATTAACCACAGTTCTCCATGAAAAAACCCAATTGAAACCCATCTTAAATCATGCAGCAGTAATCAAATTATGCTTTGTTTAGCAAGTAGCCAAAACTAAAACACATTGCCTTCTAGATAGGCTAGGTTTATCAATAATGGTATTTCATTAAGATCTCACCTTAGTGCAGTTTAACCACCAATTTTTGTGGTTAAAAGATTACAATTTATATTAGGTTAAACATACAACAACACCATAAAGCAATAAGAAGTTTCTGTATTTGAGGGATCAGGAGCTGTTGATGTGGAAATAGCAGCCGAAATGCATTTAAACTAACCTTAACAAATGTAAAATGTTAAGAAAAATAGAGTTTGAATTATAGGATTCAAGCGAATGCATAATAATGCAGGACACGCTGATATAGCGCTAGATATATCAGACCCAGAAAGTCCTATGCCTTATGCCCTGAAGAAGCTCAATTCTGGGTTTTAGGGTTTTATCGACATTAGACAATAGAAGTTTGCGTTCAATTTGGATGACCCTAGAACACAATAGAACTCGTAATAGCTATGTCCACCTGAAACCCTTGTACATCAATGAATCCACAAATTTTATGATTGAAATTCGGGAAATCCCACAAATAGGAAGTAATTAATTAAAAGCAACTCGATTTAGACCATCATCGATACAAACCTTACTTACAGTTCATCATCATTATCGAACATTCAAACATGAATTACTTGATTAAATTAACATGAACTAAGAACGAATTAATGATGAAATTAAGTTGAAATTAGACGATGAATCGATTATGTACCTTTGGTTTGGTGGAGAGGAATTGATGGAGTTGTTGGCTACTTCCATGGAATTGATGGAGTTGACTGAAATTACTGAAATAAACCCCTGAAACCTCTGCTTCCAATTACTGAAATAAAAAATTAAAATTGGAATTGGAACTAAAACCTTAAAACTGAAATAAAACACAGAAAATAGAAATAAGAAATAATTACTTTGAATTTCGATTAAGCCTTCCTAATGATTTTAGGGTTGATCGAAAATAATGGAATCCTAAACGTCCATATTTAAATTTGAAACCTCTAAACTTGAACAGTTCTACCAGAATTGGCTTCACTGTTTTTTTTTATCTTATATGGAACTTTTTACAATGATTTTCCATTAAAGTATTTAAGAAACAATAATTAATCAAAATGCGTAACAAAAAATGTATGGAAGAAATAAATCACCATGGAAGTATTGGGAAATAAATCAAAATGATACAATCTTTTGAGTTGCTAAAAACTGTAATTTGGATAATAACTGAAAATTATTTACAATTATTTTCTGTATCAATAGATTGTATTTTTCAGTTATTTTATTTTTCAGTTATTTTTCAGTTATTTTCAGTTATTTAAAACTCTCAGATGCTGAATCAATCAATTTTCTGCATCAAAATATTGTATTTTTCAATTGATTGACAAAAATGGTAAGAGAACATTCATCTCTATTAAAAATCCTAATAATTATCAAAACAGAAAAAAATTCCCAAATATTTTATTATTTAAATTCAAAATCCATACCTGTATTCGTAAGTATCATCAAAGTAATTCTCAGCGTATTGGATCTGACCCTCTAACTCCGACACAATTGGGAATTCAAGTCTGCAATACACAAAATACCATTAATTTTACAAATTGTATATCCAAATTTCATAGTGATCAACTAAAAAATCATAAACTCAAAGTAATTGGCGTTTTTTCAAGACATACCCAAATGAGAAAATGAGTCAAATTGACCAAATACATGAAGAATTAGAAATAAGAATGCTTTTTTTTTTTCAATTGATTGACAAAAGATTGTATTTTTCAATCAAATTAGCAATTAAACAAAATGGTAAGAGGATATTCATAGTTTCATACCTGATGAAGAAGCCATCGCCTCAGTAAAAACTTCACCCAAAAAAAAATCAATGTGAGGGTTTTGAAACCCTAATTAATCGACCGATGCCGCCTCCTTCTGGTTAATCGAAAATTACACGAAATTGACATAAGTAAAGCAAAATAGAAACTCTAATTAATCGAAAACAAAAAATTGGGGAACTTAACTGGTTAGATGATGATGAGGGTTTTGATTTTTGAAGAGATTCAACGTGAAAAGGGCCGACCGATGCCGCCTCCTTCTCCATCTCCATCTCAACCAATTGATGATTAAAAAACCTCAATAACACAAAGATCAAACGAATAAGAACATAAGTTTTAATCCGAATTTACCAAATCTTTAAGAGAATAGAACTGAAAAGCGGCGAGTTATCTCACCCGGATCTCCAGAAGATTAGACGTTGATGGTGATGGTGATGGTGATGGCGGTGGCGGTGGCGGTGGCGAAGGCGAAGGCGAAAGGCGAAAGGCGGAGGGTTTGGTGGAAGAGGATTAGAGGAAGAAGATCGAAGAAGATGAAGAGGAAGGAGAGAGAAAACGGGAGGGAGGTTGAGGGACGCCGAAGACCTAGGAGAGAGAAAGAGAGGTATGTGTGAGAGTCAGTGAGAGGGTGAGAGTGAAAGGTTGAGTGAAAGGCTGGGGGTTTACTTAGGGGGTAATTTCGACAATTCGCAGGGGGACACGAAAAGTTATTTTACTATTATGCCCTCAGCTGTTCCTTTATATAATAGAGATTTTCAAGAGTATTTATACAAGAAATATCCTAGGCAACCAAGCACTTAGTAACCTATGCATAACTCATTGATTAGGAAGTAAATGTTCAACTCCTAGTACTAATAAACTTCATATCATCAATATCTTGACAGTTACAGAATTACTTCAATGTTCCTAATTACTGTCATGAATACTTTGACAGTTACAGAAATACTCCAACTTTCCTAATTACTATCTCAACATCCCCCTCAAGTTGGGGCATGAGGTTCAAAAATGCCCAACTTGGAAAGAAGTAGATCAAACTGTGTCTTTTGAAGTACCTTTGTGAAAATATTGCGTTATCCTCAATACAATTTTACACCTAAGATGAAATAAGTTATGTGACTAAAATGGTTGTGGTCCCACTCAAGTACCGCTTTCTTATATACCGTGTAGAGGGGTATGTTGCAACTATAAAGAATCGGAGAAAGTAATTGTTATTCCCAAGCTCTGAAATTGAAATCCATAGAGGTCAAAAAGGCCAGGCTAAGAGTTAATTACAGAAAATAGATTGCTGAATCAGACATATGTAGTAGGTTACACACGTTGCTTAACAAGTAGATTATAAACATGAAAAGTGAAGATATTTAATGTGGAATAAGAGTTGTTGTGATATGAAATAGTTATAGAGATGACATAATGTATTAACTGTAGTTAAACTCATCACTAATAGCGTAACAATAATAGAAGATATTCTAACTATTCTAACTCATCATAACATATTATTCACCCCTACAATCTAACTATTCTAACCACATTGCATCAACTTATTGCTTTATATACTACCTCCGTCCCAGAATAGTCATTACACTCTCCTGGGCATATAGTTTAATGCAATAAATAGTAGTGTGGTTAATTATCAAGTATTATTTTATTAAAAAGTAGATGTGATGGATGTTAGTCGGGTATTTTAATATTAGAGGAAATATAATGTATGATATTTTTATATCGAAGGACATGAGAGTTTAAAATAAATATTTGTGTGGTGGGGCAAAGTGAAAAATAGACATCTATTTAAATATAATAAAAAACTTTCCTAAAATGGGTTGAAAAAAAAGTGTAACGAGTAATCTGAGACGGATGAAATTAAAAAGGAAAGTGTAACGAGTATTCTAGGACAGAGGGAGTAGAAAAATAAAAATTACTCACTTAATAAACAAGGCTAAATGTCAAATTTTTAATATTATTCATCCAACACGTGGATTCTGCAGGCGCGTGCACGAAGAGGAAGGTGCGCCTGCACCAAAACGCAAAAACATATGAACAAAACGCAAAAATAAACAATAACACAAAAACGTAAAAGGACATAATAAAGTAAAAAGAAATAACCTCATGAAGTAAACGAAAAGAACAATAACAAAAACCTGAAAAGAACACTCATATTAAAAACCAAAGAAAAGGTACCAAAATTAAAAGGGCATCTTCTCTCACATAATAAACAATCAAAATAACAAATATTTATTAAAAAGAACATCATGAGAAAAATGCAACAGAAAAAGAACACAAAGAACAAAAAGAAATGAACTAAAGGAACAACCAAAACAGAATAAAAAGAAAAAAAAAACTATGATGTGGCAAAAAGTACTTGTCCACCTTGGACCAATCATAACGTGACATGTGACACCTTCTGATGTGGCATAAAGTGCTTACTTGCCCTCAGCTAATCAAAGAATGACACGTGGCGGTAACACTGCTCGGGTGTCTAGTATTTCTATGTGAACCAAGCAACACCATGAGAGGCCCAACTAGGAAAAGGCCCAACAAGAGGCACATCCTAAGCCCTCCATCTAAATCATGTTAAGGAAACATGTCCTCATCTCTCAGTGGGATCAACAAGCTAGGTAAACTACGATTTTTGGAAACAAATCCCAAGAACCTAGCCTTATAAATAACCCAAATCCCAAGGAAAAAGGCAATCAATTCATTCTCGCCTGCCTTAAACTATTATGATCTACCTTCTCTCTCCAACACTTTCTGTCTCTATTAAATACTTACTTAGGCATCGGAGGTAATATTCCTACGGGAATATTCTTGTTTTGTAGGTTGTAAGAAGATCATGCCAGAGCATACCTGATACCTCCTTGGAAAATGTGACATGTCAGCACCACCAAAAGCTCCCACAACATTTGGCGCCGTCTCTGGGGCCGGGGAGGTACAGTATCATGGAAGACTTGCAATCTAACTCTGAAGAACGTAGGGATGACTCAAGAGAGAGACGTCACCACAAAAGCAGCCCCTCACGAAATCATTTCCAAATAGAAGAAACCAACCGAATTGCTAATGCTGGGAACACTACGCACCGTGTCCCTGAAATTGAGGTAGTCAGTCAGGCAGATCCTGTCGCTGGACTACCTCCCCCTGGAGGACACCTCAGTCAAAGTGTTAAAGACACGGTGTTAGATGAGAATTTAGATCTCCTGGTTTTACTTGGTCTCTACGAGAGATTCTGTCCTGGTTTCAGCATTAAATAAACCAAACTTTCCAATAGCAAATGAGCACCACCTTGCAGGAGGAAGTTCGGAGAAACATGTTAATATACAATACCATCACTGAGAGAGAAGCTCCAAGAGGGCAAGTTAGCCTCGGCTTCAATCGGATAAGTAGGATGCCGCTTAGATCAAATGTATGGAGGGCCGAGAAAAGTTCTCGGCAGTTTGTTAATAGGTGTGTTAGCCCCATTGCAGAGCGGCAAAATTTAGAGAATAATGATCAACGTGAACATGCAGCACGACCGACTTCCCGAATAATTATGTCATTTGTCCAATGTCCTTCGGCAAGACGGCATGAGCACTATGAGGTCGAGTCCAAACTATCAGACACGGGATCCAACCCAATCATGGAAGACCGTGCTATCTATCCCTCCATACGAGGACAGACTCAGATGACCTCTCCCAGAGTTGGCTTACGCCACGAAATAGCCTCGAGCCGTCGAGAGCCCACCTATCACATTCAACAAGGGTTGAACAACTTGACACTAAGGCACATGAATACCGCTTTCTGTGAAGCCATAATGAATACCCCAAAGGAGCCTAAAGTGAAGACTCCCACCATAGATGCCTATGATGGCACCACTGACCCCGACATGCATGTAGTCGCGTACCGCCACCATATGTATGTACAAGGAACCAACGAAGCTACCAGGTGCAAGTACTTTCCTGCCACACTCAAAGGTGTAGCATCCAAGTGGTTCGAAACGCTACCTGCAGGCTTCATTGCCTCCTTTACCGAGGTAGAAGCCCTATTCTCCCCAAGGTTCATGGCTTACAAAGAGGAAAGGAAGACGAGTATATATGCACGTATGCCGAATTCAAAAAGGGAAGGACGAGTCTTTAAGAAGCTATGTAAAGCGCTTCAATTTGGAGGCAGGTCAGATCCCTGACCTGCCAGATGGAGTATCTTTTGGCAATTTCATTAGAGTGCTGAAAAAAGGGATCCTTCAAGTTTGACTTGGTAAAGAAAAGTGTGCGCACCATGGCTGAAGTATTGGATGAAGCTGAAGCATTTATACACGCAACTGAGATATGTAGTGTGACCAAAGACGGCAAAGGAGGAGAAGATGTTGAGTCCTTTGGGAAGAAAGATAAAACAGATCGAAAGGGCACTTGAACTAATGGCACCTGTGCTATATCAAAAGAGAAAGACCCTGCGTCTTCGGAGAAAAAAAGGGGACGCCCCCAAGAAAAAGAGTTCTTTGAATACAATACAGACATTCACACAATCCTCGTCGATGTGGGGACCAGGTTTGACTTGGAACGTCCGTATCCATGAAGTCCCCCGTAGAGAGTCGAGACCCAAAGCTATACTGGAAATTCCACGAAGACGTAGGTCATGACCCCAAAGATTGTAGGAGCCTGAAAAGGGTCTTGGACGGGTTGACATCTAAGGGGCCTCTAAAGAATTACTTGTAGTAAAATACCCATAGTCCCGGAAAGAACCATTACAAAAAGAACAAATCACCCACCTCAGCTGGAGGCGGCAACCAAACTGAAGGAGGGTACGTAGCCGTCATATCAGGAGGGCCAGCCTCTGGGGGGGCCTACCATTAGAGGACAAAGAGACTATGCTAGACGGCTTGGGTGGGTGATGCTCTCAGGGAAATCACCGATGGACCCTTTCCCAAGAATCGAAATTTGCGAGTCTGTTGGTGGACGAATAACTACCTCGCATGATGACCCATTGGTCATAGAGATCAAGATCTCTAATATGAGAGTAAGGCGTATACTCGTCTATACCGGAAGCTCGTCCGACATTATGAGCATTGAGTGCTTGAGCCGTCTAGCTCATGATCCAAAGAAAATTGAAAGGATCCATTATCCCATCATTGGCTTTGGTGGAAGCATCATTCACCCAGTTGGTGTCATATAATTATATGTGAGGATAGAAGGACAAAAGGATGGTACAAAGGTGAATGTGAACATCCTGATTGTTAAAGATCTAATGGCATACAATGTCATCATGGGGCGTCCTACATTAAAAAAAATCAAGGCGGTAGTGGTCACCCACCTAATGTTATTAAAGTATGTATGTGATTGAGACCATTCATGGTGACCAACAGCAAGCACGAGATTGTTACCTAACTACCCTCAACCCGGCGGCGTAGAAAAGATAGCAGATCGAGGTGGGCGTCAAGAGGTAGCACGAAGAAGACCTACAAGCGAAGGTATTAAGTCCCACAGAGCTCGTTGGAGGCATTGCTGTCAAGACTGAGAAAAGTGGCTAAAGGCCGTCTTTGGTGAACCATTATGTAAGAGCCAACTAACGGCCAAAAATATGTAAGAGCCAACTAAACATCCAAAAATATGTAAGAGACAACTAAACGACCAAAAATATGTAAGAGCCAACTAAACAGCCAAAAATTTATAAGCGCTAACTAAACGGCCAAAACCATTGTAAGCGCCAACTAAACGGCCAAAACCTTTATAAGTGCCAACCAAAACGGCCAAACATTTGTACTAAGCTTATCATCTGTGAAGAGAAGCTTACCTATATATTTGCTAATTACCAAATTACCAAGGATGTTGATAATAATTGATTCCAAATTTGCTGACAAACATGTCAGAAAAGACTAATCGATTGACGGCCTAAGGAGTGTCCTAGATTAGCGCCCTTGTTAGACTGATCACCTAAACACAGGGGTTACTTTCCGAACTTGGCCTTAAAGGCCATAGTTAAACTAATTTGAGCAACGTCCCCACCTCAAAATGGTGAAGCGTCCCTAAAAAGCCACCCGGAGACCTCTTACATACACATTCTTTGCCATACCCACATAGGGATATGAAGGAAATAATGCCCTTGGTCCAAGTATGCATTTAATGCTAAATCTAATAAATGCGATTCAGTGTTAATTATACAAGTTAATAATTCAGTGAGATCAAGTGAACTGTATCCCTAGCTAGAGGCTGCTTCAGTTCAAGTGGAATTAATAATATTAATCCACAGCTTACTCTTGACTGAACCCGTAGAGTCACACAAATAGTATGTGAACGGATCAAGTATTTAAGTGAGTTAAATACTCCATCTATGGATATTCGGAATCGACGGATCTCGGTTCCAGTTGGAGGTGAAATCGTCAAAAGGCAAATTATGGATACTCAGGAAACGATGATATTGCCGGAAACGAAAATATGGATCGTATCGGAAATATAAATATTATCAAAGTCGTAGATGTTGCCGGAAACGGAAAGATGGTACGTATCGGAAAATATTATCGGAAATGGAAATATTGCTGGAATCAGAAATATTGCCGGAAACGGAAATATTGTCAGAATCGGAAATATTATCGGAATCGGAAATATTAATCGGAAGCGCGTCGTACGAAATAAGCATCGGACGAGCTTGTTAGACGAAGGCCCAACACGAAGCCAGGCCCACGTCTAGCAAGCCTAGCGCGCGAGGCATGAGCAACACAGCAAGCCAAAGGCACGCAAGGCCCAACGCAAGGCCAGGCCCATCGCGCCCATGGCTGCTAGCAACGCGGGCTGCGAAGCAGCGTGTGGGCTGCGAGCCTGCTGCGGGCATCTCCGCGCGCGGGCATGGCCTACATTCATGTGGGCCATGCTCGTGTGTGTGTTGGAGTTTGTGCATGCATCGAATCCTTAAGCGATTAGGATTAGATTAAAAATTTAATTTCCTAAGTTACTAGTTTCAAGTAAACTCTAATTCTAATAGATTTAGAATACATGAATCCTAGTAGACTTCTAATTCCATTATTCCTACTCTATAAATATTTGATGGCATTCACAAATTTATGAACACATAATTTCAATTATTCGCCTAGTTTTAAGGATTAAAACTAAGTTTAATAGTTGCCTAAAAATATTCGAACATATTCATAGAACCTTAGGTGCAATTCTAGTTAATTAAATCTAAGGCGGATCCGAACGTGCTGTGGACTATCCACGGAGGGACGACATTTGGAGTCCTAGACTTGTTCTTGTTCGGTTCGGGCGCGGCTAGGGAGGGCACGCTACAAAGTGTATGTGTCCTAAATTATGCTAATTGTTATGTGGCAATTAATTTGGATTCCTGGCTTTATGGTTTTTCTGCATGATTTGTATTCAATTATATGTATCATAACCTAACAGTGGTATCACGAGCCTCTAATTAATTCCATAACAATTAGTAACATGGTTAAATTTTATAAATTTGCAATGAATTAAAGGGGTGATTAATTCGAAATTTTCAATTTTTGGTAATTAATTGCAAATTCGTGCGATTATTTAATTATTTAATTATATGTTCGCAGAATTTTCGGTAGTTTAGTGAATAATGGTCGAAATCGTATAATTTTATAGTGTATTTCGCATGTAAACGGCATTTTAAAATTTTGACTAAAATCAAAGATTTGATGCCGAACCCAGAATTCCCAAATTCGAAGCCTAACTATGACTTTTCGGAGGTTTTGGTTTTTCGAACGCAAAATTTGTAATTTTTAAGATGTTAAATTAAATATTTGCGATTCTTGTTTGTAAATCTTGAATTTTTGATTGACCTACAGTATATGTTTAACAAATTTAAATGCCTAAGCTTGTTAATTATACAACCTAATTTGTAATTGTAATTAATTTGTTGAAATTCGAATAATTTAGAATTTGATTTGATTTTCATAATTAATTGACAAATTAATTAGGTATCCATGATTAAAACCACCATAAAAGTTGTTAAATTTGATAAATTTTAAATTTTTATGACCTAGATTTGAATCCATGATAATCGGAAATTAATTGAATAATAAATTTTCGATTTTTCGCCCTAAATTTATGAAATTAATATGATTTATTAATTTGTCTATAAATTTGAATTAAAAAGTTTTGATTTTTATATAATTCGCTCATGAATTTTGCGCGCACAAAGCAATGGATGCTACGTGTTACCCTTAAGGGGTGTTGTATAGTGCAGGCATGCGACGACGAGCAAGGGAGCTCGTCGCCCATGCGGTACGAATGCAGCGAGCAACGAGCGTGGCATGCGCGCAAGGCAGTGGGCTGCCTGGGCGTGTGTGCTGCGAGCCATGGGTGATGGGGCGATGAGGCAAGGCACAAGCCGAGCAGGCAGGCGCGCGTGGGCAGCGAGGGATGCTGCGTCACAGCGAGCGCTGCCTCGCCCAGCGAGCGAGCTGCTGCTGCGCCTAGGCGTGGCTCGGCTTGCTGCGCCTAGGCGTGGCTCGGCTTGCTGCGTCTAGGCGTGGCTGCATGCTCGTGCCGTGCTATGCTATCAGTCGAGGGGCGTTGCTGCCTCGTACACTTGACGGGGCATGGGCGCAATCCCATGGCCTCGTCTTGATCCGATTGATGCGTTTTGAATTTAATTTTAAATTTTCATTTCGAAAACGTTTTTTAATTAATTTTAAAATTCGTAATTTAATTTTTTCTCGGAATTTAATTTTGAATAATTTAATTATTATAAATTTTATTTATACTAATTATTTTACTAAAATTAAAACCTTGATTAAATTTAAATTAATTAATTTAATAAACTGAAAATAAATAAAAGGATTCAAATATTAATTTATATGAGCTTTAAATTTTAATTAAATTTGTATGTTTCCGGTTAGACTAGGAAATACAATTTATGTTTAAATTTAGTAAAGCATGTAAATTTATTGGTTTAAGTGGGAGCTTTTAGTCATAAACTCTTGATTAGGTCTACATTCCTTTAAGGTTAAAACAACTTGATTAGAATTAATAAGGACTGAATAATTGGTAGATTATTGGAGGCCTTGATTAATTGCTGCAATTATTTATGTGATGCATAATATGTTCTACTAACTAGCTATGTGGGCCATTCATTGATAAATGAATGGGTGAATGGTATATATTGTATATGTACTGTTTTGCAGGTTATTGAAAGTGACTAGTATGACCCAAATAGGATAGAAAATATGGTCTGCGTACCATAAATTTGAATGTAAAATTGGTCTAATGCACCAAAGTTTTTTAATTTAAATATGGTATGTGTACCATCAAATAGTTGTAATTAGTTTAAATTATAGCTTATCCTATTTGAAGAAAATGGCGCCTCCCATGGTGAAATTCAAGACGGAGTTTCCAATCCATTTTCAAGACGGAGTTTGAAGTTGAAGCTTCAAGATGAAGTCGGGCCATACTAGATCACATTTATATCTTATGCATGCTTTAAGTTATTTATTGCTTTAAATATGTCTTAATTATGCATGAGATTGTGGCTTGATTATGTTGCATGATTAAGGATTTTAGTTCACTTAAAATCTAACCAACATAGTAAGAACCTTAAGTTCCAAACTTTAAAATTGAGTTAAAAGGTACCATGCCAAAATAACACTTACTTGGATAAACCTTTACATCAATCTTAGTAATAGTTTTCCGCCTAAGCGAGGTGTTATTTATTGATCCTAAAGGGGTAAGGTACACAAATAATTGTGAGTACATGTTAGTTTTGGTGAAACTCAACGATACAAGTAAGGAGTCCTTTTATGTCGTGGCAAATAAGATAGGTTTACCTAATAAGTTCTTAGACGTACCTATCCACCAAGAGTAGTTTCTAGACTATTAGCAAAGGCATTGCTTACCTAAAATATTCTAGAATTGAGTCTAAATACATAATGTGCTTAATTCTTCAATGATTTAAGGATCTTGGAAACATATTATTCACACCTGCCGGAACACATAACTTGAATAAAATGCTTAATAAATGATAAATTATGCATGTATGCTAGAATTTCAGTTTATTAAGAGAATCTGTGAATGGTTATTTATTTTTTTATTCTTTTTCAATTGTAGTTTTAACTATGGCAAACAATAATTCATTCAACATCCGATCTATTCTCGAAAAGGAGAAGTTCAACGGGAAAAACTTCCTTGACTGGCAAAGGAACTTGCAAATAGTTCTTATGCCGGAAGAAAAGGAGTATGTCCTGTAAGAGGCGATGCCCGAAGCCGCAGGAGACGGGGTCACTCAGGCAGCCCTCAATCGTTGGATTGATGCCAACAAGGATGTAAACTTGTAAAGTGTCTAATGCCTGCAACCATGAGTGCAGATCTACAGAAAACGTTCATCAACTCAGATGCTTTCACGATCATAAGTGAGTTAAAGAACATGTTCCAAGATCTGGCTCGAGTCAAAAGATTCGAGACTCATAGGAAAGTTCTTGAGACTAAGATTAAGAAAGGCGAGCCCGTAAGTTCACATGTTCTCAAAATGATTGGACTCATTGAGAATATGAGTCGGCTGGATCAACAATTCTCTCAGGAAATGGCAATAGACACCATCCTCCATTCTCTTCATAGCGGGTATGATCACTTCAAGCTGAACTACAGTATGAATAGTCTGGAAAAAACGCTCACTGAGCTTCACGGTATGCTGAAGACCGCTGAAAAGACGCTCAAAAGTGATAAGCAAGATGTGCTTATGGTGCGTGGGGGCAAGTTTAAGAAATCAGGAAAGAAGAGGAATGCTAAGAAAGGTGGCAAGAAGGCCAGCCCAACTAAGCAAGCTGGCGGCACCAAGTCTGAAAAGAAGAAGGTGAGCCAATTCACTTCTGAATATGAATGCTTCTACTGCAAGAAGAAGGGGCATTGGAAGAGAGATTGCTTGAAGCTTAAGGAAGATCAGAAGAAGGGAGCAGTCGTTCCATCTTCAGGTATTTTCGTTATAGACTGTATACTTGATAATTCAACTTCTTGGGTATTAGATACAGGTTGTGGCTCACACTTATGTTCCAATTCGCAGGGACTAAGAAGAAGTAGAAGGTTAAGCAAGGGTGAAGTCGACCTACGAGTGGGAAATGGAGCACGAATTACTGCATTAGCTGTAGGAACTTATTATTTGTCGTTGCCCTCTGGGCTAGTTTTGGAACTGGAAGATTGTTTCCATGTTCCAAGTCTTACTAAAAACATCATTTCTGTTTCTTGCTTAGATGCTAAGGGATTTTTCTTTTTAATAAAAGACAATAATTGCTCGTTTTATTTTAAAGAGATGTTTTATGGATCTGCTAGATTAGTCAATGGACTTTATTTATTAGATCACGACAAACAAGTTTGTAACATAAATACCAAAAAGGCAAAAAGAATGATTCAGATCTCACCTATCTGTGGTATTGTCGATTAGGCCATATAAACATAAAGCGCATAGAAAGACTTCAAAAGGAAGGAATTCTAGAACCATTTGACTTAGATGATTATGGTAAGTGCGAATCATGTTTACTTGGAAAAATGACAAAGCAACCTTTCTCTAAAGTTGGAGAAAGAGAAACTGAACTATTGGGTTTAATCCATACAGATGTATGTGGACCAATGAGTACAAATGCTAGAGGTGGTTTCAGCTACTTTATGACTTTCACTGATGACTTCAGTAGATATGGTTATGTCTACCTAATGAAGCATAAGTCCGAATCCTTTGACAAATTCAAGGAATTTCAGAGTGAAGTAGAGAATCAATTAGGCAAGAAGATTAAGGCAATGCGGTCTGATAGAGGCGCTGAATATCTGAGCTACGAATTTGATGACCATCTGAAAGAATGTGGAATTCTATCAGAATTGACTCCTCCCGGAACACCTCAATGGAACGGTGTGTCGGAACGGAGGAATAGAACCTTGCTAGACATGGTTAGATCAATGATGGGTCAGGACGAGCTTCCAATAGAATTTTGGGGACATGCACTAAACACAGCTGCACTCACTATAAATAGAGCTCCGTCTAAAGCTGTTGAAAAGACTCCATATGAGTTATGGTTTGGAAAGCCTCCAAAAGTGTCTTTTCTTAAGATTTGGGGTTGTGAAGTATACGTCAAACGATTAATTTCAGAAAAACGTCAACCAAAATCTGACAAATGTATCCTTGTGGGCTATCTAAAGGAAACAAAGGGGTATTACTTCTACAATACATCTGAGAAAAAGGTGTTTGTTGCTCGAGATGGTATCTTTTTGGAAAGAGATCACATTTCCAAAATGACAAGTGGGAGAAAAGTAGACTGATATGCGTATTTTCCGTCGTTGATAGAAAACAACCTATGCAAACAATATTTATAAAACCACTCAACTACCGGATAGCGGTAAGCAAAGGGATCGTCCAAAGAAACGGTGGTTATTGAGTTTGAAAGTCAATCTAGTTCGAACAAGGATTTGGTTTTGAATTGTCACTTTTAAGAATTTATAACTAAGAATTATGCAAAAATTGAATCAAGAAAGGGAAACGTTAGGGAGTCGGGGATAGGCTAGGGAAACCGGGGGAAATGAATTCAACTATCTAGCAATGGTGATCATGCAACGAAATGGTGATTAGGCAAATGGCATCTAAAGACGAACCCGCCACCTCTCGGATAGGGAACGCTAAGCGTCTAATCCACGGAAGATCTTTCGCCTAATCCTAGATTAAACTAACTAGCATATAATAGGCACCGCCATTTGATCACATAAGATAGGCCCACAATCTCTCGCCAAACCTATCCTATGGTTCCACGTGAACCCAATCGAATAGCATTTGCAACTACCACCCAACTAGCATGGATATCTTATCATCAAATCATATTTAATCACATGAATCAACCAAAAACCAATCAACAATTTCCCCTAATTAAGTCCCTAGATTCTCCCCTTTCCCTAACCTAATTCTACTCACTAATCATTCTAGAAATCAAGCAATCCATTAATTCTAAGCTAGCAAGCATGAAATTGAAGGAGTAGGAGAAGAGAATTAAGAGTTCAATTGCACAATCAAATCACAAATTGAATATCAAAGTAACCTCAATCAATGAAATCAAGAATTCAAGAAATTAAGGAATTGAAGAACAATCAACAACAAAGCAAGAGCAAGAATTAAGAAACTAAGAATTAAATTGCAAGAAAAAGAGAAGAGTTGAAGGAATTACAGATTTGAAGCTTGAAATCAATGAGTTTCTCTCTCTAGAACACTAGCTTGAAGAGCAAAATATCTAAAACTTCCTAAATTCTATTTCTGAAATTAATTGTTAATGAAAAAAAAGAAAATTCTATTTATACTAAACCCCAAAAATAAGAGATTTAAACTTGAAAACTGAATCCGGAAAGGTACTTAGGTATTTTGATGAACTAGACCTATGAAGTTCTATTACTTGAAAGTGATGAACCTGCGACTTACAAACAAGCTATGACGAGCCCTAGCTCCAAGCAATGGCAAGAAGCCATGTGTAGGGGTTTTTTTTTTGTTTTTTCCCGTTTCCTACAAGGGGGGTTTGGCACGCGGCGGTTCGTTTAGAGAATCGTTGAATTGTTTTTGCACCTCGAAGAAGTCGCCACCAAATTTTATTTTAGGTCCCGTTTGGGAAGACCGCAAAATGACCCTATTTTTGGATAAGGCCTTGAATCCTTGAAACGGATGGGTGAGATCCGGGCTCGGGAACGAAAATGCTTATTCGGCGAGCTTTAGAAATATTCAAGTACGTTGGCACAACATTATTTCGAAAATAAACCCTAAGATTAGACTATGTGGGTTTGAAATTTAGAACAAAATAGAATTTCTAATTGTACGGTGGTCACTTTGCTTTAAAGATATATTTAAGGAACCTAATGTCGGTTTGTCCAAAAATATCTTCGTTAAGCGTGATGTAACCTTTGTATTTTGTTGTATTTAGCATGTTGGTGATGAAAGCGATAAAGCACATAAAGCAACATCACAATACTAAATAAAGTATGGAATTAGTAAATACAAGACCCCCTAGAAAAGGATTAGGGAGTAGGTCCACATTGCCTAGAAATGGACTAGGCAAGTAAAGGTGCGGAATTGAAAGTGCGAAATTGAAATTGCGGTATTGAAATTGCGGTATTGAAATTGCGGTATTGAAAGTGCGATATTGAAAGTGCGATATTGAAAGGTACGATATTGAAATTGCGATTTTGAAAGGTGCATAATTGAAATTTGTACTTGGGTACATGAGATTCGAACGCCAAGCGACTCCTTAAAAATAAGTGCGCCCGACACGAATTTAAAACCAAAAATCTCAACTTGGGAGAGGTTGCTCAACCCAAATATCCTGGATTTTGCATGTTAAACTTGAAATTGAAAACTTGAATATTGAAATGTTTGAACTTGAAATGATTGAAATTTGAACTTGAAATGATCCTAGTTTAGAGAGGTAGTTATGAATAACCCTAAACATGGTGGGATCTTGAAATTTGAAAACTTGAACTTGTATATTGAAAAATGGAGTCTTGAATCTCAAAAGACTAAACCTTTAAATGCTAAAAAGGTGTCATATTTGATTACTCCATACTTGAAGGTGATTCTAGTTCAAAGAGATGAATGTAAGCAACTTTGAACATCCTTGAATCTTGAAAGTTTGTATCTTGTATTTTGAAAAAGTTTGTATTTTTGAAAAAGCATGTATGATTGTTGCAAGTGGTGTTTTTTATGGCAAAAAAAACCAACTTGCTAATCATTTGAAATCAAAATAGCATGATTGATTGAAATGGGATTCGGATTTACCTAGTTAGGCTTAGGCATGAGCTCCCAATTGCTTTTGAATTTTGGAACTTTGTATGTGTTTTTGAAGAGTTTTGAAGTTTGTATTGTGAGGAGTAATGTCGAAATTACGACGTTGTATGTGTTGTGCCCCCCCTTTTTTTGATGGAAATCAGGGGTATTTATAGGAGGGAAATGGTGCAAAACGCCAGCACACGCCAGCGCCTGGCGCCAGGCCAGCGCTAGGCGCTGCTGAGGTGGCCTGAATGGCGCCAAAAAAGGACGGAAAGATGCCGTCCTTGATTTGTCTTGTATGGGTGTACCTTCGTACGAATAGTACGATGTTTGGCGTGTAGTGTTTGCTTGGAGGTTAAGGCTTGAATTTGCGTCTAAAAACAAGCCTTTGTCGGGTTTTTGAATTCCGGTTTTACGGGGCGGGGCCCGACATGCTCGGTTTTGTGGGTCGGCGCCCGAATTTGACTTGCCTTATATGATTTTGAGTGGAAAAGGCCTAGTAAAACCAATGGGATGGTTTACTAATTGAGATTGAACTCGAATCTTGAAGTTGGATTTTGGAAGTTGTATTTTGTACCGAGATCCGGGAGGGGAACGGTCTCGGGGATTGGATTTTGGACCTTGGATTTTGGAGGTGTTCTTAGAAATTGGGATTTCCGCTTGGAGTTACTCCAATCGCCTAACAAGGATAATGGTATCGTCATCATCCCAAAGGGGAGACACAAATTAGGTGTCTACAGAAGCCCCCACTTTGACTTGAGCGTTCGGTTAGGAAAGCGCAAGCCAAAGTATTTCGAAAGGGACGGAGAATATATGGTCAAGATGTTCTGCAATCAAGACCACTCTTTGTAAGCTGGTACCTGCATAAAACAGGCGTTAGAAAAAGGATAGAGTCTACCTCGGTGCGGTTGGTGATGACTCCGATTTGTACTTGTATTTTTCCGCCTTCACTTCAGGACGCAGCTTGGCATCGAAAATTTGAAATTTTGAATCTTGAATTTTGAACTTTTCCACCCGGTGTTAATCCGTTGGGATGTGCTTAGCTGTGGATAAGAGCTTTTTACTGGCCCTTAAAATTTTGAACTTCGACTGACTTTCCCGGAGCTTGGGTCCGTTAGGAGTTGGGTGCCTGAGTCGTATTTTTTGGACTTTGTATTCTTGAAATATTCATCTGTTTGCACTTGGAGCTACAGGTATATACCCGTATTTTCGATGGATGGTTCGATGCGACGTTTGATGCTTGGTGCGAAAGACCGTAGCAGCAAAGGACGTGCAATCAGCACGGGAGACCGCGCGCGCTGCAGTCTTACGCATGCAGCAGGTCATGGCGCTGGGGCGGTGCCTGGCACGGGGCTGCACTATATAAGTGCCCCTTGCCGTGCCATTTTGAGGCACATTCACTTGAAATTCTTTTGCTCTTTCTCTCAAAGGTTGATTAAGCTCTTCCCTTGGTCTTGTTCTTGCCTTGTCCATGTAAGTTTTTTATGTTTTTGTTATGAAATAACTCTAGGATTGCATGTAGTTTTGATTTTCTCGTACTTTGAAATGATGCTTGTATGCTTAAGCTTTGAATCTTGTAGAAAACTGTTTGATAGCCACTTGAACTTGAACTGTTGGAACTTGTACTTTTGAAATTTTTTGAACTCGTATCTGCTTCGGCATGGATAGCCTAGGCGTTGATGTAGAACTTGAATACCTGCTTCGGCGTGGGTGGCCTAGGCGTTGGTTTAGGAATTGTATACCTGCTTCGGCGTGGGTAGCCTAGGTGTTGGTGTAGAACTTGTACCTTGAATTAGAGGTCCATTGGGGATTTTGTTTTGAATTTTTTTTTGTTTAGGCTAGTATAGGATAGCCCCCAGTTTAGAATTTTGACTCTTTGTATGCTACTTGATTTAGTATGCCTCGTCACACTCGGAGAAAGCTCGCTGAATCATCTATGGTTCGAGCTGCTGAGGAAGACGCTTCGGATGATGAAGCGGCTGCAATAAATGCGCCAGGTGGGGGTATGGTTCCCCGAGATGCGCCTGCTTTCCCTGGTGCTGGTTGGACCCCTTCCGACCTGGTGTTTTGGCCGGATTGGCACTTGTCTCTGCGGCCTCGGGCTGGCATGGTGAGTCTTGTACTGTGTTTTGGGTTTGTACTTTGTACTTGTATAGGTCTTGAGCTAACTCGTTCACCTGTAGGCCGACGAAAAGCCGTTCCGTACTTACTGGTCCTTGGTGGAGGTTTAGAGGGCCTTTAAAGCTCTCCGTGCTGATGTAGAGGCTATGGAGATTTGGTTGCAGATGGGCCTGGCCAATTTCTGGCGCACCATGGGAGGTTCCCCGAGGAGAACGGGGATTAAAAACCGTTTGTGGGCTTTGTTAGAGCGATGGTGGGATACCACCAACACTTTCCATATGGCATGGGGGGAGATCACTGTTACCCCTCTTGAGTTTGCTGATTACAGGTCTTCCTTTTTCTGAGAGGAATGTGACCTTTGACTCTGAGCTGACGTGGCGCTCGGCCGCTGCCAGGGACTTGCACGACCCTGTTGCTGATTTGCCAGAGGACGACTCTCACGCTTCTGTGACGGTGCTTGTGGATGCTAACTGTGGTGAGGGTGTGTCCGCGGAGCAGAGGGTTAGGCTCTTCCTCCTTGTCTTGGTTAGCAGAGTAATTTCCCCGAGTAGGAACAGTCGGGTGCATATTAGCTTCTTGTCCGCTCTGAGGGACTTGAGAGTTGTCCCGAGTTATAACTGGGGTGGTTTGGCATATAGCCACCTCTTGTATGAAATGGGGCGGGCCTCCCGGACTGCACTGGGGAGTGACTTGAGCATGGCTGCTCTGTGGAGCGTGCTAGAGGTATTCGAGACTCCTTGTACTTCGTACTTTGTATTTGTATGCTTGTATCTTGAACTTGACTAATGTTTTGTGTGTTCCTTGAAAGATTTGGATTTGTGAGCACTTTCCGACTTTGGCGCCGGAGCGTACTAGAGATGCGGCTTACCCGTATGCTGCCTCTTGGATAGGAGCGGTGCGCGTTGGTGCGTCCCTGGCGGCTTCTCGCAGAGCTTGGAGAGTTTTACCTGCTGATAGGGTAATATTCTTGTACTGTTTTGCTTTCCTGTATTTGTATTTGTACTATCGCCTGAGTTGTCTGCTTTGTAGGTCGTATGGCGTCCTTTTGCCAACGCAGTTGTACCTGCCTCAGCTGCTCGTGCCCATTTCCTGTCTAGGCGGCTGGTTTTGCTTCCAGGGTTGTACCGCCATATGTGGTATCTGGGGGAACGGGTGTCCCCTCAGCACAATTCGGGGGATCGGTTTGTCCCCAAGGATCCACCGGAGTCCATGCTGGCTCTAGATGAAGATCTGGCCCGACTCTATGCGGAGGCTAGGGGCGAGGCTGTTTGCCGCTCTTGGAGGGAGTTTGTACACAGGAAGGGGAGCTATGATGACTTCCTGAGGAGGTTGGCTCCACCAGTACGCTTCGTACTGCCGATGAGCTTTTGAATCTTGTATTCTTGTATTCTTGGATGATTGTATGATTGTATGATTGTATGTAGGAGGAGGAGGTTGATCCTGAGGACATTCCTCATGCTGATAGGATCCTCCGCTATGAGAATTCGGACGGGGAAGAGGTGGTGGAGACCATTCCTTGGGCTTCTCCTCCGCACCGGAAATCATACGATGCTGTACCTGAGCATTACGCCCCTGTAAGTACCGTTGCATCTTTAAAACTGTTTGTAACTTTGCATGGGAAAATTGATCTTGAATTTTGTATGCAGGCGCCTCGGGTGAGAGTGCGTCGCTGGATGCTCTTGCTTGATTCTTGGAAGAGGCAGTGCGCCAAGCTGACCCGGAAGCTTTCTGGCCGGAACAGAGAGGTACCTCACTTGATCTTGAAACTTGTATACTGGACATTCCAACTGGGAAACTGTAACACCCCGACCTCTAATTACATTATTAAAGCATAATTAGCAGCGGAATTAACCTAATTGGTCGGGGCATTACCTGCCGTAACTCCCTCTTGGGAATTACAAGGCAACCATCAATCATAAGATATTAAATCCCAAAAATTAATATAATAATCTTTTATATTACCAAAATAAAGGTACATAAATTACTAAAAGTCTTTAATTAAACTATTAAAACTTAAAACATAAACTAGGTGGGAATTATTAAAGTGAAATCCTCGCCACTACTCGTTCCCATCGATCCTAGCGGTACCTAAAACAGAAAACAAAATAACGGTGAGCCGAAGACTCAGTAACGAACTATTCTAGCAACGTAAATTCATTTCAATTCATTTTATTTAATAACACAGGGAGAATAGAATAATGTAAAACATTTTATAAAGTCCTTTATTTAATTCATTTTCAACTTTAGGGTGCACATGCTAGTCGTGGAAAGTATGACATGGTGGAACGTCTTCCACGATGGACCGCTGTCCATAAACATGCATGGGGCCTTGGCCCGAAAACATGAGAGCCTTGGCTCAATGGGCGGATGCCCCATGGGTACATGCATGACCGAGAATCGTAACCTGTGAACATATATTGCCAAACGGACTAGGAATTTCACTTTCATTTATCATGTTTCGTTTAATTTTACATTTTAGTCTTTTTACTTCAGTTGAAGTAACATATTTGATTTTGTGGGTTTTAAGGGATATAACCAAAAACCAAAAATTTGGTTTTGGTTTCCTGGAAGCAGAACACGGAACAGAGGAGGGGCACGCAGAGGAGCAGGGGAGGGAGAGGAGAGAGGAAGGAGAGGTTGGGCTCGGGTGGTTCGGCGCAGCGCCGAGGAGACGGTGGTCAGGAGGGGTGGTCTGCGCGGTGGTTCAGCGAGGGGCGGGAGGTGAGAGTGCAAATCAGGGGAGGGGGATTGTGAGGGAGAAAGGGTGGTTCTGGGCGGTGGTTGGGTGGACGCGGCTGCTGGTAGTTATCGGAGGGATAAGGTGGTGATGGTGGTGCGGTGGTGGCGTGGGGCGAAAGAGGAGGAAGAAAGAAGGAGGCAGGGGACGCGAGAGGAGGAGAGAGCAGGGGAGGGAGTTGTGGTGGGGTGGTGGTGTTCGGTGGTTCTGGGTGGTCGGGAGATGCGGGGTGGTGGAGTGGTGGTGAGGATGGTGGTGCGCGGTGGCTGCCGGAGGTGGTGGTGGTTCGATTTTAGGAAGAACAAGGAAGAATTGTTTTCAGTTTTGTGGATTGATTTTGGTATTGAAATGTATCAGAATTTTGATGGAATTTGTAAATTTTGGAATGATTCTAGAAGGGGGTAAGGCCTTGGGCTCAAGCAATTGATCATGGACTGATTTGAGGGAAGGAGAGGAAGTTTTTGTCTTCCTGGTTTGTGCTTGGGGAGCAAGGAAAATAAAGTAGACATTTTCATTTTTTTTTTATTTATTATTTTTTTTATATTTAATAAATTCACAATATTTGGCAAAAATTCAGAATTTGTAATTAATTTTCAGAAATAAAAAAAAATGTTTAATTAAAATAATTCCTTAAAAATAAATAAATTATCGTTAACGAAAAATAAATAATTTCAGTTTATAAATTCGTCGTTTAAAATAAATCGTAAAAACGATTAAAATAACGAAATTCGATTATTCGTAATTTAATTAAAACGAAATCAAGTTAATAAATATTTTTAATTTTAATAAATCGAATTTAAAATTTCGGGGTATTACATCCTTACCCCCTTAGAAAAAGTTTCGTCCTCGAAACTGGAGCTCAGTAGAACTAGCCATTCATAGAAATCATACAATTCATACTTATTCGTTCTATTCGCTATACAAACATGGCGGAATAACATTATAACATAATCATTCAAATAATATATTAAAATGCATACATCTTATCGTTTCTAAACGAATAACTGGGGATATTTCGCTCTCATTTGCGCTTCGACTTCCCATGTAGCTTCAGATGTCAAGTGTTTAGCCCACAAGACTTTAACCATTGGAATTACTTTGCTTCTAAGTCGCTTTTCTCTTCGTTCAAGAATTTCAATTGGTTTCTCCTCGTAAGTCAAATCGTTTCGCAATAACAAGGGTTCGTGCGTAATCACATGGCTAGGATCAGGAACATATTTTCTTAACATCGACACGTGGAACACATTATGCACCTTCTTTAAGTCGGTTGGTAAAGCTAGTCGATATGCTACTGCACCTACTCTTTCTAGTATCTCATATGGCCCGATATATCTTGGGCTTAACTTCCCTGTTTGACCAAATCTCATTATTCCTCTCTTTGGCGAAATTTTCAAGAACACGTGATCTCCAACCTCAAACTCTAGTGGTCTTCTGCGTTGGTCTGCATAACTCTTTTGTCTACTTTGCGCTGCCATCATTCTTGATTGGATTAAACGAATCTTGTCAGTTGTTTCTTGAATCAATTCTGGTCCTATAATACGTGCCTCATCGATATCACTCCAACATAATGGTGTTCGACATTTCCTTCCATAAAGTGCTTCGTAAGGTGCCATACCAATGGTGGCCTGATAACTGTTGTTGTACGAAAATTCAACCATAGGTTGAAACTTTTCCCAAGTTCCTTGAAAATCTAAAACACAAGCTCTCAACATATCCTGAACAATTTGGTTAGTGCGTTCTGTTTGTCCATCAGTCGTTGGATGAAATGCAGTACTGAAGTTAAGTTTCGTCCCAAGAGCTTTCTGCAATTCTTTCCAGTAGGTTGATTGATACCTCGTATCACGATCAGAAACAATCGAACTAGGCACTCCATGCAATCGCACAATAGTGTTCACATATAGCTCAGCCAGTTGATCTAAACTCGAATTGCTCTTCATTGCCAAGAAATGCGCTGATTTCGTTAATCGATCAACAATAACCCAAATAGAATTCATTCCCTTGGTTGATCTTGGTAAACCTATGATAAAATCCATTGAAACTGAATCCCATTTCCATTCTGGCACATCCAGAGGTTGCAACAAACCTGCTGGTCTTTGATGCTCGATCTTGATTCTCTGACACGTCAAACATTTAGCCACATATTCTGCCACTTCTTGCTTCATGTTTCTCCACCAGTACACTTGCCTTAAATCCTTATACATCTTATTTCCTCCAGGGTGAATCGAGTATGGTGAACTATGAGCCTCTTCTAAAACTCTCTTTTTCAACTTCTCATCATTTGGCACACATAATCTTCCCTGAAACCTCAACGTGCCATCTTCTTGAATGACAAAACCAGGTGACTTCCCATTTTCCACTTCACTCCTTATTCTTTCTAATTGCAAGTCCTTACATTGTGCTTCCTTAATTTCATCAATCAAAGTTGGCTTCATTACCAACACATTCAAACAAGGGTTTCCTTTCATGGTAAACTCAATTTCCATATTTTGCAGATCATATTGGTTGGCTCGGGAAAAAGTTAGGATAGAATTTAGGTGAGACTTCCGACTTAATGCATCCGCAACAACGTTAGCCTTTCCGGGATGATATTGAATATCAAGATCGTAATCTTTAAGAAGTTCTAACCACCTACGCTGGCTCATGTTGAGTTCTTTTTGGGTGAAAATGTACTTAAGACTCTTATGGTCAGTGAAAATTTGACACGAAACTCCATACAAATAATGTCTCCAAATTTTGAGGGCGAAAACAACAGCTGCAAGTTCGAGGTCATGGGTAGGGTAATTTTGTTCATGAACTTTGAGTTGGCGTGAAGCATAAGCTATAACTTTTCCGTTTTGCATTAAGACACATCCTAACCCATTCTTGGAAGCATCACTATAGATTACAAATTCGTCAGTTCCAGATGGAAGGGTAAGAATAGGGGCAGTGGTGAGACGTTTCTTAAGTTCTTGAAATGCACATTCACAATCATCATTCCACACAAATTTGGTATTCTTTCTAACTAATCGGGTTATGGGTAAGGTAACCTTAGAAAAATCTTGAACGAATCTTCGATAGTATCCAGCTAAACCCATAAAACTCCGTACTTCAGGTACATTAGTTGGTCTAGGCCATTCCACAATTGCTTTTATTTTCTCAGGATCAACAGATACACCTTTCTTAGAGATAATATGACCTAAAAATGATATTTCCTTAAGCCAGAATTCACATTTCGACAATTTAGCATATAACTGGTTTTCGATCAACATGTCTAACACTTTTCTCAGGTGCTCCTCGTGTTCCTCATTATTCTTAGAATATACCAAAATATCATCAATGAAAACAACTACAAACTTATCAAGGTATGGTTTAAAAATACGGTTCATCAAATCCATAAATACAGCTGGTACATTGGTTAACCCAAAAGGCATCACAACAAACTCATAGTGACCATATCTAGTTCTAAAGGCTGTCTTTGGAATATCCTCAGATTTCATTCGAAGTTGATGGTGAAGGAAATAATGTCCTTGGTCCAAGTATGCATTCTATGTTAAGTCTAATAAGTGCGGTTCAGTATTAATTAACAAGTTAATAATTCAGTGAGATCAAGTGAGCTGAATGCCTAGCTAGAGGCCGCTTCAGTTCAAGTGGAATTAATGATATTAATCCACAGCTTACTCTTGACTGAACCCGTAGGGTCACACAAATAGTACGTAAACGGATCAAGTATTTAATGGCATTAAACACTCCATCTATGGATATTCGGAATCGACGGATCTTGGTTTCAGTGGGAGCTGAGATCGTCACAGGCAAGAAATGAATACTCCGGAAATGATGATATTGCCGGAAACGGAAATATGGATCGTATCGGAAATATAAATATTATCCAACTCGTAGATGTTGCCGGAAACGGAAACATGGTACGTATCGGAAAATATTATCGGAAATGGAAATATTACCGGAATCGGAAATATTGCCGGAAACGGAAATATTGTCAGAATCGGAAATATTATCGGAATCGGAAAATAATTCCGGAAACGGAAATATTAAATATTTGTTCGAAACGGAAATTAATTCCGGAATCGGAAATATTAAATATTGTTCGTATCGAAAATGAATTCCGGAACTGGGAATTTAATCGGAAGCGTATCGTACGAATAAGCATCGGACGAGGCCTGCCGGACGAGGGCCCAGCACGAAGCCAGGCCATCGCCCAGCAAGCCAAGCGCGCCACACGAACAGGCAAGGCCACGCCAGGCCCAGCAGGCCATGGCAGCGCGCGCAGCGCGCGCAGCAATGGGCTGCGAGCATTGCTGCAGCTCGCGTGGGCTTGTAGCTCGCGTGGGCCGAGCGGCCGTGTGGGCTGTGCGCGGGCATGGCCTACACGCTTGCGGGTCATGCTCGTGTAGAGTTTGTGTTCACATACGAAACCTAAAGAGTATAGGATTTGTTTAATGATTAAAATTCCTAATCCTAAAAGATAAATTAATTAAATAAGAATTCTACTAGGATTCTAATTTAATTAATTCGTATCCTAGTAGGATTCGATTCCATGGTCTATAAATATGAGTTAAGGGCTCATAATTTACATCGAGTATTCAAGTATTCAAAGTGATTTTTGAGAGTATTAATTCAGTCATATAATTGCCTACAATAGCCGAAAATTCTAAATACCTTAAGGGCGATCCTAGTTGGTCAAGCTTAAGGCGGATCCGGACGTGCTGTGGACTATCTACGGAGGGACGACACTTGAAGTCCTAAAGACTTGTTCTTGTTCGGTTCGGGCGCAGCTAGGGAGGGCACGCAACAAAGTGTATGCATCTAAACTATGCTAAATGATTATGTGAATATAATATGCTTTCCTGGCTTTATGGTTTTTCCGCATGATTTATGAATTGTCATATGTATCATAACCCAACAGTGGTATCACGAGCCTCTTATTATTTTCATAATCTAAATTGCATGAACATGGTTAAATATTACAAATTTGCAAGAATTAAAAGGGGTGATTAATTTTCGTAATTGTTAATTAATTGCAAATTGCGTTTAATTATACGTACGCAGTTTTTCGGCAGTTTCTTCGTTACTCATCCAAATCGAGTGATTTTTGTGTTAATTCCGCATGTAAAAGGCATTCTAAAATTTTGACAAAAAGATTTTTTTTCGGCCGAACCCAGAATTCTCAAATTCGAAGCCTAACTATGACTTTTCGGAGGTTTTAGTTTTTCGAATGCAAAATTTCGTAAATTTAAGATGTTAAATTAAATATTTGCGATTCATGTTGATAAATCTTGAATTTTTGATTGACTTACTGTATATGTTTAACAAGTTTGAATGCCTAGCCTTGTTAATTATGCAATCTAATTTGTAATTATGATTAATTTGTTGAAAATTGGAATAATTTAGAATTAATTTCTTTTTCATAATTAGTTATAATTTAATTAGATACCTATGATTAAAAACCACCATAAAAATTGTAAATTTATGTTAAATTTTAATTTTTATGACCTAGACTTGAATCCATGTTAATCGGAAATCAATTAAATAATAAATTTTTGATTTTTCGCCCTAAAATTATGAAATTAATATTTTTTTATTAATTTGTCATTAATTTTGAATATAAATTTTTAATTTTTATGCGACTCGCTCATATAACTTGCACGCACAAAGCAATGGACGCTACGTGTAACCCTTAAGGGGTGTTGTATAGTGCGGGCATGCGACGACGAGCAAGGGAGCTCGTCGCCCATGCGGTACGAATGCAGCGAGCAAGGGCATGGTGCACGAGCACAAGGCAGTAGCCCTGCCTTGTGTCGTGGGCTGTGAGCAATGGGCGTGTGGGCAGGGGAGAGAGCAAGGCACGAGCAGTTGCGTGTGGGCAGCAAGCGTGCTGCGCCACAGCGCGCACTGCCTCGCGCAAGCATGCGGAGCCTCGCGCGCAGCGAGCGCAAGCTCGCGTGCCACGAGCGCTACGCACAGCGTCGATGGCTCGCGCGCAGCGAGCACCAGCTCGCATACTGCTGCCTCGTGCGATGAGCGCAAGTTCGCGTGCGGGAAAGGCAGGCGCGCAGCGAGCGATGGCTCGCATGGATCGAGCGCTGGCAAGCGAGCGCAGCGAGCGATGGCTCGCGTGCATCGAGCGCTGGCGCGCGCAGTGAGCACCAGCTCGCGTGTTCGATTGATGCCTTGCGATGGTGAGCAGCAGCGATGCGACGCAGCGCATGGGCTGCGCGCACATGGCCAGCGATGGTTGTGTGCGTGTGGCCCATGGGCGTGCGATGCGTGGGATTGTTGCGTTGCGATTAGATCGTTTTGAAATTTTAATTTGAAATTTTCAGTTTATGTAATTTTAATTAATTTTAAAATTAATAATTTAAATTAATTTCTTGGATTTTAATTTTGAATAATGTAATTATAATAAATTTTATTTATTCTAATTATTTTACTAAAATTAAAATCATGAATTTATTTAAATACGACTGAAATTAAATTAAACTTTTTGGATTCAATTATAAATTTTTATGAGCTTTAAATTTTAATTAAATTTGTATGTTTCCGGTTAGACTAGAAATACATTTTTATGTTTAAAATTAGTAAAGCATATGAATTTATTGGTTTAAGTGGGAGCCCTTTTAGTCATATACTCTTGATTAGGTCTACAAATCCTTAAGGTTAAAACAACTTGATTAGAATTAATAAGGACTGAATAATTTGTAGATTATTGGTGCCCTTGATTAATTGCTGCAAATGTTTATGTGATGCATAATGTGTTTTACTAACCAGCTATGTGGGCCATTCATGATAATGAATGGGTGAATGGTATATATTGTATATGTACTGTTTTGCAGGTTATGAAGTGACTAGTATGGCCCAAATAGGATAGAAAATATGGTCTGCGTACCATTAATTTGAATGTAATTGGTCTAAAGTACCAAAGTTGTTTTTCAATTCAAATATGGTCTGCGTACCATCAAATAATTGTAATTAGTTTTAATTATAGCTTATCCTATTTGAAGAAAATGGTGCCTCCCACGGAGATTTTCAAGACGGACTTTGAAGTTGAAGCTTCAAGATGAAGTCGGGCCATACTAGATCACATTTATCTTATGCATGTTTTAAGTTATTTATTGCTTTTAAATATGTCTTAAAATGCATGAGATCAAAGCTTGATTATGTTGCATGATTAAGGATTTTAGTTCACTTAAAATCTAACCAACATAGTAAGAGCCTTAAGTTCCAAACTTAAAAATTGAGTTAAAAGGTGCCATGCCAAAATATACACTTGCTTGGATATCCTTTACATCAATCTAGTAATAGTTTTCGCTCAGCGAGGTGTTACTTATTGGTCCTAAAGGGGCAAGGTACACAAATAATTGTGAGTACATGTTAGTTTTGGTAAAACTCAACGATATAAGTAAGGAGTCCTTTTATGTCGTGGCAAAATCAATAGGTTTACCTAATAAGTTCTTAGACGTACCTATCAACCAAGAATAGTTTCTAGACTATTAGCAAAAGGCTTTTGCTTACCTAAGATGTTTTAGGATTAAGTCGACAAACTGTGCTTAGTTCTTCAATGATATTAGGGTCTTGGAATCATTTTATTCACACCTGCCGGAACACATAATTCGAATAAAATGCTAATGACTTGTTTAAATTGCATGATTGCTTTCATTTTCAAGTTATTATTCATGATAAATGTTTAGACTTTGCATGCTTCAATGTATGTTTTAATTATTGTTTATAATTAAATATCTTGCACTGCAATAAATCCTTTTAGAAAGGTAACAGTAAATTTCCTCGATTGGTAGTGAATCCAAGAACGATTCACGGAAATGAGAGAAAGTGAGAAATTCAAAATGTACGTTTCTTATAGCGACTTTTATGGTTGTTTTCGAACATCAAAGTCGAATGGCAAACCAATTGGTGCTTGTGAATTCAAAATACACTGTAGTTTTGAGATCATAAAGCATTGGTCCAAGTATGCATTCTATGTTAAGTCTAATAAGTGCGGTTCAGTATTAATTAACAAGTTAATAATTCAGTGAGATCAAGTGAGCTGAATGCCTAGCTAGAGGCCGCTTCAGTTCAAGTGGAATTAATGATATTAATCCACAGCTTACTCTTGACTGAACCCGTAGGGTCACACAAATAGTACGTAAACGGATCAAGTTTTTAATGGCATTAAATACTCCATCTATGGATATTCGGAATCGACGGATCTTGGTTTCAGTGGGAGCTGAGATCGTCACAGGCAAGAAATGAATACTCCGGAAACGATGATATTGCCGGAAACGGAAATATGGATCGTATCGGAAATATAAATATTATCCAAGTCGTAGATGTTGCCGGAAACGGAAACATGGTACGTATCGGAAAATATTATCGGAAATGGAAATATTGCCGGAATCGGAAATATTGCCGGAAACGGAAATATTGTCAGAATCGGAAATATTATCGGAATCGGAAAATAATTTCGGAAACGGAAATATTAAATATTTGTTCGAAACGGAAATTAATTCCGGAATCGGAAATATTAAATATTGTTCGTATCGAAAATGAATTCCGGAACTGGGAATTTAATCGGAAGCGTATCGTACGAATAAGCATCGGACGAGGCCTGCCGGACGAGGGCCCAGCACGAAGCCAGGCCATCGCCCAGCAAGCCAAGCGCGCCACACGTACAGCCTAGGCCACGCCAGGCCCAGCGCAAGGCCAGGCCCAGCAGGCCATGGCAGCGCGCGCAGCGCGCGCAGCAATGGGCTGCGAGCATTGCTGCAGCTCGCGTGGGCTTGTAGCTCGCGTGGGCCGAGCGGCCGTGTGGGCTGTGCGCGGGCATGGCCTACACGCTTGCGGGTCATGCTCGTGTAGAGTTTGTGTTCACATACGAAAGCTAAAGAGTATAGGATTTGTTTAATGATTAAAATTCCTAATCCTAAAAGATAAATTAATTAAATAAGAATTCTACTAGGATTCTAATTTAATTAATTCGTATCCTAGTAGGATTCGATTCCATGGTCTATAAATATGAGTTAAAGGCTCATAATTTACATCGAGTATTCAAGTATTCAAAGTGATTTTTGAGAGTATTAATTCAGTCATATAATTGCCTACAATAGCCGAAAATTCTAAGTACCTTAAGGGCGATCCTAGTTGGTCAAGCTTAAGGCGGATCCGGACGTGCTGTGGACTATCTACGGAGGGACGACACTTGGAGTCCTAAAGACTTGTTCTTGTTCGGTTCGGGCGCAGCTAGGGAGGGCACGCAACAAAGTGTATGCATCTAAACTATGCTAAATGATTATGTGAATATAATATACTTTCCTGGCTTTATGGTTTTTCCGCATGATTTATGAATTGTCATATGTATCATAACCTAACAGATGGTAACCTGACCTCAAATCAATCTTAGAAAACACTTTTGCACCTCGAAGTTGGTCAAACAAATCATCAATACGGGGTAAAGGATACTTATTCTTAATGGTAATCTTGTTTAACTCTCGATAATATATGCATAACCTCATAGTTCCATCCTTTTTCTTCACAAACAAGACAGGGGCTCCCCAAGGTGAAACACTAGGTCGAATATATCCTTTTTCAAGTAACTCATCTAATTGTTTCTTTAATTCTTATAACTCAGCTGGTGCCATTCTATATGGTGCCTTAGAAATAGGGGTGGATCCCGGAATTAATTCAATGCTGAAATCTAATTCTCTTGGTGGGGGCATACTAGGTATTTCTTCTGGAAAAACATGTGGGTACTCACAAACAACAGGTATGTCGGTAACGGAAGGTCCAGAGGTATTTAAGTCAATAACACTACACAGATAACCAGATAAACCACTCTCAATCATTTTACGTGCTCTCAAAGCATGGACAATTTGAATCGTTGGTTTTCTTACTAACTTATGGAATGAAACTCTATCTCCATCTGGCGTTATAAGGGTCACACTTTGCCTCGAACAATTAAGGTTAGCTTCATACTTAGTCAACCAATTCATTCCCAAGATTACGTCAAATTCAGATAGGTCAAAAGCTATTAGGTCTGCTCGAAACTCAACTTTCTCTATTACAATAGGGCAATCCTTATACATGGTTCTACATTTCACAATTTATCCACTAGGAAGGGAAACACTCATAGCATGAAAGTCACAACATGGTTTCAAATTTAAATATTTTGCAAACAATGGAGAAATAAAGGAATGCGAAGCTCCAGAATAAAAAAGAACATGGGCTGCTAAAGAATGGATAGAGAAGGTACCGGTGATAACATTATCATTCTCATCTTCTTCATCTTGTCTCATCACAAAAACTCTTCCAGTTGGCGGTGGTCGAGGTGGGTTGCGGTTTGAACCTGAGACGTTGTTGTTACGACCACGATCGTTGTTAGTTGGAACTGGTCCTCTCATGGTTGGCGTCACTTGATTTGGGCAATCTCTGACGTAATGATCATGGCTTCCACATCGATAGCAAGCATTCGTGCCAACACGACATTCACTCTCAACATGACTCCTTTTCCCACATTTGGCACATCCTTGCGACCGATTGTTCCTTCCTTGAAATCCTTGTCCCCTATTATTTCCTTGATTACCATCATTCCTCCTTTGATTTCCCTGGTAACTTTGGTTAGGCTTCTTTGCTCCTCCTTGGCTTTGGTTATCATTTCTCCTTTTATACCCAACATTCTTCGCTTCTCGAAGTAGTACCACTCGCTCCACATTAGCTGCAATATCAACCATATCCTGGTATGAAGTAAACCTCTGAGTGGACAACCTATCCTGGTACTTAAGGTGCAGACCTCGTTCGAAACGGTTCATCCTGGACTGCTCCGTCGACACCAAGTCTGGTGCAAACCTTGACAACTCCATAAACTTATTTGCGTATTCCAACACGCTCATTGTTCCTTGTTGCAAGTGTAGAAATTCATCTTCTTTTTGCTTCCTCAAGGATGGTGGATAAAACTTGTCTCTCATTAACTTCTGTAGTTCGTTCCAACCAAATCCAGGCCCATTCTTTCGTTCCTTGTTAACTTTCCACCATAATCCTGCTTGGCCTGACAAGTAGAACACTGCGAAATCAACTCTCCATTTCTCAGGGCACTGCAGGGTTTCAAACAACTGATCAATGCGACTTATCCAATCCTCGAACTCAACTGGATCAGGCTTGCCATCATAGGATGGTGGGTTGAGTGATGAAAAGTTCTTGAACATCGTTGCGTTCTCGTTTCCACTAACATCTTTCTTTTTCCGAGAATCATGGACTAAATCGGCCAACATTGAACTCACATTTTCCAATCGTTCCATCCTTTCCTCGTGGCCATTAACATGGACATACTCTTCATGAGTGATGTCGTTATCATCGTGAACATGATGCTCGTTGCGAGCTCCGTTGGTAACATCGTTGATAGCATCGATGGTCGACATTCTGCATAACATATCTTATCAGGTTGAAGCGAAATAATAATATAAAATAAACCCTTTGATCCCGTTACTACACTCACACTCATATTCATTTTAATTTAGCAAGATTTTAGAACATTCTTTTTAACTCATTCCTTAAAATTCTTTACTTAAAGCCTAATGAATTCTATTCGTGCGAAAACCCGTAAGGTTTAGCACTTATGGTCCAGAAACTTTGCTCTTGATACCAAACTGTAACACCCCGACCTCTAATTACATTATTAAAGCATAATTAGCAGCGGAATTAACCTAATTGGTCGGGGCATTACCTGCCGTAACTCCCTTTTGGGAATTACAAGGCAACCATCAATCATAAGATATTAAATCCCAAAAATTAATATAATAATCTTTTATATTACCAAAATAAAGGTACATAAATTACTAAAAGTCTTTAATTAAACTATTAAAACTTAAAACATAAACTAGGTGGGAATTATTAAAGTGAAATCCTCGCCACTACTCGTTCCCATCGATCCCAGCGGTACCTAAAACAGAAAACAAAATAACGGTGAGCCGAAGACTCAGTAACGAACTATTCTAGCAACGTAAATTCATTTCAATTCATTTTATTTAATAACACAAGGAGAATAGAATAATGTAAAACATTTTATAAAGTCCTTTATTTAATTCATTTTCAACTTTAGGGTGCACATGCTAGTCGTGGCAAGTATGACATGGTGGAACGTCTTCTACGATGGACCGCTGTCCATAAACATGGGGCCTTGGCCCGAAAACATGAGAGCCTTGGCTCAATGGGCGGATGCCCCATGGGTACATGCATGACCGAGAATCGTAACCTGTGAACATATATTGCCAAACGGACTAGGAATTTCACTTTCATTTATCATGTTTCGTTTAATTTTACATTTTAGTCTTTTTACTTCAGTTGAAGTAACATATTTCCTTTGGATCATAAGATCAAACATCCTTTCTTTCATGGTTTCTTATAAACAGCATTTTATAAGAAATTCAATCAATCATCATAGCATTTTATAATTAATCATAAAATAAGGAATAATTCCATCAAATCATATTATAATAAATTATTCAATGAAATCATATTTCATTTCCCGCAATTCATAAAACATGTCAAAACATTCATTTAATAAATCAATCATACGTTGTAATTTCATAATCACATTTATAAGGGAATTGCGGGTACTAGCAATAGCCGTTACCTTAATTCCGCGACTTTGCTAAGGGATTTTCGTTGGTTCGTTCGTCCTGAGCTCCGAGTCCAATTTCTTTAAAAAAATTAAATAATTGAATTAGTACCAAATTGATAAATAATTTAACTTAATAATTTCGAAACTTTATAATTAACCAATTTTCTAATAATAATGTTAAAAAAAATATATAATTTCATAGTTTTAATGAAAATATAATTAAACGCCAATTTTAGTGAAGAATATAATTAATTGAAATTTCAATCGAAATATATATATATATATATATATATATATATATATATATATGTATATATTCCTTAATTAATTTACACGAAAATCTTATTTAAATTTTGTCCTTGATAAATCCATTTAGTAACTTATTTTAGTTAAATCGATAATATAATTTAAAATCAATATTTTATAAAATCATAAATTCATAAGTAACTAATTTAGAAATAAAGAATTTTTAATAAAAATATAATTTCATAATTTAAACATTAATAATCGAAATTTCAATCTAAATATTTATTTATATTTCATAAATCGATTTTCCTAAAAATATTATTTAAATTATATCTTGTTAAGTAAAGCTGGTAATTAGTGAAATCGATATTCAATAATTAAACCTGAAAAATAATAAATAATTTTATTAGTAAATATTTATATCATAGAAATAAATTAAAACATGAAACTAATAAATTAGGAAAATCTGAAATCATAAGTTGGTTTCTTACCCAAGGCCCAAATTAATTTGGCCCAATTTGATTTTGTGGGTTTTAAGGGATATAACCAAAAACCAAAAATTTGGTTTTGGTTTCCTGGAAGCAGAACACGGAACAGAGGAGGGGCACGCAGAGGAGCAGGGGAGGGAGAGGAGAGAGGCTGGGCTCGGGTGGTCCGGCGCAGCGCCGAGGAGACGGTGGTCAGGAGGGGTGGTCTGCGCGGTGGTTCAGCGAGGGGAGGTAGGTGAGAGTGCAAATCAGGGGAGGGGGATTGTGAGGGAGAACGAGTACGAAAGGGTGGTTCTGGGCGGTGGTTGGGTGGACGCGGCTGCTGGTGGTTATCGGAGGGATAAGGTGGTGATGGTGGTGCGGTGGTTGTGGTGGTGGCGTGGGGCGAAAGAGGAGGAAGAAAGAAGGAGGCAGGGGACGCGAGAGGAGGAGAGAGCAGGGGAGGGAGTTGTGGTGGGGTGGTGGTGTTCGGTGGTTCTGGGTGGTCGGGAGATGCGGGGTGGTGGAGTGGTGGTGAGGATGGTGGTGCGCGGTGGCTGCCGGAGGTGGTGGTGGTTCGATTTTAGGAAGAACAAGGAAGAAATATTTTCAGTTTTGTGGATTGATTTTGGTATTGAAATGTATCAGCATTTTTATGGAATTTGTAAATTTTGGAATGATTCTAGAAGGGGGGAAGGCTTGGGGCTCAAGCAATTGAACATGGAGTGATTTGAGGGAAGGAGAGGAAGTTTTTGTCTTCCTGGTTTGTGCGTGGGGAGCAAGGAAAATAAAGCAGACATTTTCATTTTTTTATTTTATTTTTTTATTTTTTTTTATATTTAATAAATTCACAATATTTGGCAAAAATTCAGAATTTGTAATTAATTTTCAGAAAAAAAAAATGTTTAATTAAAATAATTCCTTAAAAATAAATAAATTATCGTTAACGAAAAATAAATAATTTCAGTTTATAAATTCGTCGTTTAAAATAAATCGTAAAAACGATTAAAATAACGAAATTCGATTATTCGTAATTTAATTAAAACGAAATCAAGTTAATAAATATTTTTAATTTTAATAAATCGAATTTAAAATTTCGGGGTATTACATCTTGATTCTTGAAATTGTATCTTGTATAGGAGCGCCGTCGAGACCGTAGAGACTCTGTTGACAGGGAGCCTCAGGCGGAGACGTCCTTGGGACAGGAGGGACCAAGCTTGGAGCTGGGACAGGGGTCTGGTGCTGGTGCTCATCAGAGGCATTCTGATGCTAAGTGGGGAGCTTCCCCTTTTGTACATGTTGATCCCACCAGGCATTCATTTGGAGGTGCTAGCGTTTCACGGCCCTTTGTTCCTCCTTCCGGCTATTACTTCGGAGGAAGTGGTCCTCAGCCTTGGGGTGCGGGTTCATGGGCTTGCTATGCGGAGATGGAGAGGATGCGCCAGGCTTAGATGTTTGGGTCGTATCCGTATATGCCGATGCCGCCGCCTTATCAGTATTCCTCTCCTCAGCAGGGAGTTCATCCCTCCACTGGCACACTTCGTATCTCGGAGGAGGATCCTAGTACCCATGGGACGAAGCTGGATCGGGAGCTGGAGCACCTTAGGAGGCGTAACAGGGACAAAGGGCCTGTGGTTGACATCACTGCTGATAATGACTCAGACTGACCCTGCATGGTAGCGAGTTCCAGCTTGCCTGGGTTGATTTTTTATAGGCTGGATTGTATCGTGTTTGTATGGCTTGAAACTTGAATTTTTGTATGGTTTGTATGGTTTTGAACTTGAATTTATGTATGGTTTGTAAAATTTGAAGATTGGCTTTTGTATGTTTGAATACTTGAAATTGTATGCGTTGTGTGTGCCTTGAAATTTTGTAGCTATATGCATGCATGACAATTTTGCGAAAAAATTTGAAATAATTTGCCCATTTTTTCGGGTGTATGTACCCACTATAAACCCCCACTTTGACTGAGGTTTTTTGGTAAGGAAAAGCGCAATTCAAAGTATATTCAACTCTTGCTTATGCACATGCAGACTCGACTTAGGACGCCGATCTAGGACTAGAATGCTTGAATTTTGAAAAAAAAAAAAAAATTGATCCGAAATCTGCCCGAAGCGTTGATCTGGACTGCTTGAAATTGCGCGGCTTGCGACTTTGGAATCTTGAATAATGGAGGTTGTACTCTGCTGTCCGAAACACTAAAGGGTGTGTACTTGGAGTCATAAGAGAGGATGGTGGCCTCGTCCTTTGGTGCAGGCTCCCGACGTTCAGCGCGGGCTTGGCGCAAGTCGCCTGTGAGCTGTCGTGCAAGCCAATTCTTGTATAAATAGGGAGCGTTTCGGATCATTTCTTGTATCAATCCTTCCCTGCTATCATTGAATACTGCTTCCTCACGAAGAGAAAATATGGCTGTATCTTTTGAAAGTGCCTTGAACTCGTGGCTTGGTTCGCTAGGCAAATTGGAGTAAAGGGAGGTTGATGGCATGCATCTTGGGGTGCTCGTCTCTTTCCGGTTTGTAAAATTGGATTTGCACTTCATTCTTGCTGCTCTGGAGGCTTGGGATCCAAATCATCATGTCTCCCGCTTTGGAATAAATGAGGTATGTCCCCTCCCTGAGGAATTTAGTGCCATATTGGGGTGGCCCTTGATGCTGGAGCCATGCATGCCTAGTGTTGAAGAACACTTTTTCTCGAGTTTTGATAGGTATTTGGGCTTGAAGCCCCCACTTTTGAGTGCTGTTGTATATGGCAGAGGGGTGGATTTGTCCCTCTTTGTCACCTACTTTGCTGGGCTTGATGTTCCCAAAGTTTTCCGCTTGAGAGCCTTGAGTTTTTGTATATTTGCTCGCTTCCTCTTTTTGAAGCAGGGGTTTGGCAATGGCGATGCCTCCCTAATTGAGATTGTAGAGCAGTTTGCTAATGGTCGGGACCCAATGCCGCTCGTGATTGGCGAAACATTGATGGGCCTTGACATGCTGAAGTCGGACCCCTCTTCATTGCCGTCGGTAGTCCGGTATTACTCCAAGTAAGGATCTGGAGCCTTCTTTGTATTGTTGAACTTGTACTTGTATTTGAATTTTGAATTTTGAATTTTGAAATGTGCTTCTTGCATACTCCCCAAGGTTTGGCTTATGGAGAGGCTCATGTTGGTGGCACCACCGGAGAACATGGCGAGCTACAATAGAAAAGGATTTACCGTACGGCCCATGGTTTATGGCCGGCTTTCATTGGACGAGTGGAGATGTGCACTCTCTGGGATTGAATCTTGTATAAGGTGGGTAGTTCCTTGGTGGGAAATTGCTGCTATGAGACATGCCCCTGGTTCTACTGCTTTGAGGGTGCCAAGCCTCACAATGCTGGTCTTCTACTCGCCTGCTCGAGTGATGAGACAATATGGCTTGAAACAGGAGATTCCGGACTGCAAGGAAGAGAACCCGAGACCTGTTGCGCTGAATGAAAATGGACTTGAAGTTTGGAGGCGGTATTGGGTCGCCAAACCATTCTTGAGTATCCAGTTCCCACCTGAGCCAGTTACTCTGTCTGCGGGGTACATTGTATGGATGAGAGGCCTAAGCCAAAGGGACATTTCTTTCTCAGGACCAGCTAGAGTCCGAGGTTCTAGAGCTAGACGTCCTGCATCAACTGACTATGAGGAAGGTGATGGGAGTGTGGCCCATCCGGTGCTTGACCGCTCGGAATCCAAAGGAGGTTCGTCGTCCTCCCGTCTTGGAAGGCTTGCAAGTTCCTTCTCCCGTCGCTTGGGCAAGGGGAAGATTGATGATTGATTGCGGAAGGAGCCAGCTGATAGTACTCAAGGTGCCAAGACTCGAGAGCATAGTCGCCCGACCCTAGATCTTTGTAGGATAAATGTGTTTGAAATTTTATTGGAAGGAATTGTGTTTAGAATGTGTTTGGAAGATGTGTTTATAAAGATGTGTTTGGAAAGTGTGTTTAGGAAGTGAAAAGGCTTTGAACTTTGCTTCACTTGATCCCGACTTTGTATTTGAATTAGCTTTGAAGGCCTTAGGGCCAAATAAGTTATTATGTTAAATTCCGCTTGAACATGCTTTGCTTTGAATTGGCACATTTGGAATAAAGACAACAACATTTGAGTTTTGAAATTTGATTTGATTTGATTTTTAGGATGCCCTTAATTGAGGAAATTTTGAATTTTTTTGTATTAAAGTGGTCGGGCCTCGAAATGAGGTTGCCTACGTGTCCCATTAGGGAATCAGGCCGGACGTAGTTCTTACTACCTTTCAAGACCTGAATTTGGATTCTCGAACTTGAACATGGAACTTAGACATAGAACTTCTTGAGTTGATCGAGGTTGGTCAGAGATCTGAATTCTGTTCCGTCGATGTCTGTTAGTTCAACTGCTCCCCCGGAGAGGATTTTCTTGACGATGTATGGGCCTGCCCAGTTGGGTTTGAATTTTCCCCTTGGGTCCATGATGCTTTTGCGAAGGGCTTTCAGGACAAGCTCGCCTTCCTTGATGTTTCGGGTTCTGACCCTTTGGTTGAAATGTCTGGCCACTCGGCGCTGATAGACTTGTACATGGTGAGCCGCTTGAAGTCGTCGCTCATCGAGCATGACTAGCTCGTCACACCTTGCTTGTACCCATGCAGCTTCTGGGATTTTGCTTTCTAGGACTATTCTTAGAGAAGGTATCTCCAGTTCGATAGGTTGTACTGCTTCCATTCCATAGACCAATGAAAACAGAGTTGCACCAGTTGAAGTGCGAATTGAAGTTCGATATCCCCACAATGCGAAATGCAGCTTTTGGGGCCAGTCCTTGTAATTGGCCTGTCCAAGGTTCATCTTCGTCTTGCTCGACGTTGTCAATAGCATGGACATATGCTGCTTCTTGACGTGTTTCAATTGTAAGTGGCATTTCAGCCATGCCGCTTGGAATGTTGATCATTGAGGCCAGTTTTGCCAGTGCATCGGCGAATTGATTCTCCTCTCTCGGGAGGTATGTATAGCGGAGCTCTTCTATTTGTTCGGACAACTGCTTAAGGTAAGACTGGTATGGAGCCAGGCTCTCGCTCCTTACTTTCCATAATCCGGAAATTTGATTGATGATTAGGGAAGAATCCCCGTACACTCGAAGTTTCTGGACGCCTAGGGCTAAGGCGGCTTCCAGGCCCATGATGCATGCTTCATATTCTGCCGCATTGTTTGTGACGTTGAATTGTAGTTTTGCTGATATAGGAATGTGTGTGCCGTCTAGGGCTACTAGAATTACTCCAACACCACATCCGTTCTGATTGGAGGCACCATCAAAATGTATTGACCAACTGTCATCACTGGCCATTAAGATTTGCTCGTCAGGTAAGTCGTAATCTTCCTCTTCTGCCTCGACGGGACAGTCGGCTAGGAAATCTGAGACTGCTGAACCCTTGATAGATTTCTGTGGAATGTATTTGAGGTCGAATTCTGCTAGCATGACCAACCATCTGGACAAACGTCCATTGAGTGCTGGTTTCTTGAATAGATATTTGAGAGGATCGGCTTTGCTGATCACATGTATTGTATGGGAGAGCATGTAGTGCCGTAGTTTCTTTGTGGCCCAAACCAAGGCGATGCTGAGTTTCTCGAGCTGAGTGTATTTGGTCTCCTACTCGATCAGTTTTTTGGTTATGTAGTATACGGCATTCTCCTTGCCTTCAATTTCTTGAGCAAGCATAGCCCCCACTGCCGAATCTGTTGTTGTGAGGTTGAGCCTGAGGGGAATCCCTGGCATTGCTGGTTTTAGTACTGGTGGGTTGGAAAGGTAGCTTTTGATTGTTTCGAATGCATGCTGACAATCGTCATCCCACACCTTGGGCTCGCTTTTTTGGAGCTTTCGAAATACTGGTTCACAGATCATTGTGAGTCTTGAAATGAACCTGCTGATATATTGTAGTCTGCCGAGAAAACCTCGAATTTCCTTTTCATACGTTGGTGGCTGCATCTCGAGAATTGCCTTGATTTTTGAAGGGTCAGCCTCTATGCCTCGAGAGCTGATAACATATCCGAGCAACTTGCCTGACGTTACCCCGAATGCGCACTTTTGAGGATTGAGCCTCATATTGTATTGTCTGAGCCTGTTGAAAAACTTTCGAAGTACTGAGGTATGCTCGTGCCGTTCTTTGGATTTGACAATCATGTCGTCGACATATACCTCAATTTCCCTGTGAATCATATCGCTCATGATAGTTGTTGTTGTTCTTTGGTAGGTTGCTCCTGCGTTCTTTAGTCCGAACGGCATAAGTATATAGCAATATGTACCCCACTTAGTGATGAAGGTTGTTTTCTATATGTCTTCCTCTGCCATGGGAATCTGATTGTAGCGTGCGTACCCGTCCATAAAAGAGAGTAAGGAATGATTTGCGGTGTTGTCGACCAAGATGTCGATGTGAGGCAATGGAAAACCGTCTTTAGGGCTGGCCCTGTTAAGATCCCTGTAGTCCACACACATTCGTACTTTTCCGTCTTTCTTTGGAACTGGGACGACATTTGCGATCCATTCTGGATATTTTGCTTCTCGGATAAACCCGGCCTGCAACTGCATGGAGACCTCTTCATGAATTTTGAGGGAAACATCCGGTTTCATGCGACGGAGTTTCTGCTTGATGGGCTTTGACCCTGGAATAAGGGGAATTGTATGCTGACCGATGCTTGGATCAACCCCTGGCATATCATGAAAGGACCATGCGAAGAAGTCTACATACTCTGAAAGTAGCTTGATAAGATTGTCCCGCTCTGATGGAGAAAGAGTTAAACCAATCTGAACTAGTTTTGAATCACTGCTGTTAGAAAGGTTGATATTTTCTGTTTCCTCAATTATGGGCGTCCTGTTTTCATGATTTTCGATAGCTTTTAGAAATTCAAAGTCAGTTTCTTGTGAAGCAAAGTTGTGTGGATTAGGATTTGATTTTGAATTAGGACTCGAAGAGTAAGTAGAAATTGAAGTGTTATTGAAATCAGCAATCATTACATCGACTGTTTTGACTTGTAGCTCGGCCTTTAGAGGCACTTGATTGATGCAAGTCTCTAGTTCTAGACTCTTAGACTCATTGCTAGACTCGAAAATTGAAAGACAGACTCTGGACCTGGACAAAGATACTAATCGAAAAGATAGTTCTCAGGGTATTCCCAGACATCTGCATTGTAATCGTCGTAATCCTCGAAGATGGGACTACATGCACAGATTTTCAGGGCTTGATCCCAGACTTGGTTCCATGTGCTGTAAGGAAATGCGGCGAAGCTGCCCTTGCATGAAGTGTTGAGCCCTAAGAGAAACATTCTCACCATTTTGCCCTCTGGTAGCTCAGGCTGAATTGTATGAGCGGAGATTGCCCATCGGTGGTAGTATTCTTGAATGAAGTCATCCTTTTCCTGGCGTACAGCCGGCTTTTGCTTGATGAGAGTGTCTCGGAAGCTTGACCCTTTGAGGGTGAGGCAGGCAGGGCCATCTAGTATTTCCTCGAACCAAGGTTCTCCGAATAGTAGGTCGAAGTTAGTAGGCACATCGATTACCAGGAACTCAGCATTTTCGTAATAGGTGTCAAAGGAGAAAACCAGCTCAAGGACTCCCAACACTTTGTATGTGACACCCTGGAGTTTGACGGTTTGTTGGGCACTCAGCATGAGATCGTACTCGGAGAATCCTAAAGCCTTCACGGTGGCGAGTGGACAGATGTTCTCTTGAATGTCGGTGGTTACCCTAGGCTCGGGGATCACCCAATTTTGAGCACTTGGAAGTAGATGGCAAAAGCTTGGAACCATAAGCTCGTAACCTGGCTTGCATATTGTGGAGATCAGATTTCATGGAAACTCCTCTTCTTCATCTTCGCAGTCATAGGAGATGGCTTGTACGGAGGGGGTTGGCTTATCCCCGGGTGGCAAGGGTAAAGTCTTGTTGTCGACCATGTTCTGGATCAGGTGTTTGAGCTTGTAGTAGTCCTCAATGTCATGACCCTTCCCTTGATGGTATTTGCAATGAGCTTTCGGATCCCAACTCTTGGATCTTTTGTCAACTGGAGGATCGGGTGTTGGACCGATGGGTGTTATAACTTGTTTTTTGACCATCCGATCAAATGCCTCATTGTAAGACATCCCGAGGTTTGTGAAGACTCTTTGGGGCCTGCCTTGATAGTTGCGCTGGTTAGTATTGCTTTTGAAGTTGTTCGATTTGGGACCTTGAGGAGCCTCTAGGGCGTTAACCTCATGAACTTTGTGTGTTGTCTCAGGTCTCTTCCCCTTCCATTTTTCAGTTTGCGGAGCTGGGGCTGCGGGTGCTTTCATTAGGTCATCCTCTATGTCGACCCCGATGTCGTAGGTTCTCTTGAAGCTTTCCAGACCTAGGTACTTCATGTGAGCATTGTACTTTGGAAGAAGACCGGCGATGAAAATCTTGACTAACTCTCTCTCGGAGGGTCGGGTTACCATTTGAGGATGCCATTTCCCTCCACCGGTTGAGGTAAGTAGTAAAGCCTTCCTCAGGCCCTTGCCTGAGAACTTCTAGTTCCCTTAGAGTAGTTTGCAGCTGAATGTTGGGCTGATATTGTTCCATGAATGCTCGAGCAACCACTTCCAGGTATTCGTTTGATGTTCCTTGAGTGAATAGTACCACTTCTGGCAGACAGGTTCCAGAGACATAGGGAATACCACTAGGTATAGCTCGATTTCGACCCCCTTGATGGCCATTGTAGCTCTGAAGTTCTTGAGATGGTACTTGGGATTGTCAGTTGATTTGAACTTTGGAATATCATTGGCGGAGAATTTGTCTGGCAGATTAGCCTTCCCCTTGAGGTTGTCCTGCATTGAGGTGTCAAAGTAGTTCTCTTGATTGGTAACCTTACTGACAAGACTCTCGATCTTCTTGGTTAAGTCATCAGTGGGCGCACCCTGTTCCACGACACCCAATCGGTTGCTTATGCTCTCCACATTGGCACTGAGGCTGGCGAAGGCCGCTAGGAGTTGAGCGAGTTGATCAGAGGCAGACATTTGGACTGTTCCTTGAATGGGGCTGGGAGTCTGATTTGAAGGAAATAATGCCCTTGGTCCAAGTATGCATTCTATATTAAGTCTAATAAATGCGGTTCAGTATTAATTAACAAGTTAATAATTCAGTGAGATCAAGTGAGCTGAATGCCTAGCTAGAGGCCGCTTCAGTTCAAGTGGAATTAATGATATTAATCCACAACTTACTCTTGACTGAACCCGTAGGGTCACACAAATAGTACGTAAACGGATCAAGTATTTAATGGCATTAAATACTCCATCTATGAATATTCGGAACCGACGGATCTTGGTTTCAGTGGGAGCTAAGATCGTCACAGGCAAGAAATGAATACTCCGGAAACGATGATATTGCCGGAAACGGAAATATGGATCGTATCGGAAATATAAATATTATCCAAGTCGTAGATGCTGCCGGAAACGGAAACATGGTACGTATCGGAAAATATTATCGGAAATGGAAATATTGCCAGAATCGGAAATATTGCCGGAAACGGAAATATTGTCAGAATCGGAAATATTACCGGAATCGGAAAATAATTCCGGAAACGGAAATATTAAATATTTGTTCGAAACGGAAATTAATTCCGGAATCGGAAATATTAAATATTGTTCGTATCGGAAATGAATTCCGGAATCGGAAAATTTAATCGGAAGCGCATCGTACGAATAAGCATCGGACGAGGCCTGCCGGACGAGGCCCAGCACGAAGCCAGGCCATCGCCCAGCAAGCCAAGCGCGCCGCACAAACAGCCACGCCAGGCCCAGCAGGCTGCGCAGCGCGCACAGCGCGCACAGCACGCGCAGCGCGCAGCGCGCGCGGGCGCTGTGTGGGCTGCTGCTCGCGCACGCATGGGGGCCCATAGTGGCAGCCGTGCGTGTGTGTGTGCAAGTGTTTGTGTTCGTGCACGTTTCCTAAAACATGCAGAGTTCGGTTAATGATTAAATTCCTAATTCTATTTGATAAATTAATTAAATTAGAGTTCTTGTAGGATTCTAGGTTTAATTAATTTGTATCTGAATAGGATTTCGATTCCCTTTCCATACCCCTATAAATATGAGGCTAGGGCTCACAATTTATAACAAGTTTCAAAGTATTCAAAGTGAGTTTTTGAGAGAAAAATTCAGTCACACATTTGCCTATAAAGTGCCGAAAATAATAGTACCTTAAGGGCGATTCTAGTTGTTCAATCTTAAGGCGGATCCGGACGTGCTGTGGACTATCTACGGAGGGACGACACTTGGAGTCCTAAAGACTTGTTCTTGTTCGGTTCGGGCGCAGCTAGGGAAGGCACGCAACAAAGAGTATGCATCTAAACTATGCTAAATGATTATGTGTAAATAATATGTTTTCCTGGGTTTATGGTTTTTCCGCATGATTTATGAATTGTCATATGTATCATAACCTAACAGTGGTATCACGAGCCCCTTATTATTTTCATAATCTAAATTGCATGAACATGGTTAAATATTACAAATTTGCAAGAATTAAAAGGGGTGATTAATTTTCGTAATTGTTAATTAATTGCAAATTGCGTTTATTTAATTATACGTACGCAGTTTTTCGGCAGTTTCTTCGTTACTCATCCGAATTGAGTGATTTTGTGTCAATTCCGCATGTAAAAGGCATTCTAAAATTTTGACAAAAATAGTTATTTTTCTGCCGAACCCAGAATTCTCAAATTCGAAGCCTAACTATGACTTTTCGAAGGTTTTAGTTTTTCGAATGCAAAATTTCGTAAATTTAAGATGTTAAATTAAATATTTGCGATTCTTGTTGATAAATCTTGAATTTTTGATTGACCTACTGCATATGTTTAACAAGTTTGAATGCCTAGTCTTGTTAATTATGCAATCTAATTTGTAATTATGATTAATTTGTTGAAAATTAGAATAATTTAGAATTAATTTGATTTTCATAATTAATTGTAATTTAATTAGAAACCTATGATTAAAAACCACCATAAAAATTGTAAATTTATGATAAATTTTAAATTTTTATGACCTAGACTTGAATCCATAACAATCGGAAATCAATTGGATAATAAATTTTCGATTTTTCGCCCTAAAATTATGAAATTAATATTATTTATTAATTTGTCATTAATTTTAAATATAAATTTTAAAATTTTATGCGATTCGTTAATATAACTTGCACGCACGAAGCAATGGACGCTTCGTGTTACCCTTAAGGGGTGTTGTATAATGCGGGCATGCGACGACGAGCAAGGGAGCTCGTCGCCCATGCGGCACGAATGCAATGAGCAAGGGCGTAGTGCACGAGCACAAGGCAGCAGCCCTGCCTTGTGTCGTGTGCCACGACCAATGGACGAATGGGCATGGGCGTAGGGCGAGCCAAGGCAGTCGCGTGTGGGCAGCAAGCGAGCTGCGCCACAACGCGCGCTGCCTCGCACAAGAGCGCGCAGCCTCGCGCGCAGCGAGCGCAAGCTCGCGTGCCACGAGCGCTGCGCCTAGCATTGCTCGCGCGCACAGCGAGCGATGTCGCCCGCCCAGCGAGCGATGTCGCGCGCCCAGCGAGCGATGGCTCGCGCGCCCAGCGAGCGATGTCGCGCGCGCACTGCGAGCGATAGCTCGCGTGCGATGAGCGCTGGCGCGCGCAGCGAGCACCAATGCGTGCGGAGGCTTGCGATGGGGATGCAGCAGCTATGCGACGAGCGCATGGGCTGCGCGCACATGGCCAGCAATGGCTGTGTGCGTGCGGCCCATGGGCGTGCAACGCGTAGGGTGTTTGCGTTACGATTAAAGATCGTTTTGAATGTTTAATTTGAAAATTTCAGTTCACGTAATTTTAATTAATTTTAAAATTAATAATTTAAATTATTTTCTTGGATTTTAATTTTGAATATTGTAATTATAATAAATTTTATTTATTCTAATTATTTTACTAAAATTAAAATCATGAATTAATTTAAATACGACTGAAATTAAATTAAACTTTTTGGATTCAATTATAAATTTATATGAGCTTTAAATTTTAATTAAATTTGTATGTTTCCGGTTAGACTAGAAATACATTTTTATGTTTAAAATTAGTAAAGCATATGAATTTATTGGTTTAAGTGGGAGCGCTTTTTAGTCATGAACTCTTGATTAGGTCTACAAATCCTTAAGGTTAAAACAACTTGATTAGAATTAATAAGGACTGAATAATTGGTAGATTATTGGTGCCCTTGATTAATTGCTGCAAATATTTACGTGATGCATAATGTGTTTTACTAACCAGCTGTGTGGGCCATTCATGATAATGAATGGGTGAATGGTATATATTGTATATGTACTGTTTTGCAGGTTATGAAGTGACTAGTATGGCCCAAATAGGATAGAAAATATGGTCTGCGTACCATTAATTTTAATGTAATTGGTCTAAAGTACCAAAGTTATTTTTCAATTCAAATATGGTCTGCGTACCATCAAATAGTTGTAATTAGTTATAGCTTATCCTATTTGAAGAAAATGGTGCCTCCCACGGAGATTTTCAAGACGGACTTTGAAGTCAAAGCTTCAAGATGAAGTCGGGCCATACTAGATCACATTTATCTTATGCATGTTTTAAGTTATTTATTGCTTTTAAATATGTCTTAAAATGCATGAGATCAAAAGCTTGATTATGTTGCATGATTAAGGATTTTAGTTCACTTAAAATCTAACCAACATAGTAAGAGCCTTAAGTTCCAAACTTAAAAATTGAGTTAAAAGGTGCCATGCCAAAATATACACTTGCTTGGATATCCTTTACATCAATCTAGTAATAGTTTTCGCTCAGCGAGGTGTTACTTATTGGTCCTAAAGGGGCAAGGTACACAAATAATTGTGAGTACATGTTAGTTTTGGTGAAACTCAACGATATAAGTTAGGAGTCCTTTTATGTCGTGGCAAAATCGATAGGTTTACCTAATAAGTTCTTAGACGTACCTATCAACCAAGAGTAGTTTTTAGACTATTAGCAAAAGGCTTTTGCTTACCTAAAATGTTTTAGAATTGAGTCGACAAACTGTGCTTAATTCTTCAATGGTTTTAGGGTCTTGGAATCATTTTATTCACACCTGCCGGAACAATAAAATCGAATAAAATGCTAATAACTTGTTTAAATTGCATGGTTGCTTTAATTTCAAGTTATTATTCATGATAAATGTTTAGACTTTGCATGCTTCAATGTATGTTTTAATTATTGTTTATAATTAAATATCTTGCACTGCAATAAATCCTTTTAGAAAGGTAACAGTAAATTTCCTCGATTGGTAGTGAATCCAAGAACGATTCACGGAAATGAGAGAAAGTGAGCAATTTAAAATGTACGTTTCTTTTAGCGACTTTTATGGTTGTTTTCGAAGATCAAAATCGAATGGCAAACCAATTGGTGCTTGTGAATTCAAAATACAATGTAGTTTTGAGATCATAAAGCATTGAGTTTAATACGCTCAGCTTTACCAATGGTTAACAACCTAATATCTTTGTCCATTTAATTCTCGAATGAGTCTAGTCCCTAGACATTCGAATAGATAGATGCTTAGAGAACTTTAGAAGCTTCTGGTAAGATCATCTAGTTGAAACAAAATATTCAACATAAATTAAAATGGTAAAGAACCTTGTTGGTGACATTGGACATGTCTAACAAAGTATAAAAGTCAACACTAAAGAATTCAATTCTTAAGACTATAAGAAAAGGTACAAGAAATAGGAAAACGAGGAACAAATGAGAGGAATTTACGATTCCGTTTCTACCTATAAGTTTATGTTTAAAGAGAAGTGACCTAGCAATCAAACTTCCTTGGTATCATATACCGCTTGAGGTTCTTACTTCGGTAATAACTCAAACAATGGAAGCTAGGATACACTAATGACCTACAAGTGGGAAATGAAGCATGGCAATGCTACATTGATTGTAGGATCATCTAAGTTTGTTTTAAGTCCTTTCAAAGGCTGGAACTTAATGGCTATTTTGTTCCATAATCAGCATACCTAAATTTCTGCTTCAAACACAGAAAGACTCACATTCAAGAAAAACAAAAACAATGTTTGTTGGTTTATTTGAATAAAATGGTCAATTACAGATTGAGTCAATATGCTTGATTAAAACAAACAACTCTTTAAAGAACTTTACTAGGTTCAAATCAACTTCTTGATTTGAGTTCCACTAATCTTTGGCATTGTTGCTTAGACCATATCAACAAGTTAACATTCAAAAGCTCTATTTTAATGGACTTTTGAAAGTTGGTTGATTTCTAGATCAACTTAAGACAAGGTAGTCTTACTTGTTGAAAGTAACAAAGAATATGAACTATTGTTAGAACGCCTAGACGATAGAGTTCAAAGCTAAAGAAAGGTTTTATGATTTTATTATTTCACATGGATTTGAGTGAATATAGTTTTATTTACTCAAATGTGATATAAGTTGAATCTGTTTGGCTAGTTCAAAGATTCAAAGTATAAAATCCACTTGGTAAGAAATCATAAAGATCTAGGTTAGATCATGTTGATGATTACTTGAGACCAAATATGATCATCAATGATTGTGTGGTGTAATTTCACAATCTAGGTCCATAAGATATGGCATATCTTAGTTGGAATAATCGAAGTCAATTAGTACTTGATTCGATCAATGATGGATCATAAAGACTTTTCCTATAATTTCTAAAACAAAATGCTCAACTACCACCAAACTAAACCAAATTCGTCAAAGCTATTGAAAAGTAATTTCAGGATATCTTTTCAATTATATATATCTAAAGAGTTGCTAAACTCAGTGGGAGCTTAGTGTTTGTTATTCAACAAACTAAGGCCCAAGTCTAGATATATGTTTCATTGTGATTTATTCAAATGAGACACAAGGGTATTGTTTCTACCACGAATTTTTGAGAACATAATGTTTGTTTGCTCGAAATAATGTCCTTTTGGAGATTCGTTTCCAAAATGACAAGTGGGAGAAAATAGACCTCGAAAGTCTTCGAGGCGAACAACAAACATAAACGGACATTCCGAGGCTTTTCGAAGTGCTTCAGAAAATCCGAACTTATTCTTTAAGGACTTTAGAAGTGGCTTTAAAGAATAGACATCTCTTAGAAAACTTTACAAGTGCTTCAAAGAGAACAGAATATTCAAAGGACTTTCAAGTAGCTATTGATATTCTATTGTTTGATGTTCTATACCCTAGTAGGCATAGAGTTCAAGTCACTGGAACTATGAGATTCTTCTATTAGATAGTGAAGAAACATGGAGTTCAGGTCACTGAAACTATGCAATTCTTCCATTAGATAGTGAAGAAACCTACAACTTGCAGTCAAACTATTATCATGTAGATTAATGAGTTTGTGACTTGTAAGAAAGCTATGACGAAACCTAGATTCCCTAAAATGGTTAGAGGCCATATATAGACTCAAATGTTTTAATTGGTTAAAGGCCATAAAACATACTCAATGTTTTGATGACAAAATTGAAATTTTGTTGATTTGCAAGAATAGTTTCACACCTATTGGTTGCAAGTTTGTTTTAAGGATAAAAACCATCAAACATGGAATTGTGTTCACACACAAAGCTAGATTAGTTGCTAAAGGTTAAAAGCAAATTCATGGCATGGATTGTGTTGAAACCTCATGCAAAATCGTAATGCTTAAGTCTATAATTCAAGCAATGATTGCATATTGGTACATATGGCAATTGGATGACAAAACGTATTCCTCAATCAAATGATGGAATACAATATGTACATGGTATGTCATAGAGTTTGTGGATCCAAAAAAATGATTGAAAAGGAAAGCTAGCTTATAAAATCTAAGTACAGATTTAAGCAAGCAATTGGGAATTGGAACTGTATTTTAGTGAAACTAATAAGTATTTTAGTTTCATAAAATATACATGATTCTTATAGATATATAAGAAGTTTAGTGGGAGTACTTAAAACTTAATTGGTCCTATGTGTATTACACACATATCTCTCTATTGTGAAACAACATTCAAATGCTAATGACTTAGATTTGAAATTATTCATCAATGATGGACCATGGCGAAACTTAGTACATACTGGGTATTAAGATCTATTTACAAAGATCTTATCATATTGTTTTAGATTAAGTAATGGCATTTACTAAATCAAACACGAAAGTCTCCATTGGAGATATTCGACCCATGTGAATAAATCTAAGTAAAGAATGTTTGAACTATGTATAAGCATTTACTAAGTTAAACATCAAAGAGTCTAAATGAGATTCTTAACCTATATTATATGTCAAAGAATTTAGCTGGATTCAGTATCTACTAAAATTGAATGAGCTAAAGTTACATGAATAGAATTCAATTGGGAATTATTCTGCAAAAGAATTTATCATGTATGATATAATATGAGGATCGCCAAAAACGTATCGTATGACTTTAGGCATGACGAACATATACCAATCTCTATTGATCTAAGTGAAGATCAACTAGATTGAGATCAAGAATACTTATGGTACTTGAAATGGTACATAAGGAATAGTTCTTGATTCAAGGAATAAAGATATGCTAAATATTGATGCTACACGCATAAACACTGGCAAAGGATCAAGCAAGACCCTTTGGAGTTAACCATTGATAAGGACGAGCTATAGAGCATCGTGTTTTGAAATGGCAACATGGATTGGAGACCATGAGTTGTTGCGTGGGAAATTAAAATATTAATTTCTATGTTCTAAGATACAGCTGGAAAGTATTCCACATATCTGTGAACTGCTTGGATAAGTAATTCCAAACAAAGCATCACTAGCAACCTATAAAGTTGAAGTAAAAAGTAATTATTGCCTACAAAGCAATAAAACAGAGTTGTTTAAAGTTCTTCACTGAACTTGGGTAGATCACCTATCTGCTGGCTTGATGGTTCTTCATTGAAAAATGCGCAGAACCACTCTTGAAGCAAGAAAAACGTCTGCTAACTTAATGGTTCTTCATTGCAAAATGCGTAGAACCACTAATGTAGTAAGAAAGACTAGATCACATAATAAACAAACTCGAAAAGATCTTATCATCATATCTCAAAGAACATTCGATGAAAAGGATGTTAAGATTGGCAAAGCATGATAACTAAACCTATGCAACAAGTGAGAAGCAACACTCACATTGTCGCACTGGAAATCAAGCATAGCTTTGAATTCCATGAATTGTTTTAGAAAATGGGTTTGAGGCCCATGGTTGTAAAACATTGGGGTTGAACATTTATCATATATGAAATGTATTTTCATATTCCATTTAATCTTGGTTTAGTATTAAATGATGAGTCCCTTCAAATTTGACGAAATATTCAAGATAGACTGTCAGGACCAGTCCTGTGACTAAGAAATGTCTATCAAGTGAACTTGAATGTCAAAGGTTGAAAATGGTCCCTAGTCGGAGTTTTCTATAAAATTGGACGCATAGAAAACGTTAGACGACTAGAATGCAAGATGACTAGTAGTTCTGTTTCTTGAACTATGTGGACATGGCAATGTCATAATCATTTGCATAGATACTTACTTTGGGAAGACTAGTATCGGACAAGACCTATGAAACTTTACTGTAAGAGATGAAAATCTGTCATAAGTAAATTTCATTAAAATTATTAGACACTAAATCCTCAATACCTGAGTGATTTGAGATTACTTGTTTGAGAACTGGTTGCTTTGACGTTGACCAACCGTCGCACCGTAAAAGGAGGCTATAAAGGCAACGCTCAGGTAATCACCTATCAAACGAAGTCTAATCTCAAGATCGCAAGATTGGGATTGTCCTCCCATAAATCGGGATGAGATGCTTAAAAGTTGTACAAGGCCACTCGGAGAGCTAGAAACTGTGAAATGCATGGCCGTGCTCGGATGAATCATAGGCTATGATTATCTGTTTATTTGATCAGTTGAACTCTGAAACCGAGGAACAACTCTGGACATAATAAGGATGACAACTCTTACCTTATGTTCAAGAGCAAGCATCGAGCGACAAAGGAATTAGGAAATGCACACTTGTCCCTAAGGACAAGTGGGAGACTGAAGGAAATAATGCCCTTGGTCCAAGTATGCATTCTATATTAAGTCTAATAAATGCGGTTCAGTATTAATTAACAAGTTAATAATTCAGTGAGATCAAGTGAGCTGAATGCCTAGCTAGAGGCCGCTTCAGTTCAAGTGGAATTAATGATATTAATCCACAGCTTACTCTTGACTGAACCCGTAGGGTCACACAAATAGTACGTAAACGGATCAAGTATTTAATGGCATTAAATACTCCATCTATGAATATTCGGAACCGACGGATCTTGGTTTCAGTGGGAGCTAAGATCGTCACAGGCAAGAAATGAATACTCCGGAAACGATGATATTGCCGGAAACGGAAATATGGATCGTATCGGAAATATAAATATTATCCAAGTCGTAGATGCTGCCGGAAACGGAAACATGGTACGTATCGGAAAATATTATCGGAAATGGAAATATTGCCAGAATCGGAAATATTGCCGGAAACGGAAATATTGTCAGAATCGGAAATATTACCGGAATCGGAAAATAATTCCGGAAACGGAAATATTAAATATTTGTTCGAAACGGAAATTAATTCCGGAATCGGAAATATTAAATATTGTTCGTATCGGAAATGAATTCCGGAATCGGAAAATTTAATCGGAAGCGCATCGTACGAATAAGCATCGGACGAGGCTTGCCGGACGAGGCCCAGCACGAAGCCAGGCCATCGCCCAGCAAGCCAAGCGCGCCGCACAAACAGCCACGCCAGGCCCAGCGCAAGGCCAGGCCCAGCAGGCTGCGCAGCGCGCACAGCACGCGCAGCGCGCAGCGCGCGCGGGCGCTGTGTGGGCTGCTGCTCGCGCACGCATGGGGGCCCATAGTGGCAGCCGTGCGTGTGTGTGTGCAAGTGTTTGTGTTCGTGCACGTTTCCTAAAACATGCAGAGTTCGGTTAATGATTAAATTCCTAATTCTATTTGATAAATTAATTAAATTAGAGTTCTTGTAGGATTCTAGGTTTAATTAATTTGTATCTGAATAGGATTTCGATTCCCTTTCCATACCCCTATAAATATGAGGCTAGGGCTCACAATTTATAACAAGTTTCAAAGTATTCAAAGTGAGTTTTTGAGAGAAAAATTCAGTCACACATTTGCCTATAAAGTGCCGAAAATAATAGTACCTTAAGGGCGATTCTAGTTGGTCAATCTTAAGGCGGATCCGGACGTGCTGTGGACTATCTACGGAGGGACGACACTTGGAGTCCTAAAGACTTGTTCTTGTTCGGTTCGGGCGCAGCTAGGGAAGGCACGCAACAAAGAGTATGCATCTAAACTATGCTAAATGATTATGTGTAAATAATATGTTTTCCTGGGTTTATGGTTTTTCCGCATGATTTATGAATTGTCATATGTATCATAACCTAACATGATTTGTAGGAGATGATCTGGCTGCTTGCTCGACACCAGTTATGCGGGAGGCTAGGGCTGCTGGAGTTCTTTTCAACCTCTCCCCTCTTCGGCGAACCCACAGGATCTTCGGACTCCTAGTTAGGACACACCAGACAATTTTAGAACTTGGACTTCCCGACACATGATATGATATGCATGCAATGAATGAGACCTAGACTTGACTCTAAGTGCCACTCCGAAGATTCGGGATTTTGGATTTTGTACTTGTATTCGGGATTTGTAACCCGTTGGAAATGTTTGAGAGGAGCGTTCATTCTTTTGTGAAAGTTGGCTCTTGTACTAGAACTTGGAATGTCGAAAAAGAGTATTTCGACCTATTGGAAATTGGACTTATTTGAAGGGGATTTCAACCCGCTTTAGGATTTGGAAATTGGACTTGTACTAGGAAATTGAATTTTTCAAGGGAATTTCGACCCATTGGACTTGGAATATTTGAAGGGAATTTCAACCCGATTGAAAGAGATTGATTTTGTATTATTTAAAGGGAATTTCAACACGTCAATATTTTAGGGGAGTTTCAACCCATTTGACTTGGAATATTTGAAGGGAATTTCAACCCGATTGAAAGGGATTGATTTTTTATTATTTAAAGGGAATTTCAACCCGTCAATATTTTAGGGGAGTTTCAACCCATTGGACTTGGAATATTTGAAGGGAATTTCAACCCAATTGAACAATTGGACTTGTATTATTTCTGGGGATTTTCAACCCGTTGGAAATATTTGGAATGGGGTTTGTATTATTTTAGGGGATTTTCAACCCGTCAATATTTTAGGGGAATTTCAACCCATTGGAATTGGAGTATTTGAAGGGAATTTCAACCCATTGGAATTTGTATTATTTCAAGGGATTTTCAACCCGATTGAACAATTGGACTTGTATTATTTCTGGGGATTTTCAACCCGATTGAACAATTGGACTTGTATTATTTCTGGGGATTTTCAACCCGTTGGAATTTGAGTTTGACTCGAAGTTTGAATTTTGAAATGGAAAAGGACGCATTTTGCATGTAGAACATGAAGCTTCGTATTTGTAAAATCCGGCATTATGTCGCCGTGGATTTGAGACATTGAATTTGGGAACTTGAAAGTCCGGCATTATGCCGACGTGGACTTGGAGTGTAGGATTTGAGATTTGAAGGTTTGGAATTTTTGAACTTCGAGCTTGAGGTTTGAAATACGGAATGGAAAACCGGCATTACGACGGCATGTATTTGGAATTTGAAGTTTTGAGCATAGGACTTGAAATTTGAAAGATTGACATGGAATTTGAGGCTGGAAAGTTGGAGTTGAAAGGTTGGCATTACGCCGGTCATGAACTTTGGCATTTGAACTTTGAGGTTTTGAGACTTGGAATTGGCAACTTGACTTCGATGCTTGAAGACTTGAATGTTTCAAATAAGAAATCCGGCATGACGCCGTTGGATTTGTGGTTTTTGACTTTGAAGTTTGAAGCTTGAAATTTGAACTAGAAATTCCGGCATTATGGCGCCGTTGGGTTGTATTTGAAAATTGAAGTTTTGGACTAGAAAGTTTGAATTTGAACTTGAAGCTTGAAGACTAGGAAATCCGGCATTATGACGCCGTTGGGTTGAATCGAAGCTTGAGTTTGGAAAATCCGGAATTATGGCGCCGTTGGATTTGGACTTGAAAATTGAGGTTTTGGACTAGAAAAATTGGATTGAACTTTGAAACTCGGAATTTGGACTAGAAAATCCGGCATTATGACGCCGTTGGATTTGGACTTGACTTGGAAACTTGAGGTTTTGAAAAAATAGAAAGTCCGGCATTACGACGCCGTTGGATTGCATTTTGAACTTGGAACTTGGAATTTTGACTCGAAAATCCGGCATTATGACGCCGTTGGATTGAATTTTGAACTTGAAAGTTGGAATTTGAAATGGAAAATCCGGCATTATGACGCCGTTGGATTGAATTTTTAATTTGTAGCTTGGACTTGAAAATCCGGCATTATGACGCCGTTGGATTGAATTTTGAATTTGTAGCTTGGAATTTGGACTTGAAAATCCGGCATTATGACACCGTTGGATTGAACTTGAATTTGGCATTTGTGCGTGAGGCGTGTTTAAGGGTTTTGAATCAAATGGAGTGACACTCCTAAAGACCCTAAAATCGGCGATTTAGATGCATGAGGTTTGAATGATGCTCCTAGGGGTTTGGTTTCCTAGTTGGAGGCTAATTGGTTTTGGCAAGCTAGAACTCGAGGTTAGCCATTCACGCGTGCAAAGACGCCCACACAATGCACAAGTAGCACGTTGTCACACTAATCATGAATATGAATGCGACATGCAAAGTTCTCAACCTAGGGTCGATCTAAGTTTTTGTATGATGCAAGTGGTCGGCTTTGGGTGTCAAAAAGGTACTTGGCTAAGAGACGGATCCGGCGACAAGCATTCACATCCGCCTAAGGGAAGTGTGTGTCGGCAGACGGCCTCCATACTTGACATCGGGAATGTCAAGCAAATGCCAAGTTTCGGTAGGCGCGGAAATGGTCACACCTTTGGTCGGGAACCGTATGGAGACTCACCATTTCGTTGCCCCCGGGGCTAGCCCGAATGTAGAACACATCCGTTTGGGCAAAGGTAGAAATTCATTTTGCACAATATGGTTTTCGAAAAATGCATGAAATGCCTAGAAATTGAAATTGAAATCGTAATTGAATTTGTATTCGTAAAGCCCGTTTTTCGGCACTCGTTCACGAGGCTTGGGAGCGTCCTTCCAGATGCAAAAACAGACTAACTCCCAACACGAAAAGTTGAGCAAAAGTGGGCGACAAGCCACTGTGAGCCACTGTCCTGGATGCAGGCAGTGGCGTTGGGCGCAGGGGCTGCGCCTGGCGCCAATGCTGGCATCCAGTACTTCGGCAGATCAATGGCTGGTTGCTCGAAATCTGCTCTCATTTTTGAAATTGAAATTAGAAAATTCCCCAGCGGAGTCGCCAGAATTGTAGGGGTTTTTTTTTGTTTTTTCCCGTTTCCTACAAGGGGGGTTTGGCACGCGGCGGTTCGTTTAGAGAACCGTTGAATTGTTTTTGCACCTCGAAGGAGTCGCCACCAAACTTTATTTTAGGCCCCTTTTGGGAAGACCGCAAAATGACTCTATTTTTGGATAAGGCCTTGAATCTTTTAAACGGATGGGTGAGATCCGGGCTCGGGAACGAAAATGCTTATTCGGCGAGCTTTAGAAATATTCAAGTACGTTGGCACAAAATTATTTCGAAAATAAACCCTAAGATTAGACTATGTGGGTTTGAAATTTAGAACAAAATAGAATTTCTAATTGTACGGTGGTCACTTTGCTTTAAAGATTGATTTAAGGAACCTAATGCCGGTTTGTCCAAAAATATCTTCGTTAAGCGTGATGTAACCTTTGTATTTTGTTGTATTTAGCATGTTGGTGATGAAAGCGATAAAGCACATAAAGCAACATCACAATACTAAATAAAGTGCGGAATTAGTAAATACAAGACCCCCTAGAAAAGGACTAGGGAGTAGGTCCACATTGCCTAGAAATGGACTAGGCAAGTAAAGGTGCGGAATTGAAAGTGCGAAATTGAAATTGCGGTATTGAAATTGCGGTATTGAAAGTGCGATATTGAAAGTGCGATATTGAAAGGTGCGATATTGAAATTGCGATATTGAAAGGTGCATAATTGAAATTTGTACTTGGGCACATGAGATTTGAACGCCAAGCGGCTCCTTAAAAATAAGTGCGCCCGACACGAATTCAAAGCCAAAAATCTCAACTTGGGAGAGGTTGCTCAACCCAAATATCCTAGATTTTGCATGTTAAACTTGAAATTGAAAACTTGAATATTGAAATGTTTTAACTTGAAATGATTGATATTTGAACTTGAAATGATCCTAGTTTAGAGAGGTAGTTATGAACAACCCTAAACATGGTGGGATCTTGAAATTTGAAAACTTGAAGTTGTATATTGAAAAATGGAGTCTTCACTAGTAGAAAAAACCCTTATTGCAGCGGGCTTTTAGACCCCTGTTGCAGCGTACATCGTATGCTGCAACTGGGGGGCCTACAACAAGTCTGAACTTGTTGCAGCGTACAATGTTCGCTGCAAAAAGTGATTTGTTGCAGCGGGCTTTTAGATGTACGCTGCAACAAGTGCCAAAAAATTGGCAAAATTTTGGACTTGTTGCAGCGTACATATATATGTACGCTGCAAAAGACTCAACTTTTTGCAGCGTACATTTATTTGTACGCTGCAACAAGTCTGAATTACTCAATTTTTTGCAGCGTACATTTATTTGTACGCTGCAACAAGTCTGAATTTTTGCGAAATTTTTTTCCCTTGTTGCAGCGTACAACATATATGTACGCTGCAAAAAAGCACTTTTGGCGGGAAAATTCTAATTTTGTTTAGGGATACCTAGAGTGCCTTGCACCAAATATAGAAACCTGTCAAAACAATAATAGAATAACGCAACCTGTATAACAAATATAAAAACAACAACTGGAGTTTTGTATACTATATATCCCAAAACCAAAGTGCACATATTACATTTAAATATATGTTCCAATTTCAACATAAACATACATTTTAATATAAAATTTATTCTATAACAACTAAACCAACTCGATCAAGCGCGCTAAAGCCAATAATAAATACTTGTTGGTAAAAAACTTAGCCCATTGCTCACGAACCACATCAAATTCCTCGCATAAGGCGCAATCCTCGGAGTGTAGACCTTTACAAAAACAGAAATTTAAATTAAACATTAGATTAAATACAAATTAAATATCACATTTTAACATTCAAGAAACTAATGACAATGTCCTAATAGTCTAAAATGAGTCCTTAGGTTCTTTAGTTCAAAGTTGGGAGCGAAAATGTCATTTTAGCCTAAATATGACCTATAACGACCCAATGAGCCTATAGGTGCATAAATAGATTGGAACGAGTCTTAGATCGTTAAAATTATGCATATTAAACATGTAATAAGTTTTAAATGAGTCCTTAGGTTCTTTATTTTAAAGTTGGGAGCGAAAATGCCTTATTTTAGCCTAGATATGACCTATAACGATCAAACAAGCATTAAATGGGTATAAGTAGATTAGAATAAGTCCTAGAAACTCAAAACTAAGCTTATTAATCATATAATAATTTAAAAATGAGTCCTTAGGTTCTTAAGTTCAAAGTTGGGAGCGAAAATGTCAATTTAGCCTAAATATGACCTAAAACGACACAATGAGCCTTAAATATGCATAAATGGATTGGAACGAGTCTTATAAAGTTAAAATTATGCATATTAAACATGTATTAAGTTTAAAATGCGTGCTTAGGTTCTTTATTTTAAAGTTAGGAGCGAAAATGCCTCATTTTAGCCTAAATATGACCTATAACTATTAAACAAGCATTAAATGGGTATAAGTAGATTAGAATAAGTCTTAGAAACTTAAAACTAAGCATATTTATCATATAATAAGTTTAAAATGAGTCATTAGGTTCTTAAGTTCAAAGTTGGGAGCGAAAATGTCATTTTAGCCTAAATATGACCTATAACGACACAATGAGCCTTAAATGTGCATAAATGGATTGAAATGAGTCCTAGAAAGTTAAAAATAAGCATATAAAACATTTAGTAAGTTTAAAATGAGTCCTTAGGTTCTTTGGTTCATAGTTGGGAGCGAAAATGTCATTTTAGCCTCAATATGACCTATAACGACACAATGAGCCTTAAATGTGCATAAATGGATTGGAATGAGTCCTAGAAAGTTAAAAATAAGCATATAAAACATTTAGTAAGTTTAAAATGAGTCCTTAGGTTCTTTGGTTCATAGTTGGGAGCGAAAATGTCATTTTAGCCTAAATATGTCCTATAACGACCAAACAAGCCTTAAATGTGTATAAGTAGTTAGATTAAGTCTTAGAAACTTAAAACTAAGCATATTATTCATGTAATAAGTTTAAAATAAGTCATTAGGTTCTTTATTTTAAAGTTGGGATCGAAAATGCCTTATTTTATCCTAAATATGACCTATAACGATAAAACAAGCATTAAATGTGCATAAATAGATTAGAATAAGTCTTAGAAACTTAAAACTAAGCATATTTATCATATAATAAGTTTAAAATGAGTCATTAGGTTCTTAAGTTCAAAGTTGGGAGCGAAAATGTCATTTTAGCCTAAATATGACCTATAGCGACACAATGAGCCTTAAATGTGCATAAATGGATTGGAATGAGTCCTAGAAAGTTAAAAATAATCATATGAATCATGTAATAAGTTTGAAATTAGTTTTTAAGTTCGTTAGATCAAAGTTGGGAGCGAAAATGTCATTTTAGCCTAAATATGACCTATAACGGCCAAAGAAGTTATGAATGTGCATAAATAGATTGGATTAAGTCTTGTAAAGTTAAAACTAATCATATAAAACATTTAATATGTTTAAAATGAGTCCTAAGGTTCTTTATTTCATATTTGGGAGCAAAAAAGCCTCATTTTAGCCTAATATGACCTATAACGACCAAACAAGCCTTAAATTTGCATAAGTAGATTGGAATGAGTGTTAGAAAGTTAAAACTATTCATATTAAACATGTAATAAGTATAAAATGAGTCCTTAGGTTCTTTAGTTCAAAGTTGGGAGGGAAAATGCTTCATTTTAGCCTTAATATGACCTATAACGACCCAATAAGCCTTAAATGTGAATAAATAGATTGAAATGAGTATAAAGATGTCCAGTTTGTCGTTCCTGCAGTACCCAAAAGTAAACAAAATCACAAGTGTATCAGAAATGTATATCCAGTATCCAGCTTTCAAATGATACACTCAACAACAGCCAAAGGTGAAAGATTAGAACATTATTAAGTAGTTTTCGACAAGCAGAATCCAAATTTATTTCTAGGATACACGCATATAGAGATAATATGAATTACCAATATGAAAATTGTTAAATGAGAATAGGAGTGATTCTCTTTCTTTAATTTCTGAACAGCAATTAAATGTTGCACATGGATATACCAAAGTGATAATCTGCTGATTAGTATAACAAAAACTACTTACACATTCACAGATGCAATGAGATCATCATTAGTAAAGCTCAGTCCAGCATTGCATTTGGTGAAGTTTCCAGAAGCAGTGTCAAATGAGAGGTCAGTACCCAAAGCAAGAGTACTGTTTCCAAAAACACCAGAAAAGTTGACAATGGGGTTTGCTGTCAAACCAAGGCTTGTGCTGATGCCAGCATACTCATGCAAATACTGAAGCTCAACCTGTTAACATAATTTATACTACACAAATTAGAACCATTATCCCGTAGTATCTTGAACCATGCCTCTTTAGGTAAGAAAATACTAGAAAGATAATTGTATGGTACCTTGCCAGATCTCTGATCAGGAACACGGAAACTAAAAATAGCCTTCAAGCGAGGGGCAGGTTCATCAACGTAATGGTGGTGAAAAGCTAGGAGCGGAAGACGGAAACAACAAAGAAGTTGGAATCAGATTACAATAGATTCCAATTATGTAAAACAAGATGTTCATAGAAAGCAATGCTATCTGTCACCAAATTTTACACAATTACCAATTATAAAAACCTATAAACCAATGAAACCGTAATGTATCATAGAATCAATTCGTAGTAATACAAATAAACAAACTCACATTGGAGTTGGTATCAACTTTCACATCGGTGGTAATATTCTTGTTTGTCAACTTAGTGCTGACATCAGCCAAAAACAACTCGCCCTTCTTTGTCCCAGTAGAAGTGATAGCCTGCAAGAAAACAAGTTTACATTAACCCTTCAATACAACACAATATCCAGATGATAATAATAAAAGAAAGAAGAAAGCACTGGACAAGCATTGCTAAAACAGAAAAGAATAATTGAGGACTAACCAAAACAGTTCCGAGGTTGTAAATAGCCCTATGAAAGTCAAACTGCAACTGAATTGCTGCACGGAACTGCATCAAGGTATATTACAGAGAATCAAATAATAGTGAAGATTCAATAATATTCATAATTTCGTATGTAACCCACACCTAAAATCATTTAGTTATCTTGAGTTTATCAAGTAATATGTTTGCACCTTACTAATTGCCGTCTTAACAATGTTATGCTTTTCCTTAGCAGGGACTATCGCACTGAGTTCCTGTATCACAAAACAGGGAATGGTAAAGCCAAAGTCTGAGAGCATTGTATTGCCACTAACTTTCTAGTGTAAAAAAAATGCACTTCTCAGCCTTTCCTTTCTGCATTTCTCACTGTATAGATGAGAAATATTACCTGCAGTGCAAGTCCCCAGTTGTTAAGCGCCTGGAAAGGAACAATGAGATTGTTACAATGACAAAAATGAACAGAAATCTAAAGAATTGTAGTAAAAAGATAAAATAGCCAAATACAAAAAGAAAAAAACCTGGGGACTATTCCAATTCAGCTGCACAGCTTTTCCGTAGTAATCTGTGGCCTGAAAGGAAGATAATTAGGTCATAAGGTCTACTTAAATAATACAAAGCAAACGCCTAAATATTCTACTTTCATCATTTCATAATGAGTTAATATTTCCAAACACCCATAATTTGTAAGAAAATAGCATCAATTGTGTTCTTGGTACATCCAACAATAAGTGAACGTCAAATGAACAACTCAAAGAAAAGGTCACCACTTTGCTTCAGAGATTTATGATCAATACAGCTTCTGGAAATGATAGGATGAAAATACAACAAGACCATAAAAAATGAAGGTAAAGAATTATAACATGAAAATGACCTCAAATAAGCAGTCCAGGTTCTTCCACCAAATCAACTGTTTCAAATTCATAATCGGCTAGAAGGGAAAAGTCAGACAGCCGCAGAGAGTGGATTTGGAAGTGTAATAGAAGGGAACAAGAGTGCGAACTGCGAAGACCTTCAGGAAAACCACTTAAAATATAATTCAAGACAACCACTTAATTATCTAATATTACAAGGGTGTTGCTACAGCCTACAGAATGCAGATTACCATACTAATAAATTGTACCCCGTATTTAAAAAGCTGCAAAATTCTAAGTCTCGAAGAGCAGCTATACTAGTCCCCAGATACAGAACTTGAACCAAACTGGCAAAATCATCCAGTGCAAGACTTCCAAATTACAGAGGTACGGTTCAACTCAAGTAGGTAAGAGTGCTTTACATAAAATCAACAGAAAGTGTACATAGTTCTAGTTACATTTCAGCATTTTACGTGACTGTAAAAACCACATTCTACTTTCCATTTAGTTATCCTCAATGCTAGTTTGACCCTCTCCCCACCCCTCAATAGGTAATCCCTTTACGGCTTTACCAACACTTTCAAACTACTAATTCAAAACAACAATAATAGCAAATTAAACTTAAAAGTATCATAATTTCAGAAGAAAGAAAGAATTACCAATCTGTGAACTGAAGAGCAAGAACAGGAAAGAAACCAATCTGCATAATCGCATACCTCTGTAGAATAACATCTCAAGTCTCACAAATTTGAAATTTTGAAAACCCAGAAATTGTTGTTATAATTACTGTTATTATTTTTAGACAATATCAATGAAATTCATGCACGTATTATCAAACCTGGATGAAAACATTTGATGATGCATACATAAAACATTTTTTTAGGAGAAAAAGGAATCATGAAAGACAAGTTTCCTCAAAGACCACAACTTCTCTCAAAGTAGCCCTTGAAAAATCACATTTCAATAGTACGTACAATGCAATTAACAACAGTCAACCCACCTCCCCTGCTCCACCCCACCACGACCGCCACCACCACCACCACCATTCTCTAATTCCAACACCGCCCCATCTTTATCTATGAATAAACCCTAAAAAACGAATTGAACAAACCCTAAAAACGAATTGAACAAACGAATTGAACCGTAAAAACGAATTGAACAAAAGAATAGAACAAACCCTAAAACGAATTGAACAAACAAATTGAACAAAACCTAAAACGAAGCACAGAACTCAAAAAAATGAATTGAACAAAACGGCATCTGCAGAGGAGGCGAGAAAAGAGACCCACCGGCGACTGGCGAGGAGGCCAGAACCACCGACGACTCGACGAGGAAGCTAGATTGATGACGCAGGAATGGTTTTTTTTTTTTGAGGGGGGCGACGCAGGGAAAGCTAAGGGGAAGAAGAAGGGAGTTAAGCGCGCGCGAGAGCTGAAGTTTTGAGATGCTTAATTTGTTCTGAATTACTCCGTAGTATTCAACCAATATTGCAGCGAATTTTTTTATCCGGGTTATTGCAGGGGGCTTTTAAATGTACGCTGCAATAAAAACGGGCTATTGCAGGGGGCTTTTAAAATGTACGCTGCAACAAACACTTTTGCAGGGAACAATTAAATTGTATGCTGCAACAACCATTTAAATGGTTTGACCCGCGTTGACCGACTAGTTGTTGAAGCGTATTAATACATGTACGCTGCAACAAGGGGGCTGCAACAGGGGTTTTTTCTACTAGTGCTTGAATCTTAAAAGACTAAACCTTTAAATCCTAAAAAGGTGTCATCTTTGATTACTCCACACTTGAAGGTGATTCTAGTCCAAAGAGATGAATGTAAGCAACTTTGAACATCCTTGAATCTTGAAAGTTTGTATCTTGTATTTTGAAAAAGTTTGTATTTTTGAAAAAGCATGTATGATTGTTGCAAGTGGTGTTTTTTATGGCAAAAAACACCAACATGCTAATCATTTGAAATCAAAATAGCATGATTGATTGAAATGGGATTCGGATTTACCTAGTTAGGCTTAGGCACGAGCTCCCAATTGCTTTTGAATTTTGGAATTTTGTATGTGTTTTTGAAGAGTTTTGAAGTTTGTATTGTGAGGAGTAATGTCGAAATTACGACGTTGTATGAATTACGAAATTACGACGTTGCCCCCCCTTTTTTGATGGAAATGAGGGGTATTTATAGGAGGGAAATGGTGCAAAACGCCAGCACACGCCAGCGCCTGGCGCCAGGCCAGCGCTGGGCGCTGCTGAGGTGGCCTGAATGCCGCCAAAAAAGGACGGAAAGATGCCGTCCTTGATTTGTCTTGTATGGGTGTACCTTCGTACGAATAGTACGATGTTTGGCTTTTAGTGTTTACTTGGAGGTTAAGGCTTGAATTTGCGTCTAAAAACAAGCCTTTCTCGGGTTTTTGAATTCCGGTTTTACGGGGCGGGGCCCGGCATGCTCGGTTTTGTGGGTCGACGCCCGAATTTGACTTGCCTTATATGATTTTGAGTGGAAAAGGCCTAGTAAAACCAATGGGATGGTTTACTAATTGATATTGAACTCGAATCTTGAAGTTGGATTTTGGAAGTTGTATTTTGTACCGAGTTCCGGGAGGGGAACGGTCTCGGGGATTGGATTTTGGAGGTGTTCTTAGCAATTGGGATTTCCGCCTGGAGTTACTCCAATCGCCTAACAAGGATAATGGTATCGTCATCATCCCAAAGGGGAGACACAAATTAGGTGTCTACACCATGCAATCTGAATTAGACTCCATGTCTGAAAACCAAGTTTGGGAATTAGACTCCATGTCTGAAAACCAACTGAAAAAGGACAAGGATGGGAAACTGGAAGTTTTCAAAGCTAGATTCGTTACAAAAGGTTACAGGCAAGTCGACAGTGTGGATTACGATGAAACCTTTTCACCAGTTGCAATGCTAAAGTCTATTCGGATAATGTTAGCAATTGCTGCATATTACGATTACAAAATATGGCAGATGGATGTCAAAACCGCTTTCTTAATCGGCATTTTAAAAGAAAGTGTGTTTATGACACAGCCTGAGGGTTTTGAGGATCCAAAGATTGCAAAAAAAGGTATGCAAGCTTAAGAAATCAATCTACGGATTGAAGCAAGTATCAAGGAGCTGGAATATACGTTTTGATGAAGTAGTCAGTGACTTTGGTTTCATCAAGAACGCAGACGAATCTTGTGTATACAAGAAGGTCAGTGGGAGCAAAATTTCTTTTCTAGTATTATATGTCGACGATATATTACTTATCGGAAATGACATTCCTATGTTGAACTCAGTCAAGATTTGGCTTGGGAAATGTTTTTCGATGAAGGGTCTAGGAGAAGCACAGTAAATAGTGGGCATCAAGATTTACAGAGATAGATCTAAAAGGATGATTGGACTCAGTCAAAGCACTTATATCAATAAGGTGCTTGAAAGGTTCAATATGGCAGACTCCAAGCGAGGCTACCTACCCATGTCTCATGGAATGACTCTAAGCAAGACTCAGTGCCCAAAAACACTGGATGAGCGTAGACGAATGAGTGGGATTCCATATGCATCATTGATTGGATCAATAATGTATGCTATGATATGTACACACCCGGATGTTGCGTACGCACTCAGTGCTACGAGCAGATACCAGTCAGACCAAGGAGAGGCACATTGGACTGCTGCCAAAAATATTCTGAAGTACCTGAAAAGGCATAAAGATGATTTCCTGGTCTATGGTGGAGATGATGAATTAATTGTTAAAGGCTATACGGACGCAAGTTTCCAAACCGAAAAAGATGATTACAGATCACAGTCTGGGTTTGTCTTCTACCTCAACGGAGGTGTAGTAAGCTGGAAAAGTTCTAAGCAAAGCACCATTTCGGATTCTACAACTGAAGCGGAGTAGATTGTTGCGCATGAAGCAGCAAAGGAAGCTATTTAGCTAAGGAAGTTCATAGGTGAACTTGGTGTAGTCCCCTCCATTAAAGGACCAATAGCTCTGTATTGTGATAATAATGGAGCTCTTGCACAAGGAAAGGAGCCTAGACACCACCAGAGAGTCAAGCATGTACTTCGTAGATTTCACCTTCTACGAGAGTTTGTAGAAAGAAAAGAAGTCGAGATAAGCAAGATTGGAAATGATGACAACATCTCAGATCCATTAACTAAACCTCTGCCGCAGGCGAAGCACAACTCGCACACTGCAGCTATGGGAATCAAGCATGTTGGAGAATTACTTTGATGTCCTTATTTAATGTTTTAAATTTTTAGAGTTTAATACTTTGTAAAACATTATTGGTTAACCATTCATATTAATGAATAGAAATCATTTTTCCATTTAATTTGTGGTTTATTAAATGATGAGTCCCTTCAATTTGACGATATATTCAAGATAGACTGTCAGGACCAGTCTTATGACTAAGAAATGTCTATCAAGTGAACTTCAATGTCAAAAGTTTAAAATGGTCCCTGGTCGGAGTTTTCTATAAAGATGGACGCACGGAAAACGTTAGACGACTAGAATGCAAGATGACTAGTAGTTCTGTCTTGAACTATGTTGACATGGCAATGTCACAATCATTTGCATAGATACTTACTTTGGGAAGACTAGTATCGGACAGACCTATGAAACTTTACTGTAAGAGATGAAAATCTTTCATAAGTAAATTTCATTAAAATTATTAGACACTAATCCTCAATACCTGAGCGATTTGAGATTACTTGTTTGAGAACTGGTTACTTTGACGTTGTCAGCCGTCGCACCGTAAAAGGAGGCTATAAAGGCAACGCTCGGGTAATCACCTATCAAACGAAGTCTAATCTCAAGATCGCAAGATTGGGATTATCCTCCCATAAATCAGGATGAGATGCTGAAAGTTGTACAAGGCCACTCGGAGAGCTAGAAACTGTAAAATGCATGACCGTGCTCAGATGAATCACAGGCTATGATTATCTGTTTATTTGATCAGTTGAAATCTGAAACCGAGAAACACCTCTGGACATAATAAGGATGACAACTCTTACCTTATGTTCAAAAGCAAGCATCAAGCGACAAAGGAATTAGGAAATGCACACTTGTCCCTAAGGACAAGTGGGAGACTGAAGGAAATAATGCCCTTGGTCCAAGTATGCATTTAATGCTAAGGCAAATAAATGCGGTTCAGTGTTAATTATACAAGTTAATAATTCAGTGAGATCAAGTGAACTATATGCCTAGCTAGAGGCCGCTTCAGTTCAAGTGGAATTAATAATATTAATCCACAGCGTACTCTTGACTGAACCCGTAGGGTCACACAAATAGTACGTGAACGGATCAAGTATTTAAGTGAGTTAAATACTCTATCTATGGATATTCGGAATCGACGGATCTCGGTTCCAGTGGGAGCTGAAATCGTCAAAGGGCAAATTATGGATACTCCGGAAACGATGATATTGCCCGAAACGGAAATATGGATCGTATCGGAAATATAAATATTATCCAAGTCGTAGATGTTGCCGGAAACGGAAACATGGTACGTATCAGAAAATATTATCGGAAATGGAAATATTGCCGGAATCGGAAATTGTTATTCGGATGGAACACTACAAGCGGGGGGGGGGGGGGGGGTGAATTGTAATATGGAACTTGCTAGCCAATTTTTGCGGAATTATAAAGAACATAAGCAAGTAGAGAAACAATGCAAGAGAGATTTTACGAGGAAACTTTCCAGGGTCCAACTGGAAAGAAAACCTCGACCCACTAGGGATTTCAACTCAAACTCTTTTCACTATAGGGCAACAACTCAGTTACAATCCTATAAGAAACTCGGCCATTACTTGAGTTCCTCTACGAACTCAAGTTCCCAATAGTTGTTCCCTCAAACAACTACGCTCTCACTGACTTCCCTAGAAGTCTTTCTTAACTCTTAGACTTCACTCAAAGACTCTCTGCTTCTCTCTCAAAGACTTCACTCAAAGCCTACCTAAATACATATCAGTAACTCATACAAGTTCCTGCCCCATACACATCAGGAACTCACTCAAGTTCCTGCCCAAAACTTGATACAAGAATTCACTCAAACCCTTGACCAATCCCCATTACAAAAGTTCACTCAAACCCTTGACCAAATCTCAAAATATTGGTGATTGATAATTGATTAGTACCCTCTAGAATATAGCACGTGAAAGAACAATGGGGAACATGTCACTCGTAGGAACTTGGAACTCGTAGGAACTGACTCAAAAATGTGGAATGAAAAACATATTCTTCTATAACATTATTCCACAGCCAACCCTTATGGAATGACACAATTCAGACACTTTGGAATGAAGATATAAGCCTCTATTTATAGCGTGCACAAGACTTAACCATAATCCCACTTATTCCTCCACTAACAGTAAGTTTCCTAACTTCTAGGCACTTAACCATGATCACTTAGTTGGGGAGAAACTTGAGGAGAAAGCAGTCAAAGTCTTGGGCACAACTTATACCACGTTTATAGTAAAACAGTTAGAGTAAAAATAGGAAACAAAAAGAAATTAAATACTTGGAGAAAAAGCAACGTTTTATCAAAACACAATCCAAGAGATATTTTTCCAAAACTCACTTTTTATTTATTTTCTTATGCAAAAATATTTTACTGAAAACCTTTTCTTAAACGTGAAATAAATACATGAGTTCCCGTTCGTAAAGGAACTTGCGTTACAAGTTCCAACACTCACAAACTCATTATACGTATCTTAAATTTTGACTTTTTATTTTCCAAAAGCAGGTAAGATAAAAATAAATAAAAGATGAAATTAAAAGCAGAATCCTAATTAAAGTTGATTTAATTTAAAACTTATCTTTTATTTAAAAATATATCTTATCCTAAAATAACTAGTGCATATTATCTAAAACTCTTAACCAAGTAGAGATTTATTAATAAACAAAACTCTAAATAAATCCCTACAGATTACGATAATAATATGCAACATATTCACTGACTCTTAGATGCTTTTAACTCTAAGTTCCACGAGTTTCTTTTGACACCTTGTTCCATTACCTTTTACGCTACTACATACTTACATGAATCCTAGAAAATAGACTCTTATTTCTTGTCTTCATGTTCCATGCTGCTCCGCATGTTGGTTGTTCCACCTATGGAACTTCTCGAACCATGTTCCCATCAGGAACTTATTTATGCCTGCTTGATCAGTTTCTCTGCTTGTCCAAGTCTGCATGCTTTGGCCTTCTCTTGTTCCTACTCTGGAACTCCTGGTTTTCTTAGCATAGAAACTTAAACATTTATTAGTTAAGTTTGCTTGTCATCATCAAAACCATATGGGTCAACAATTTCCCCCTTTTTGGTGATGACAAACCAAGCAAACTTAATAGAGAAAATAAATCCAACATGCATAGAAATCTAAAACAAGATATTTACAAGAGTTAGAAGAATATACATAGTTGCAACATACTTGAGAAAAGCAGATATTTGAGACTAGGAACTCAAAATATTTTGCCTTCAATGTTTGCCTTTCTTTTCCCCCTTTTGGCATCATCAAAAAGGTTTAGCTAATAGTATTAATTTAATCTCATCACAGCACCATACTAACGAGAATGGTTAGTCAGAATCAGAGACAAATCAAAATATCTCCCTCAATGTTGTACTGTTTAGACAATCATTGTAACACCCCGACAATTCTCTCTCTTCTAAAATAATCTTTTAACATAAAACGTAGAGAATTATCAAGGCATTATCGCCCGTGTGAAAACGTAACGGCTTATTCAGAATTTTGCAGCGGAAAACATAAAACTAACTTTAGGTTTATAAATAATCTATTACAGATTTAGTCCCCAAGAATCATCCAACGAAAATAAGGAAATATAAATAGTACGACAAGTTTAAAGTCCCAATTAACAAACCCAAGTTAACTTAGCAAATCAAAACTAAATACAAGCTCTCTATTCCCGATCCCAATGATGCAACATCTTCAAACCTGCAGATGGACAATGCTTATTGATCCTTAGAGACTGCTCACCAAAGATTGGGTCATCACAGGATCAATAAGGCATAGCCATGATCAACATGCACAAGCAAAAGCACGTAATCAGCAAAGCTGAGTACTACATACTAAATCAATAATAATCCTAACATGATTCTAAATAAAACATAAGCAAGGATAATCAAGATATATTGACTTGAAGACTATACTTGACTGAACTAGACCTTTGTATCATTAACATTATTTTAAATTGAAATAGTCAATGGACTGAGTTGTCTACTAGAAACTTCTTCTTCTTCACTAAGGAAGACGAGGTACGGGCGCGACTCCGTAAACCCCAATGACCTGCGATATCGAGGGACTTTTAAATAAAAATAGAACCGGTGATCAATCCGGCCCCAGAAAAAGCCATAGGCGACCCATGACCCCAACTCCTGATTGTCCGTCACTTTAGACGTGCACAGTCTAAAGCTATTGCTACTCAGTTTCACTTTACATGACTTAACTTTTAATACTTGGTTATGACTCGTCAAACATAAATATTATATTCAACAAGTAAACACAACTTCTTTTATCTTTGAATTAAACAAGTGATCACAGAGATGCCACACAAGACTTATTCCAATTAATTCAACCTTTCCTTTAATACTGATACAACCCCTCTATATGGGTATAAGGTTTCAACTTACTAAGCAAGGTCCTCGGCCCTTATAAAGTAGTGAAAAGCTAAAAGGGAACAATGAACAATCGATCTGAATCAATATGTATAATAATCTAATGTTCCCAACCAACATGTTCGCATCAATCATCCATACCAACATGCTACAATTCTCATAACGAAATATATATGCTTAACATGTCCCTCCAACAATATTAAACATGCACTTTCAACATAACCTAGTTCATCAACAATTTCAACATAACCAAGTTCCTCAATCGTTTCAACATAAAGAAGTTCATAAATCATTTCAATATGGTTTCAACAAATCACACACATTCCAAGCACACAATGTATGTACGTACCTTGTGTAAACAAACCGATAGGCCACTTTAACGAATTCAAAAATCGCCTACAAAGAATTCTCCGCCTAAAAACAACCAATAAGATTCCCCAATTAATATCCAACAATTTACAGCAATACTAAAGTATTCTAAATACATCCCAAACATATTTTGAACCATCCCAAATATCGAAACTTAACTAAATAACCTCCAAGCATAATAACTATTAAACTAATGATCCCAAAACGTTCTAAACTCCAATAAAACATTCCTTTTTAAAATTTCCAGCAATATAAAATAATTTCAAACGTCCACAAAACATAATCAACGTTCTTAAGATCAGAAAAATAATAGCTTTAATAATATATAGTCATTCTATTATGATTTTAGAATATTAAAACCTTAAAAATCCATGCTTTAATAATTAAATTCCTTATTTCAATTCGATTACATAATCTGAAAATTAAATTTATTATTTAAACATAATATATAATCTGAAAATATAATTTAATCATAATAACTTATAATTTACATTCAATAATCCCTGAATTAAATCACTAAACTAATTAAAACCCTAACTTATATATTAATCAACCAAAACTGAAAATAATTAATTAATAACATCAACACCAAATCTGAAAATTATAATTTAACTATAAAGATTAATAATTTAATTTCAAGAAACATAATTTCAAATCAATAAACTTAATTAAGAGATTTAAATAACTTAGGGTTTAAGAAACAACCAAAAGGAGGAGAGGGGAGGTGCTGGCCGGCGGGTAGGGCAGCGCGACGGAGCGGATTGACTGGGCGGCAGTGCGACGGCTGTCGTCGTGATGCTGGGTGGTGGTGAGACTCGCGGAGAACTGTGTGAAACAGAAAGGCAATTGAGGAGGAGAGCAAGAAGTAGTAGCGTGAGAAAAGAACGAGCAAGAGGAGAAGGGACTACCGTGAGCGGCGACGGCGGTGGTCCGGCTTGTAGTGGCGGCGGCCGGCGGCTGAGGCTGGAGCGGTTGCTGGCGGTGACAGGGCGTGGCTTGCGGTGTTGCTGCGCAAAAACGAAGGGCTGAGAGGAAGGACGAAAACAGAGAGGGAGGAAGAGACGACGGAGGAGATGAGGAGGAGTTGGCTTACTGGCGGCGCGGGCGGACGGCGGTGGTCGCCGGCGAGGGTTCAGGGTGGCGGCTGAACAGCAAAGGGGAGGAGAGAGTTACGTGAAGGAGGGAAGGGTTTTGGTGTTTGATTTCACGTGAATGGAGTAGGAGAGAAGAGGGTTTTATTTTTTTTTTTTGTTTTTTTTTGTTTTTTTGTTTTTACTTGCAATTGAAAGAGGGAGTAAAGAGTTATGGGCTTTATCATTTGGGCTTCACCCAATTGGGCTACAATTAGGATTTAGGTTGTTTGAATCCAAAAGGGTTAGGATTGGTTTCTAATTTCAATCGAACGTGTTTTCGTAATTCGAATTCTTTTCAACGTAAAATTCTAAAATTATTCTTGATTGCACAAATCGTTAAAATATTTAGAATATATTTAAATAAAATTAAATATACATTAAATATATAAATATAATAAAGTTCAAGAAAATCGTTAAATATTTAGAACGTACTTAAAATGAAATAAATATACGTTAATTATATATTTATTACTAAAATTCATAAATTCTATTTAAATATAAATAATATACGTTAAAATATATTAATAAAATTTATAAATTTACGGGGGATTACAATCTACCCCTCTTAAAAGAAGTTTCGTCCCGAAACTTGACACGAAATTTCCCACATTTTCCCAAAGCTTTTAACTTATTCTTACTAGAGAAATACTTGTGCCACCTATGTGCACTATTTTGCCAACTCAAAGCTGTTTGTGTTACTCATGAACACCTTTTCTTTTGCGGAGAATCTATTTGCTTTGCATCAACTTGTAAAATTTGCTAAAATAAGCAATAAAATGCATAAAAATTCCATAAAATAGGTAAAAAGCGCGAATTTCTATCGCATTCTACCCCCCTTAAAGAAAACGAGTTACGCCCTCGTAACTCACCTCAGGGAATAGCTAACCAAAATTCTCTTTCGACGAATTCTATCCTCAAAATTTCTATTTCACTAAAACTACTCACTTTATACTTTTCACAACAGATGACGAAACAAAAGAACAAGTCACCACGAATTAAATAATGCTTAACTTGCGCGGAGTTAATAGAAAAGTACCAGAATCTATATCGGCAGATCGTTCATCCTCATTCTGATTCATCATGTACAATTTTCCTGGAGCCTTATTCGGGTTGTTGTTATCATTTGCAGGCTTATTATAGTTCTCTTGATTGTTTTGTGCCCCTTCAGGCTTTGAATTTTGACCTCCAGACTGGTTAAACCTCACTTGGTTTCCACCTCCATTACTATTTTGTTCCTTTCTGTGTTTAGTGAAGCACTCATACTCCCTATGTCCCCTTTTTTGACAATAGTTGCAGGTCACTAATTCTCCTTTGCAGTTCTTACCAGGGTGATTGTTACTGCACATCTTGCAATGATGCACTCTCTCAGACGGGTTCGAGTTGTTGTGGTGCCCCTGATTGTTTCCTCCTTGGAAATTTCCATTTCCATTCCCATTTCCGTTTCTATTCCTTTTAAAGTTTTCTTGGTTACCCCCAGCATTAAAATCTTTTCTCTTTTCCCCAATTACCACAGTTTTCTTTTCCCTTCTAGACTGTAGCCCATAAATATGAGCAGCTCTCCCATACACTATGTCTAAGGAAGTAAAGGTTTCCCCGCCTAATCCCAGTTGGATCTCATCGGTTAACCCTTGCTCAAACCTCTGAGCTTTTAGTTCCTCAGTAGCTACCACCTCAGGTGCAAACCTCGACAAGGCTATAAACTTACTGTAGTATTCAGCAATGGTCATATTCCCCATCCTAAGGTTGATAAATTCCTGGGCTTTCTGCTTCCTCATAAAAGGAGGATAAAACTTCCCCCTCAAGGCAACAATAAATGAATCCCAATTGAATCCCTCAACAGCACTTAGTCTATTTCCATTTTCTTTCCACCAAAGGTCGGCCTCATCTTTCAGATAAAGGACAGCTTGACTTACTCTCATACTCTCAGGGCAACTCACAGCCTCAAACAATTTCTCAAACTCCCTAATCCAGTTTTCCAGGAAGGTAGGGTCTGCTTGTCCCTTGAAATACGGTGGCTTGACCTTAGAAAGTCTTTCAAACATTTCCCCTGCAGAATCGGGGCGCTCAGTTCTCTCCTGGGTTAGCTTTTCCGCCAATAGGCGAATCGCAGCAGCTAGATCATTGTTGTTGGCCATTCTAGAACGCGACCTGCAATTAGTATACTCTACTTTAGGTTTGAAACACCACTTATACATTATCCCATACAATTTAATACTTGAATTGACCATAAAGATCGCCTCAACCAACAATGTTCACGTTAATACACATCATTTACGAAGGCACGACAATCGTTTACGAAGGTGCAACGATCGTCTACAAGATGCAATAATCATTGGAAAATAATCATCCTCAATAATTCACGAAAGACATTTACACACTACACATAAGGCATATCATTTTGAATCATATTGGTCATGAGGATCTAGATTGACCCTCACTTCCTTTATGTACTCAAATCATTTAATATTTTTGTGGCAATTGAATTGATCCACAATTCACACTGAGTATGCAACCAATAGGAAGATTAATCCACGACGTACTACCTAGAGGTTGGGGTATTATGGAATCCTCAAAATAGAATAAAGAACAATTCCTTGAAAACTTTAACTTTTATTGCTAACTCCATAGAGGTTTATTACATCCTTGAAAATAATAAAGAATATTTCAAACTTCAATAAACTTAAACTTTAAACAGTTGTAGCTTTGCTACTTATTCTTTAAAACATAAAAGAGCTAATTAACTATTTATGACTTCAAAATATTTGTGGCCTCTTGCCTATCCATTGCCCTTGAAACTTGCGGAGTGAAATTTAGATCTCAAGATCATCGAACTCTTCTTCAGGGTCTTCATCGGGGTCTTCCTCAGGGTTTGCATCTTCACCCATGTCTTCATTTTGATTAGGCTCACTTGCCATCTCCTGTTCACTTTCGAGCTCTGCATTCGAATCACTAGAGATCTCAATGGTTGGCTCATGAGCCGCTGGGTTAGGATTCTCTGCCTCAACACCTACATTCTCATTCTCCACAGCTACATCATTTTCCCCTAGGTCATTATTTACACTAATTCCCATAGGTTCTTCTGTAACTGAATCCCCAACATGACTTCCTACGATTTTACCGTCTCTAAACCCACTTTCTGCCGCTTCAATAATGGTGGTCAGAATTTCTGAATCATATTTCCATCTACCATCCCAAGTCCCATACTTAGTCAAGTTTGGAGTCCCATTATCAGAATGCATGTCTTTAAACTTTTCCTTGAGTTCTAGGTATGGAAATTTGTTAGGTAAGCAATTAATGATTGTGGCTGCTATGATATCATTTCTCATTAAGATAGGTTGCCCTTGAACTTTAGCATAATATTCACATCCAAACACAATTTTCTTCACGTAAATATCAGGGGTTTCTATATCAAGTTTCTCGAAGGATCCTATGTTAGTATACTTGGAAAGAAACATTTTATTCCTGAAATAAACAATTCAAAGTCTCACTAACGATTTTCCAGCCAAAACATAAACAAGGTTCAATAATCAATAAGTTTGGTGGAATCAAACAATTCTTTATGCACATGTAAATGTAACACTTAAACAATTAGCACATGCACATACATAACAATCAATTTCTTATCATTGACTAGCTACTAATGCACATATAATTCTATCTTATATGCCCTTCTTATACTACCCATCTCTCATAAACTAAAGCATTAGAATAATTTAAATAACAAGGTAAAAGGACGCTAATATAATAAAATTATAACATAGAATAATAACATAAATAAAAATATAAAATAAATAAAGTAAAATAAATTAAGGAAATGCGTAGCGAATAAATTAGAAAATAAAGTTATTAATTCGAAAAAGATTTATATTTTCTAATAACGAATTCTAACTCTTGAAACAACTAAAAAAAATTGAACTTCTTTTAAAAAAAACGTACTCATTTTGTTTTTTGTTTTTTTTTTTTTTTATTTTTTTAATAATAAATAATAAGAAAAATATAAATGTCGAAAGTATCATGGTACTTTAATAATAATTTGATTTCGAACTTAAATAAGAAATATTATATACTTTCAAACAGGATAAAAGGAAATCGGCCCCCCCAAAAAAAAGTACCAATTTTTGAACACTATAATCCGTAGAAGCTCGATTTTTAAGAAATTGATTTTAAATAATCAGATAGTTAGGCGCCTAAAATTTATTAAAGTAAAACCTTAGCTTCTAGATACCACTTTGTAACACCCCGACAATTCTCTCTCTTCTAAAATAATCTTTTAACATAAAACGTAGAGAATTATCAAGGCATTATCGCCCGTGTGAAAACGTAACGGCTTATTCAGAATTTTGCAGCGGAAAACATAAAACTAACTTTAGGTTTATAAATAATCTATTACAGATTTAGTCCCCAAGAATCATCCAACGAAAATAAGGAAATATAAATAGTACGACAAGTTTAAAGTCCCAATTAACAAACCCAAGTTAACTTAGCAAATCAAAACTAAATACAAGCTCTCTATTCCCGATCCCAATGATGCAACATCTTCAAACCTGCAGATGGACAATGCTTATTGATCCTTAGAGACTGCTCACCAAAGATTGGGTCATCACAGGATCAATAAGGCATAGCCATGATCAACATGCACAAGCAAAAGCACGTAATCAGCAAAGCTGAGTACTACATACTAAATCAATAATAATCCTAACATGATTCTAAATAAAACATAAGCAAGGATAATCAAGATATATTGACTTGAAGACTATACTTGACTGAACTAGACCTTTGTATCATTAACATTATTTTAAATTGAAATAGTCAATGGACTGAGTTGTCTACTAGAAACTTCTTCTTCTTCACTAAGGAAGACGAGGTACGGGCGCGACTCCGTAAACCCCAATGACCTGCGATATCGAGGGACTTTTAAATAAAAATAGAACCGGTGATCAATCCGGCCCCAGAAAAAGCCATAGGCGACCCATGACCCCAACTCCTGATTGTCCGTCACTTTAGACGTGCACAGTCTAAAGCTATTGCTACTCAGTTTCACTTTACATGACTTAACTTTTAATACTTGGTTATGACTCGTCAAACATAAATATTATATTCAACAAGTAAACACAACTTCTTTTATCTTTGAATTAAACAAGTGATCACAGAGATGCCACACAAGACTTATTCCAATTAATTCAACCTTTCCTTTAATACTGATACAACCCCTCTATATGGGTATAAGGTTTCAACTTACTAAGCAAGGTCCTCGGCCCTTATAAAGTAGTGAAAAGCTAAAAGGGAACAATGAACAATCGATCTGAATCAATATGTATAATAATCTAATGTTCCCAACCAACATGTTCGCATCAATCATCCATACCAACATGCTACAATTCTCATAACGAAATATATATGCTTAACATGTCCCTCCAACAATATTAAACATGCACTTTCAACATAACCTAGTTCATCAACAATTTCAACATAACCAAGTTCCTCAATCGTTTCAACATAAAGAAGTTCATAAATCATTTCAATATGGTTTCAACAAATCACACACATTCCAAGCACACAATGTATGTACGTACCTTGTGTAAACAAACCGATAGGCCACTTTAACGAATTCAAAAATCGCCTACAAAGAATTCTCCGCCTAAAAACAACCAATAAGATTCCCCAATTAATATCCAACAATTTACAGCAATACTAAAGTATTCTAAATACATCCCAAACATATTTTGAACCATCCCAAATATCGAAACTTAACTAAATAACCTCCAAGCATAATAACTATTAAACTAATGATCCCAAAACGTTCTAAACTCCAATAAAACATTCCTTTTTAAAATTTCCAGCAATATAAAATAATTTCAAACGTCCACAAAACATAATCAACGTTCTTAAGATCAGAAAAATAATAGCTTTAATAATATATAGTCATTCTATTATGATTTTAGAATATTAAAACCTTAAAAATCCATGCTTTAATAATTAAATTCCTTATTTCAATTCGATTACATAATCTGAAAATTAAATTTATTATTTAAACATAATATATAATCTGAAAATATAATTTAATCATAATAACTTATAATTTACATTCAATAATCCCTGAATTAAATCACTAAACTAATTAAAACCCTAACTTATATATTAATCAACCAAAACTGAAAATAATTAATTAATAACATCAACACCAAATCTGAAAATTATAATTTAACTATAAAGATTAATAATTTAATTTCAAGAAACATAATTTCAAATCAATAAACTTAATTAAGAGATTTAAATAACTTAGGGTTTAAGAAACAACCAAAAGGAGGAGAGGGGAGGTGCTGGCCGGCGGGTAGGGCAGCGCGACGGAGCGGATTGACTGGGCGGCAGTGCGACGGCTGTCGTCGTGATGCTGGGTGGTGGTGAGACTCGCGGAGAACTGTGTGAAACAGAAAGGCAATTGAGGAGGAGAGCAAGAAGTAGTAGCGTGAGAAAAGAACGAGCAAGAGGAGAAGGGACTACCGTGAGCGGCGACGGCGGTGGTCCGGCTTGTAGTGGCGGCGGCCGGCGGCTGAGGCTGGAGCGGTTGCTGGCGGTGACAGGGCGTGGCTTGCGGTGTTGCTGCGCAAAAACGAAGGGCTGAGAGGAAGGACGAAAACAGAGAGGGAGGAAGAGACGACGGAGGAGATGAGGAGGAGTTGGCTTACTGGCGGCGCGGGCGGACGGCGGTGGTCGCCGGCGAGGGTTCAGGGTGGCGGCTGAACAGCAAAGGGGAGGAGAGAGTTACGTGAAGGAGGGAAGGGTTTTGGTGTTTGATTTCACGTGAATGGAGTAGGAGAGAAGAGGGTTTTATTTTTTTTTTTTGTTTTTTTTTGTTTTTTTGTTTTTACTTGCAATTGAAAGAGGGAGTAAAGAGTTATGGGCTTTATCATTTGGGCTTCACCCAATTGGGCTACAATTAGGATTTAGGTTGTTTGAATCCAAAAGGGTTAGGATTGGTTTCTAATTTCAATCGAACGTGTTTTCGTAATTCGAATTCTTTTCAACGTAAAATTCTAAAATTATTCTTGATTGCACAAATCGTTAAAATATTTAGAATATATTTAAATAAAATTAAATATACATTAAATATATAAATATAATAAAGTTCAAGAAAATCGTTAAATATTTAGAACGTACTTAAAATGAAATAAATATACGTTAATTATATATTTATTACTAAAATTCATAAATTCTATTTAAATATAAATAATATACGTTAAAATATATTAATAAAATTTATAAATTTACGGGGGATTACAATCATACTCAAGCGAATAGAATTCAAAGTGAAAATAAATTATCATAAGCCAGTGTTCCTTAGCAACAAGCAGAAAAGAAAAAATAAGTTCACCCACACAACAGAAAACCAAAATAAAAATAATGACAAATTTTTTCAAAATACATAAACACCACGAATTTGTACTTTGCAGGGATAGGCAATTTATGAGGTAAAGGTTAGGCATGGCTCATGATTTTAATGAATGTATTCCTTTGTCACTTGTTTATTTGCATGTCTCCTTCTTTACGAACTTTCAACTGAAGATCCTCGCCATAAAATACATCGTTGTTCCTTTCTTTCTTCTATACTTCTTTCGCAGTACGTATAAATTCTTTGAAGATTCTTGATAGTTCCTTGATTCAATTTTGGTAGGAACTTACATTTATGGTGTAAGTTCCCATGTGAATCATGAAGGAACTCCATAATTTTTTTTTTAGATAATTCTTTGAGGTATAGACAGCTTCATTTGCATTTCAACTTGGAAACTTGAAATGCTTGTAGGAACTTATGATCCCTTCTCTTTCCTTTTCACATATCTCTCCTTTTATTCCCCTCTTTATTTTTTTGGATTTCTTTTGTCTCCTTTTTTTTCATCTCCTTTTTTTTCAAAATATACATGAACGCTCTATTAATCACCTTCCTCATTAGTTCCCCCTCAATTGTTGCGGCATCTATTTAGTGACAAATGAGGAATATTTTGTAGAGGATTTTTGTATAGTGATGAATTTTTGAGAATGTTTTTGAAGAGGAAAAATAAAGCAACGTGTTGTATTGATTTGGCTTTTGTGATTTCTAATACGTTGATATGGTAAGAGAATATTGGGAAACATTTTTGTGAGGAACAAAAACTTAATTGGTGTATACGTATTTTAGGAGACGTGAAAGAGGTTTTAAGTGTTTTAGGTGTTTAAGGTAGATTGAAACATTAAAAGATCAAAATTTATTTAATTGGGTGTAACTTAACAAAAGATAGAACATCCTTGAGGAAAATTGAGATCGGCAAGGAGTCCTTTCATTAAGCAAATACGAAAAAAATTGTAAAGAAAAATGAACGAGATAGAATTGAATCAAAAGAAAAATATAAAATTGCTTGTTGTACTAGTAATAGGAACACCGAAAACAACATGGCTTATGACTCTTCTTTTTACCTTTTCATCAGTTAGCACAAGTAATTATGAACCAAAAATACGAGAAATTAGGAGAGTCCTTCACAATGTACAATTCTGATCTATGTTCACACACAAGAATTGCGTGGGATTAATTTTACCAAAAGCTAAATACTTACAGTTTTTCCATATTTGGGGAATTTCAAGGAAAATATATCCAGCTTGAATATATTGAGTTCCAGTCACATTTTCTCGTGCTTCTGATCAAGAGTTATAGAATGGTAAAATGCGACTTTCGGAGATTTGATTGGAACCTCTCGCTTAGACCTATGGATATAGCAATATTTGGTCTATTAGCGGTTAAATATTAGACAATTTAACAATCATACCCCTGAAGCTTTGTGTATGGCTCACAATCATCCCTTAGGAACCTTCATCTAGTCATGCTCGTGTTCCCGTGGGAGTGTGATGCGTCTCTGCATTCTTACGCTCATATTACTTTATGAGTTTAGTAAAGTACTTACACAAAGATTTGTTAGTTGTACCAAAGAATATATAATCAGTGATAAATACGTACAACAACCAAATTATAACATGCATTCATATGAAGGATTTTTAAATAAAATTCATGATGCATGAAAAATAATTCTTTGGAAAAATATAAAATAAGCTATAATGCGTTTTCCTTTTACAGCACAAAATATAAGTGTGACACATTTACTTTAAGCATACATAAGTGCCTTATTTAAATATGTATATGCATTCCAAATCAACAAAACTCTTGGTAAAGACTATGTTATGCTCATGTCATGCTTCACTAAGTCATGATCCTACAAACAGTCCATGAGTAGATGAAATCATAAGGAAAGTATATTCACATAATGCATTGCAAAACTTGTACACTTGTATTAATAAGTTAACAATATAACACATTAAAATATGCTATGATATGAATAAGAAAAATGTACCTTATATAAATTTTCACCATGTATATGATTTCTTTGAAGTTCTGGACTGATTTTGATGACTTTATGTTCAAGTTCCTAGAGTGCTAGTTCCACCATCTTTATGCCCTCACATCTTATGGAAACATTCATGTGTACTCGAATATGGTCAATCATTCTTCAGAAGTTCCTTGACATGCTTTTGTCATTTGATCATCACAAATATCACTCTCTATTTAATTTTTATAGAAATCAAGAGAGTGGTTGTTGTGTTCTTTCATCATGTTCATATAAACACTTATGATAATGAAACCTTATAAAAAAATTCGTTAGGTTCAACATTTATGTATATATATCACTAATAAATCAGTTTCTCTTGAAAACAAAATATGTTAATTTTAAAATCAGTTTTCAAGAAGGGACTTGACATTGTTCCTTATAAGAAAAGAGAAGTCATCTTCTGTTTGGAACAACCTACGTCCCATATGTGCAACAACATAGAATTATATATAATTACCTTATAAACAAGCTATTGGAGAGAGAGTCTCCTAAAAATCAATACCTTTCTGACTGGTTGTTCCTTTCAAGAACCAACCTTCTATGAGTTCCTTTTGTCGATGTCATTGATAAATTGATTGAATGAATGTTGTAGTGCACACAGGAACTCGATGAATGAAACTGACAATTTCTCTAGTACTAGAGCAGTAGTGGAACTTGTTGCATGATATTGATTGATAGAGTTGATCTTCGGCTTCATGAATTAGAACTTGGACCTTAGTTTGAAGTTACTCGACATGAGCTTATGTAGCTGGCTACTGTTACTTTTAATAGTGACATATTTTATCATTAGAAACTCGATTCATTCTACAGGAACTTGTGAGTTCAATATTGAAATAAACTTTAACCTGTTTGCTGGGAATAGACATGTTAGTTTCAAACACAAGTAATATATTCACTTATTTCAACGCACATTTTTATATTTGTTGTAAACTCTGGATCATCTTCAATAACCCCTAGAAATATCAAGTTATTGTTAGGAACCAAATTGTGATCCACAAAATATGTGTTCCCTCTTTGATTCCTTTCAAGTATGAAATTTCTAGCTATTACTGATGATGTAATTTATTTTTAAAATAACCAGAGAAAACATAATTTTGGAAACTCTAAACAAATGTGCATTAATTACTCGACAATAAAAAAATTCACAATGGAACGGGACCTTGACTTGCCAACTTTTCATTTGGAACCAATCTTACCTTAATTATCAAAAAGTTATAAGTTATCTATTGTAGGTAGCAACCGAACGATGATAGTGAATTTTCTTTCATAGAACAATCGTTGTCGGGATGTAACGAGTTGTTCCCCCTTAGTTGTAGCCACCTTATTTTTCATGTTACAAGTAAGCTAGAACATGTTCATATGGTCTTCATGACCATTCTCCAACTTGAGTTATTTTAATTTGAGTAATCTGGGAAAATATAACACTCAAGTGTAATACTTTTGTGCAAAGTTATGATTAGTAGGTTAGTCTAAAATAAATATATACTCAAACATAATAACAAAATATAATGTTCCTAGAAAATTTACTTCACGAAAGAAACATGAAACATATATTTTGTTCCATGGAACTTAGGTTAACAAGAATCAAGAACTTGTACATGAAAAGGTTTGACACCATAGATTTGCTATCAAATAGTTTATGTACCATTTATCAAGTTACTGTAACCTTGAGTTCGCGGATTGTTCCACCAGATCTTAGGAAGAGTTCCTTTGATCAATGGAACTTATTATTATGCATTTTATAAATATTAAATTCCAAAACAAAACCTATAACACAAATAAGGTTAGTTTGCAGAACAATTTAAGAGAAACAGGTTTATCAAAAAATATTCAACATTAATTAACACAAGTAAAATGAGGGAGCAACCTTACTAACATTTCACATGACTGAGTTCCTTTGAGATGTTCGAAGTGACTTCCAATTATATAGTGCATGTGAGTTGATTCGTTGATATGACCGATTATATTTGGAAGGAACTTACGTGTTGGTGGGACTGGAACTAGTTTACATATTAAGTTCCAAGTTCCGAGCCTGAGTTCCTCTTCCCTGTTCCAACGAATCTAATGGATTTCCAACACATTTTTTCTTGGTGTAATTCTGATGTTGTTCCTTTACTTCATACACACACTCAATCATGAGTTATAAACCTGTAAAAAAAATTTCTCTTCTACTTCCTTCCAAAATCATGCATTAGTAGTAAATATATTTAAGTGAAATAATTTAGAAGATTAAAGTATACAAAAAATTGTATACTTACAGACCGATAAACAATTCATGGTCTTGGGAACCTGACATAATTTCAGTTCCTTTCTTTTTAGTAGTAGCATCTTAGAAAATGATTATTTAAAACCACTAGTACTAAGATTCGTCATGCATACATATAAGAGATATACAATATATTTATTATGTATGGAAAATATGTTATTTGGAAAATTAAGATACGCATTAACTGTGTCGAGAAGAGAATTCAAATTCCAAGTTTCGAAAGTGCACGTATGCAATTTTAATGCGTAAGTTCCTTAAACCATTTTTATTAAATTGATAATGCATGAATGTAAAATAAGTTTGAAAATATGAAATTTGTCTCACAAAAACAAATTTGAGAAATTCCATAATCGATTAAAAAAATTCAAAATACATTAGAACAATTTTCATAAAAACGTTGCCAGGAACTTGATTTAAATAAATAGCGTATGCATATAAAGATCTCAAAAATTAGATGTTTAGCTTAACTGTATCATTAAGGATCTTTTCGTTGCAGCCTTTATTTGTTGCTTGGAATGGTGCTGGAATGAGTTCCTTTATTCGGAAGTTCCTCTTCGGATTTTTATCCTTGTTCCGATGTGGGGTGCTGATGTAATGTATCTTTATAATGTCACACCCTCATGAGTTCCTAAGTGTAACTCGTGGGTCAACAATGATCCAGCGAGTTCCTCAATGTGGAACTTAAATTCATAGGAAATCTGACATATGAATGTGCATCTTTGTTTGTTCCTGTACCAATTTCTTTGTCAAGGGAACCCAACATGATTTGGGTCCCTTCTTGTTAGTAGTAACTGTTAAGAAAATAATCACCACAACAACTACTACCAAAATACAATATGCCTTTATATAAATCATATTAAATATATTCATGAAGCATATAAACTAATAATTCTTAGATAGCAAGAAAAATAAGCAGGATATTTCGTTGCCTAAAAATTAAAAAGCTCCTAGTTTCACAGATTCTTGTATGCATTTTTTTCAAAAGAAGATTCCTTGAAATAATTCTAATGTACTGTAGTTTGAAAAAATAGATTGAAAAATCGTCTATTAAAAATAGATTTTAGTTTTTCAAATTCGAATTTAAATCAAAACAAAACAGTAGTTCCATTAGAAACAATGCAAGGAACACGCAATAAATTAATGTATGCACACAAAGAAGGTCTCAAGGATGAGATACGTACCTCAAATATTTTGCTGTATATCCTTGTGTGACTTTTGTTCATTAAGAAAAAGTTGGCCTTCGTTTTTCTTTTCTTGTTCCTGAACAAAGGGTGAGTTCCTTTCTTCAAGTTTCTTGTAATTTCCATCTCTGCTAGGAACTTGCTCAATAGGGTTTCCTGCTTGTTACTGAGTTCCGGCTCTGATACCAATTGTTATTCGGGTGGAACACTACAAGAGGGGGGGTGAATTGTAATATGAGACTTACTAGACAATTTTTGAATATTGCCGGAAACGGAAATATTGTCAGAATCGGAAATATTATCGGAATCGGAAAATTAATCGGAAGCGCGTCCTACGAAATAAGCATCAGACGAGCTTGCTAGACGAAGGCCCAGCACGGAACCCGGCCCACGCCTAGCAAGCCCAGCGCCCGAGGCATGAGCAACACAGCAAGCCAAAGGCACGCAAGGCCCAGCGCAAGGCCAGGCCCAGCGCGCCCATGGCTGCGAGCAACGCGGGCTGCAAGCAGCGCTTGGGCTGCGATCCTGCTGCGGGCTTCTCCGCGCGCGGGCATGGCCTGCATTCACGTGGGCCATGCTCGTGTGTGTGTTGGAGTTTGTGCATGCATCGAATCCTTAAGCGATTAGGATTAGATTAAAAGATTAATTTCCTAATTCTAATAGATTTAGAATACATGAATCCTTGTAGACTTCTAATTCCATTATTCCTACTCTATAAATATGTGATGGCATTCACAAATTTATGAACACATAATTTCAATTATTCACCTAGTTTTAAGGATTAAAACTAAGTCTAATATTTGCCTAAAAATATTCGAACATATTCATAGAACCTTAGGTGCAATTCTAGTTAATTAAATCTAAGGAGGATCCGAACGTGCTGTGGACTATCTACGGAGGGACGACATTTGGAGTACTAGACTTGTTCTTGTTCGGTTCGGGCGCAGCTAGGGAGGGCACGCTACAAAGTGTATGTGTCCAAAATTATGCTAATTGTTATGTGGCAATTAATTTGGATTCCTGGCTTTATGGTTTTTCCTCATGATTTATATTCAATTATATTTATCATAACCTAACAGGATAACTAATCACATTCTCAGAACTACGACACAAACACGTCAACAAACATAAATATATAAATAAAACTTTCAAAAGGTACCCAGAAGGCACCAATGTTATTACATGCTCTCAAGGTGCAGAAAAACCAAATAAAAGTGCTCAAGGCACCAATGTCAATACATGCGCTCAGAGCGCATAAACCATCTACACCAACAAATAAAAATCAGGGGGCGACCGAGTTACCATCCTGGACGTCCTTCTCGATCGGAGAATTTACTTCATCCTCGTCACCCTCGGAATGGAACTCAGGGGGATCCACACCCAGATGTAGGGCTGCGAAAACAGCCATCTGATGCCAGATCCGAGCTTGAAACCACTGGAAGTCGGTACCTTCCATCTCTTGGTCCCAAGATCACCGAGCACCCTCCATGACGGCCTCCTCGACGAGCTTAAAATAGCTGGTCGCCTCTCGCCGAATGGTGCTCACCTCCCCTTGAGTCTCTTGCATATTCTTTTCATGGGCGTCAACCTTCTTCGCAAAATTAGCAACTCGTGTGGAGACGTCCGCATATTCAGATCTGAGACTGGTCAGCTTCTGCTCATGCTCCTCAAGCTTACCCTCGTAATCCTTGGCTTTGGCCTTAGCAAGGGGTAGAAAGTACACCTGGGCATCGATCGTAGCCTGCATTTCCCTCCGGATCTCTGCGGCCCTGTTCTAAGCATACTTCTCATGGTTCTCTATTGCATCTTTATGCTTGAGCATCTCAAGGTGCATGTCCCCACGGTATTGTCTAGCCTCTGACAACCTGATAAACAACTGCATCGACAAGGAAGTTAATACGGAGTTGGGGCGACAAATATTAAATAAAATAGTTAGAAAACTCACGTCCAACACAAGAGACTGCATGAACCCGAAGTAAGTAGGGGAATACAGTTAAACATAATAACATGTGCGGAAATAATCCCCAAAGCCAGGGAACATGAATAAAGCACAGATTAAGCAAACTTACATTCGAAGCGTATTTTCCCTAGTAATCTGTCAATCAACACGAACTTAGAACTCCACTTGTCGTTCCTCTACTTGGTTCACTGACACGATCAGATCCGTCTTGATAACCGTAGCTTAGACAATCAATCAAAAGTTTTTGCTTTTGGCAAGAACAGTTTTCTCAGGGAGAGAAAACTGAAGAACGTAATTTCTGAATTAGGTTTAGGGTTTGGAAAACTTACTGTGTGTTTTAGGGTGTATGCAAAAATATAATAACTTAATATTATATTGTGTAACCATCCAAGACAAGGCCTTGACCGGCCACACTTGCACACACGACCACACGGACCCGCGCACAGCCAACACGCTGCAGGCCGAAGCCCACAGCGCGCACAACCGAGCTACTGGGCCGTGGGCCTCGCATGCTCGCTGCTGCGTTGCTTGTGTTGCGTGCTCGCGCCCACGTGTGGACTGGCTGCTCGCCCTTTCTCGCGAGCTTGCAGGCTCGTTGGGCCTTGCACGCTTGTGTGCTTGGCTCAACGGGACGACAACTCCGATGCCCTTCGTATTCGCGACTAATATCTTTCCGATATTATTTATCGTTTCGTATATGACGAATCACCGTCGTACGATACGATTTATTCGTTTTGCCCAGCTTACGAATATTCGCGATACAATATACAATTCCGATGCAAGGTCGTATCGTATAATACGTTTTCCAAAACTAATTCCCGAAAAGCTATTAAATGAATGTCCGATTCATTTAATCCGGTGATCTTTTACGTGCCATTGGTGTGACCTTGTAGGTTCAGTCAAGAGTAAGTTGTGAGCTTAATATTCATTAGAACTCACTGATCGGAAGCATTGCTCCAGCTAGTTATTTCGATCACTTGATCTCACTGAATTAATTGTTCGTAACTAATCTGAACCTTGGTATTAGACTTAATGCATCTTGGGTGAAGGACATATTTCCTTCAGTCTCCCACTGGTCATTCAGACAAGTGTGCATTCACATTCCTTTTCACTTAGTGTTACTTACTGAACATAAGGTAAGATCCTAGCCATCCTTATTAGGTCCAGAAGTGTTTCTCTGATTACAGAGCTCAACCGTTAAACTTTTACAGAAGGTTAAGCCTTAACCATTCTGAGCACGACCATGCATTTTACAGTATCTAACTCTCCGAGAGGCCTTGTTACACAACAACACCATATCCTATCAAAGATAGGAGGACAATCCATTCTTGCAATCTATGAACACTCACTTTGATTCATAGTACGCCTAATATCTGCTTTTATAGCCTCCTTTTACGGTGCGACGTTTAGCTAGCATCAAAGCGAACTAATTCTCAAACGAGCAGACATAATCGCTCATGTTCTGAGGAACGATTCTAATCACCATTAATGAGAACTACCTATGACATGAATTTAATCTCTTAAAGTGTTCTCATGGTCAATCCGATACAACATCCAATAAGTATCTATGCAAAAGATTCTGACATCCAGTCACTCTAGTTCAAGAAACAGAACTAAAGAATCTACTTGCAATCTAATCTTCATTAGTCATTGGTCGTCCACCTTTCAATGACCTAGATTAGGGATCCTTTGTGACTTCAATATTCAAGTTCACTTATGGGTCTTTCTTTGTCAAAGAATCTATCTTGACATCCCATTTGAATGATTTGAATCACATGGACTTATCATTTAATACTAAACCAAAATTAAATGAATATAAAATAATAAATTTCATAAATATGAAATGGTTAAACCAATTGTTTTAAACATAGATCTAACAAATGTTCTAAAACAAAACTTAGAAAATCAAAGCCAATCTCCAACATGCTTGATTCCCATGGTTGCTACATGTGCATTGTGTTTCACTTGTGGAAATGGTTTAGTCAATGGATCCGCGACGTTGTTGTCAGTTCCAACCTTGCAAATCTCGATTTCCTTTCTTTCAACGATCTCTTGAAGTATATGAAATCGCCGCAGTACGTGCTTGGACCTCTAGTGGCTCCTAGGCTCCTTTGCCTGGGCAATGGCTCCGCTATTATCGCAATACAAATCCACTTGTCCTTTAATGGAGGGGACAACCCCAAGTTCTTCGATGAACGTCCGAATCCAAACAGCTTCCTTTGTTACTTCTGAGGCAGCAATGTACTCGTCTTCAGTTGTAGAATCCGCAATAGTGCTTTGCTTAGGGCTTTTCCAGCTTACTGCTCCGCCGTTGAGGCGGAACACAAACCCAGACTGTGATCTGAAATCATCTATGTCGGTTTGAAAGCTTGCGTCCGTATAGCCCTTAACAATCAACTCATCTGTACCACCATAAACCAGAAACTGATCCTTAGTCCTTTTCAGGAACTTTAGGATGTTCTTGCCAGCAGTCCAATGTGCCTCACCTGGTTCTGACTAGTACCTGCTCGTTGCACTGAGTGCGAACAAAACATCCGTCCTTTTACAAATCATAGCATACATGATGGATCCAATAGCCGAAGCGTATGAAATTCCACTCATCTTTCTACGCTCATCAGATGTTTTGGGACACTTACTCTTACTTAGATATGTGCCATGTGACATGGGTAGATGGCCTCTCTTGGCTTCCATCATATTGAACCTAGCTAGCACTTCGTCATTGTAAGTGCTCTGGCTTAGTCGAATCATCCTCTTAGATCTATCCCTATAGATCTTGATGCCCAATATGTATTGTGCCTCTCCTAAGTCCTTCATTGAGAAACACTTTCCAAGCCAAGTCTTTACAGACTCCAACATAGGAATGTCGTTTCCAATAAGTAGTTTGTCGTCAACATACAAGACTAGGAATGCAATTTTGCTCCCACTGACCTTCTTGTATACACAAGATTTTTCCTGATTCTTGATAAAGCCAAACTTATTGATTGCTTCATCAAATCGTTAATTCCAACTCCTTGATGCCTGCGGCTTTAGTCCGTAAATGGACTTCTTAAGCTTGCATACCTTTCCTTAGTTCTTTTGATCGATAAAACCCTCCGGCTGTGTCATAAACACAGTCTCTTCAAGAAAACCATTCAAGAAGGCAGTTTTGACATCCATTTGCCATATTTCATAGTCATGAAAAGCGGCAATTGCAAGGATTATGCGAATAGACTTAAGCATCGCGACTAGAGAAAAGGTTTCATCGTAGTCAACACCGTGAACTTGCCTGTAACCTTTTGCTACCAATCTAGCCTTGCATATGTATACAATTCCATCTTTGTCTTTCTTCAATTTGAAGACCTATTTGCATCCGATAGGTGTAAACCCATCCGGCAAATCAACCAAATCCTAGACTTGATTTTCATACATGGAATCTATTTCAGATTTCATGGCCTCTAACCATTTATTGGAGCTTGGGCTCGTCATAGCTTGCTTGTAAGTCATAGGTTCATCACTATCTAATTTGAGAACGTCTAAGTTTTCAGTCAAGAGGACACCTGTCCATCTGTCCGGCTGAAATATAGTCCTTTTGACTTACGAGGGGCAACAACGTTTTGAGGAACTACTCCCACTGGCTCTTCTAAAGACCTTGGAGGTTCATCAACCCGAACTGCTTCCAAAGAGTTCTTAGTTCGTTGTTCGTCTCAAATCTCTTCGACGTCTATTATTCTCCCACTTGTCAATTTGGAAATATGATTTCTTTCCAAAAAGACACCGTCACGAGCAACGAGTACTTTGTTGTCTGACTTGTTGTAGAAGTAATACCCCTTTGTTTCTTTTGGATACCCAACGAAGAAACATTTGTCAGATTTTGGTTTGAGCTTTTCCGAAATTAATCTCTTGACATATGCTTCGCAACCCCAAATCTTTAGAAAAGACAACTTTGGAAGTTTCCCAGTCCACAATTCGTATGGAGTCTTTTCAACAGCTTTTGACGGAGCACGATTCAGTGTGAGTGCTGCAGTTTGCAATGCATGTCCCCAAAATTGTAAAGGAAGTTCGGCTTGACCCATCATTGACCTGACCATGTCGAGTAAGGTCCTGTTTCTCCGTTCCGACACTCCATTCAATCAATTGAGGTGTCCTCGGAGCAGTCAATTCAGAAAGAATACCGCATTCTTTTAGATGGTCATCAAACCTGTGGCTAAGATATTCACCTCCTCGATCCGATCTTAGAGCGTTGATTTTCTTGCCATGTTGATTCTCTACTTCATTTTGAAATTCTCGGAATTTCTCAAACGATTCAGACTTGTGTTTCATTAAGTAAATATAGCCATATCTACTGAAATTGTCCGTAAACGTTATGAAATCGCTGAACTCACCTCTAGATTTCGTACTCATAGGCCCACATACGTCCGTATGTATTAGCCCTAGTAGTTCGCTTGATCTTTCTTCACCTTTGAGAAAGGTTGCTTTTTCATTTTGCCAAGTAAACAAGATTCGCATTGATCAATCTTCTCTAAGTCGAAGGATTCTAGAATTCCCTTTCGTTGAAGTAATTCCATGCGCTTTGTGTTTATATGGCCTAATCGACAATGCCACAGAATGTGAGATCCGAATCACCAGTTTTAGCCTTTTTAGTATTTATGTTATAAATGTGTTTGCTCGTATCTAGCATATATAGACCATTTTCTTGTTGTGCTGAACCATAAAACATTCCATTCAAAGCAAAAGAACAACTATTATCTTTAAATTGAAAACTAAAACCTTTAGAATCCAAACTTGAAACGGAAATAATATTTCTGGTGATACTAGGAACATAGTAACAGTTTTCTAGTTCCAAAACAAAACCACTAGGCAAAGAAATAAAATAAGATCCTACGGCTAATGCAGCAATCCGTGCTCCATTTCCAACGCGTAGATCCATCTCGCCTTTATCAAGCCTTCTATTTCTCATTAGTCCCTACGAATTGGAACATAAGTGTGAGCCACAACCAGTATCTAATACCCAAGAAGTGGAATTAGCAAGATTACAATGTATAACATACATACCTGAAGGAGAAGCAACGTTTCCGTCCTTCTTCTCTTCCTTTAGTTTGGGGCAATCTCGCTTGTAATGACCAATCTCATTACAATTGAAGCATTGCGATGTAGATGGAGAACGATCCTTCTTCATTTTTTTCTTAGAGGGCGCCACTTTCCCTCCTGAATTAGATGGAGATGCACCCTTGGTTTGGATCTTCCCCGAAACCCTTTTCTTACTCTTTACTTTTAGCGACGCTTGCTTATCACTTACAAAGTCCAATTCATACTGATGAAGCAAATAGATTAGCTCACTAAGAGTGTTTTCCCTTTTCTTTGTGAAATAGAGTAGTTTGAACTTCTTATAACCAAGGTGAAGAGAATTCAAAAGTATTCCCGCAGCAGCAGAATCTGGGAATGGATGACCAAGTAACTCAAGGCGGTTGAGAAGCCCAACCATTTTCTTTGTATGAGTTTTAATTGGCGTTCCTTCTGTCATTTTAAGATTAATAACCCTTTCCCTTGCCTTTTGTCTCTCGGCGTGAAAGCAACAACAACCCAGTGGAGCATTAAGCTTTAGATCCTCAAATGAATTTACCAATTCAAAAACATTTTGGTCGACATGTTGACCACCATGTTGGAATCTACCACAACATATATCCCTAAGATGCCTTAGAAGTGCCCATGGCTCGTATGCAACGAACCTTGCACTCCAATCCTTAGAGATAGAGCCAAGAATAAGATCCATCACTAGCGACATGTGGTTCGCCCACGCACAATGCTTTTCTGGAGTCATATTCTTTGAGTAATAGCTGGGGATGGGATGGTCAACTACATATTCAATGTTACGTTGTTCCACCTGAGGACTTGCCGAAGCTTCCTCTTCCAATCAAAAAAGTTTGATAGGTTCAATTTTACATCCAGAATTTCGGTTACTTTGAGTGTTGTTTTGATTGCGGCCATTTGATTACTACATTTGAAAATAATTCGCAATAAATAACCCTTCATAACTTTAATAACTTTGAAATAAAATCTAACATGCAACCATTAAAGCTATTAAACATTTCATTCATGCAAAAAGCAAAAACATGGTCCAAAATGAATGAAACGATTCCAACACCCTAAAAGTCCTAAATCCTTAAGCAGCTTTGGCATGTCTTAAGTGGTTTAAGATTCTAGGTAAGAAAAACCTATTGCTAGTAATCTCCAAATTACTCTTGGTTAATAAATTAATACCATAATTTATTCCATTGCCACAACATAATTCCATTTTTGTTTGGGTTGAAACCACAATCGACGTGCTCCTCTGGGACGCCTTACCATCTAAGTCAACTAATACAACACCTCGCTTTGGCGTAAACCTACTACGTTAGGTCCTTAGATTTTTGTAAGTGCTTGATTTGGAAGGCAAGTTTTAAACTCAATATTGCTTTGGACCTAGTTATTTCTATGTTGGTTCGATTATTTAGTGAACTTAATCTAATCGAGTCATACGAAACAACCTATTCATGCAAAGTATACATACATACATTCAAGCATAATATATATATATATATATATATATATATATATATATATATATATATATATATATATATATATATATATATATATATATATATCAAATGCATAAATAAAATGGTGAACTAGTATGGCCCAAAACATCTTGTCTTGAAGAATCCAATCTTCATCACCATCTTGTTAGCTTGGCATCGTCTTGAATCTTCGTTCAAATGCTAACTTAAAGTTCTAAACTTAGATCCCAACAGGGTCTAATGGAAGGTAGTCGTACAAAAAAATTCCCTCTAGGGTTTATCTCTTGGGCGGGTTACTCTAGCGCCTTGCTAGGTCTGTCCTTCGTCCCCGAAGTTTCTTGCTCGATCCTGCGAGCAATCTTGGTAGTTTAATCATAGCAAAAACACTGACGGTAAACTCCCCTCCGCAACACCGAAGCCCGGAGTCGGAAAATACCGAAGAAGAGGCAGAATGGGAGATAGGAGAGGAGGAAGAGGAGGAAATGAGGATTGCATTGGGGGTTGTGGGAAAGCTCTGGACGGAGAGGAACGTGAACGCGAATGCACTCATGACTACTATGAACAAAATATGGACCCAAAGCATGGCATGGAGGCAAATTGTATCGAAAAAAAACGTGTTTTTCTTCCAATTCAACCATTGGAAAGACAAATTAAAGAGCATGTTATGGATTCTCAATCATGGCACTTTGATGGACACACGCTGGTCCTCATTGACATTACGGATGAGAGAAAACCCTCTGAAATCCCCCTCCATGCAACCCCTTTTTGGGTTAGGGTATACGATCTTCAGTTTGTGGGGAGAACGAATGAGGCAAACGCAAAAACAATAGGGAACAAAATAGGAACCTTCATAGCCGTTGACAAAACACACGTCATCGGGATTAACAAGTCACTGAGAGTCAAGACCATGATTGATCTTCGAAAACCAATAATGAAGGAGGTTAACCTAAAGATGAGAGGAGGGGTGACCAAAAAGTTTCCCAATCAGGTACGAAAAGTTGCCTTTGTTCTGCTATATATGTGGATGTCTAGGTCATGGGGAGAAAGATTGTGGGGAAGCAACTCACTGTGCCAATCCAAGGAAAATGTTCAGTGATAAGTCTAGAGCATCACCATGGCAGGTCAATAAAGGGGAAGAGAAAGATGAGGGAGAGGAGGAAGGACAGAGTACGTGTGCCAGGAAGCTGTTTATTGGTAAGAAGAAGACGACGTACCAGAACAAGTCAAGGAGAAAGTGAAGGAGTTAACTAAACAACTGGAGGATCTCACGATTTCACTGTATGACGTGGGTGCTAGTATAACAGCGGAGAAGGTGACAGCACAATCTACCAGCTGTACCCTGGATGATGAGAACGGAAAAGATGAGGAGGAAAGAAGACAACCAGGGACGATGGAGAGTCAAACTACTATAAATGCACCTTTAACATTTGTGGTAGGTGCAAGTCCCTCCCAGGGCAGGAGACTGAAGAAAATCAACAGGCGGTTCGAAGAAGTGGGGTGTCAAGTGAGGTAGAAGAAGTATGTGGGAAAAGAAAAGATGCCATGGAGATAGATGTAGTGGAAATAGACAGAGGGGAGGGTGGTGCAAAGAAATCGAAGGCGATACAGGGAGGAGGGGGTGAAGTACAACTATTTGAAGTAGCGGAGGTTGCACAGCAACCCCGCGAACAACAATGATAGGCCTATCATGGCATTGCCGGGGGTTGGGGAGCCCTCGAGCAGAGAATGCTCTAAGGGGCATCATACGTACGGAACATCCCCACTTTGTCTTTCTCTCGGAGACAAAGTTGCAAGGAAGAGAGTGGGAGAGTATAAAGAGAAGGGTTAATCTGAAAAACTTTATATGTGTTGATTGTGAAGGGGTGGGAAGAAAGAGGAGAGGGGGACTAGCCATGTTTTGGGATGACTCAATGGACCTCATGCTACAATCGTCATCCCTCCAACACATGGACTTCACTGTCCACACGAACAATGGAGTCAAGTGGAGACTTACTGGAGTGTACGGCCACCCTGAGGACGAGAAAAAGGAAAGGACGTGGGAGCTAATGAGAGAACTAGGACAGGGCAACACATTACCTTGGCTTTGTTTTGGAGACTTTAATGCAATCCTGAAGCATGAGGAAAAGAAAGGGGGTAGACCAAAGAATCAGCAAGAAATAAACGCCTTCAGGGATGCTGTGGAGGCTTGTGGCTGCGTGATACTCACTTTGAAGGGTACCCGTTTACTTGGTCGAATAATAGAGTTGGGGAGGATAACATTCAGGAAAGACTGGACAGAGCTCTCATGTGGAGTGGTCTGAGCTCTTCCCATGTTCGAAGGTGGAACACTTGGCTAAGAGGAAATCGGACCATGTCCCAATAAAAATTCTGATTCAGGGGCAAGTCAGTGTACGGAGAAGGCGAAAAAGAAGAAAGGGGTTTAAGTTTGAGAAAGAGTGGTTGAGGGAGGATGAATGTGGGCATGTTATAGCCGAGTCATGGAGCTCTAGCATGGGTCACGATGTGAAGTGGAGAATAGACGCGTGTGCAAACCGACTACGGAGTTGGAGTAGCACGAGAACAAAGGATTTCTCGACTGAGGTGGCTAAGAGAAAGGAGCTAATAAAAGGCATGATGGGCTTGGTACCAACAGAGGGGGTGCTAGAGGATATAAGGAAGCTGGATGCGGAGATTGACAAAATAGAGGGCAGGGAGGAGGCATACTGGGCACAGAGGAGTAGGCAAAATTGGTTGAGGGAGGGGGACAGAAACACAAGTTTTTTCCACAAGAAAGCCGAGCAACGAAGAAGGAGGAACACGATTAAAGGGTTGATCGATGATGGTGGGACGTGGAGGGATGATGAAGAAGAAGTAGAAGCAGTTTTCATCACTTATTTTCAAAGCCTCTTCACCTCAAATGGTGACCTTGACAAAGTGACTGATGAGATGAATTCAATGCTAACAGCAGTGTACACCGAAGCCGAGGTAAAGCTTTCCCTCAAGAAAATACATCCGACAAAAGCACCGGGACCGGATGGTATGCCGGCACTCTTTCACAAAAAATTCTGGAGCTTAATCGAGAGTGAGGTAACCTCATATGTCCTTGAGATTCTTAACAATGAGGCCCTCGTTGATCACTTAAATCACACCCATATTGTACTCATTCCGAAAAAGAAGGTTTGCGAGACGACAAAGGACTTCCGTCCAATTAGTCTATGCAATGTGCTCTACAAGCTTGTCTCCAAAGTTATCTCAAATAGACTAAAAAAGGTTCTGCTGGAGGTGATAAGTGAATCGCAGAGTGCGTTTGTTCTTGGTAGGCTGATTACGGACAACATCTTGGTTGCTCATGAACTGTTTCATCATATTCGAAATAAGAAAAAGGGGGTGAAGGGGTGTATGGTGATGAAGCTCGATATGAGCAAAGCTAATGATCGTGTGGAGTGGCCGTTTGTCGAAGGTATGATGCTAAAGTTGGGTTTCCATTCCCATTTTGTTGCTCTAATAATGTGGTGCCTTTCATCTGTGAAATACTCCATTCTTTTAAATGGCTTCCCCACCACATCCTTTGCACCTAGTAGGGGTCTTCGCCAAGGGGACCCATTGTCACCATTCTTGTTTTTGATTTGTGCAGAAGGCTTTTCAGCGCTCCTTCGTGATGCAGAGACCCGCAATGCTATCCACGGTATTAAAATATGTAGAGGTGTGCCACCTATCTCTCACTTATTTTTTGTCGATGAAAGCCTGCTTTTTACTAGAGCCTGTGACACGGAAGCAGACACAATCTTCGAAATCCTGACAGCTTATGAAATTGCCTCGGGCCAAAAAATAAATTTGGAAAAATCGAAAGTCTCTTTCAGTCGTAATGTAACCACAGATATGCAGAACAAGCTTCAATCGAAGTTAAACTTTACGGCGGTTATTGAGCACGAAAAATATCTTGGGCTTCCTACTTATGTGGGAAGATCGAAGAAAGTTGTTTTCCAAAATATTGTGGACCGGGTATGGAAAAAATTGAAGGGGTGGAAAGAGAGGTACCTATCTCGAGCTGGAAGGGAAATCCTATTAAAATCGATTTCCCAAGCCATACCAACCTACGCGATGCAATGCTTCAAACTCCCGGTAAGCATACTAAACCAGTTGAATGCTATGTGCCGGAATTTCTGGTGGGGCCAAAAGGGAGAGGAGAGGAAGATGGCCTTAATAAGTTGGGATAAAAATGTGTCAATCAAAAGAAGTGGGAGGTGTAGGCATGAGAGATCTCTGCGCTTTCAATCAGGCAATGTTGGCAAAGCAATTCTGGAGAATAGTTACCATGCCAGACTCTCTTGCTGCTTCTGTTTTGAAGGGAAATTATTTCCCCCGTTCGAGTGTATGGGAAGCCAAAACAACTCCGACAATGAGCTTTACTTGGCGCTCTATCCTCACAGCTAGAGACTTGGTTAGAGAGGGAGCAAGGTGGGTGGTGGGGAATGGCAGAAAGATAAGAATTTGGAGGGACGCATGGGTACCAAGACTTCTAGGGGGGAGGATCATGACAACCCCACCTAACGAAGAGATGGCCTGAAGGTGTGTTAGGGATATGCGTAGTGATGATAATGGGGAGTGGAACATTGAGGAAATGCAACACTACATGTCAGTGGAGGAGATAGAGGCCATTAAAGACATCCAAATTGCTTCGAGCGACCAACAGGACTTGCTAACATGGTCTCACACAAAGCATGGCGACCTAACAGTTCGTAGTGCTTATCACCTCGAGCTGACTCGAACTAAAGGCGCTGCAAGCTCCTCATCTCCAAAGGATGTCGAAGAGTTATGGAAGAAGGTGTGGGGTGCTAAGGTCCCTGAAAAGGTTAAGAATTTGGTATGGCGCGCATTAAGGGAAGGGCTACCTACCATGGCGAACATGAAAAAGAGGGGAATGCAGGTTGATTGTGTTTGTCCGAGATGCGGGGAAGGGGCAGAAACGACTGTGCACACGCTCCTATTATGTAGGGAAGCAAGAACCCTATGGCGAATGTCGCCTGCAAGATTGGAAGTGGGGGAATGGAACAACAATATGATGGAATGGTGCCTGGAGATGACTCCAAAATGCAAGGAAGAGGGTGGATGGGAAATGATTATGATGTTCATGTGGCAGGTTTGGAACAATCGAAACTGTTGGGTTTTTGAAAGGAAAAAAATGGAACCGGGGCTAGCCTGTAGCCGCACGGTTGGCCTGTTGGGTGAGTACTTTGCTGCAAAACAACGAAGTATGGATGACGCCATGACCAGTAATCAACCACAACAAGCCTGGAAAGCTCCAACCCAAGGGAGGGTCAAGGTGAACACCGATGTTGCCGTTAGGGCGTTAGGGAGAACTTGATAGGAATGGGAATGGTGGTAAGGGATGCCGAGGGGGATGTTTTGATGATAGCAGGCGAGCGAATGCAGTCAACCATGACACCCCTCCAAGAGGAGGCAGTTGCAGCCTTATTTGGGCTAAGGTACGCCTGAGATGCAGGGTACAGAAAGGTGGAACTAGAAGGGGATTCCCAATATCTGATGGAGCTTCTAAATCAACCAAAAAAGAGAAATCGAGAGTACAGATCGTGGTCAATGACATTCATAATCTGGTTAATGCCTTTGATGAGTGTATCTTTATTTTTGCAAACAGAAAATGTAATAAGGTAGCCCATTCCATAGCAAGTGCTTCTCTTAGCTTTGAAGAAACGCTGATATGGATGGAGGACTACCCCTCGTTTGTAGCCCCCTTTGTCGTTCAGGACAAAAATTTCAATTGAGTAAGCTAACCAAGCTTTTCCCGTAAAAAAAAAAAAGTTCTAAACATAGAAATACTTGAAAATAATAAGTTACATCAAAATTTCCATGGTAAGCAAACCGTATTTAAAACTTTACATTCAAAGATAGAACGGTTCGCAGACCGTATTTAACTATCCTAAATGGCCATACTAGTCACTTGGAGTACCTGCATTACATAAAATATATATTCTATGCATTCACTCATTCGTATGCTAAAACGAATGGCCCATGATGCAAGTATTTATGTGAATTAATTAAAATTCACGTTCACATAAACGCGTCATAAAAGTTTAATCAATTTCCAAATTATTAATCCTAAGACTTTATTCTAATTAAAATTTAATTTAATTTAAAATAATGCGACCTACGAAAAATAATTAAAAATAATTATTTCATTTTAATTTCATTTAGTGGCTCCCACTCAAACCAATAATTATTCCGGATAATTAATTACTAAATATTAAATTAAAACTCGCGGCCCGGCCCCAGTAAACAAAATATTAAATTAAATATCTCGTTAGCCCAAATTAATGCAAACATGTCAGGCCCAACGAAATAAACAAATTTTAAAAAAATGTTCATGTGCTTGCTCGGGCTAGGCTTGCGCCCAGCCCATCCCAGCACTTGTGTGGCCTATGAGCCACACGAGCAATGCCCGCATACCCCGCAGCCGAGCACGCGTGCCCACAGCCCCTGCGCGCTTCGTTCGAAGCTCGTCGCTGCGCATCGCTGCACGTCCCAAGGCATCTCGCCTATGCTTGCTCGCTGCCATCGCCCATCCCTCGCCCAGCGCGCGCGCGGCACGCAGCGCCCATGCTGTTGCCCGCATCGCTACGGCTTGGCACGGATGCGGCAGCCCGCATGGCTCGATGAGCCACACGTCCACCCCACCCTTGTGTTCGTGCCTTTTGTTCGTACTGCGGACCAACTCAACTAAAAAAAATTAATTTCACGAACGTTTGCATTTATGTTATTTTTCATAAAAAGTTACGATTTTTATTTTGAAAAACAACGGTTTTTACGATTTTAATTTTAACGACAATCCAATTTCGTAAAATATTAAATCAAGGCTAACATTATTCAAATTTTAAGAACGAACGACTCAACCAAAAATTTGAACTTTTAAATAATAAAATCCAAAACTTTAAATCGTTCTTTAAACATTTAAATTTCAGATTTTAATAATTAGGTTTAAGTGCCATTAAAATTAACGAAACCATTCAAAATTTTAATCCAATATTTTTTAAAATTAGCCACTGACCCATGAAATTATATTCCCTTTCCCAATTAAACGAATTATTAGATCTAAATTATTTAAAAATCAATTAGGGATCTAATTTTTACAAATTAGGTGAAAGAAAAATTAGGATTTATACTTATTGGAAAAATCTGAATTTTTTACCATAGATCAAGAATATACCCAGAAACATTGTGTCAAAATTTGAATCAATTCCGAGTTTTGTAGGTTGACCTTTTAATTGAAATACTTTCCAACACTTTTAATTTTAATTCGAAAATTAACAAAAACGCCCAAAAAACATCACTTCGAGGCCTGTTTTTGCAATTCCGTTCTCATGATTTGATATTAGAAAATCGTTTTCAATCAGATTAGGGTCAGCAAAGTCGAAAAACTGGATCTTTTTTATTTCAGAACAGGTTATGCAATTAATTCAATTATTCATAAAATTTCTGAAAAATCAACAAAAATTCCCAAAATTTCGACAACAGCAAAAACACAAAAATAATTCATGCTAAAACATGCTTTGAATATATAAGGCTCGTGATATCACTGTAGGGGAATACAGTTAAACATAATAACATGTGCGGAAACAATCCCCAAAGCTAGAAAACATGTATAAAGCACAGATTAAGCAAACTTAAATTCGAAGCGTATTTTCCCTAGTAATCTGTCAACGAACACGAACTTAGAACTCCACTTGTCGTTCTTCTACTTGGTTCACCGACACGATCAGACCCGTCTTGATAACCGTAGCTTAGACAATCAATCAAGAGTTTTTGCTTTTGGGAAGAACAGTTTTCTCAGGGAGAGAAAAATGAAGAACGTAATTTCAGAATTAGGTTTAGGGTTTGGAAAAATTATTGTGTGTTTTAGGGTGTATGAAAAAATATAATAACTTAATATTATATTGTGTAACCGGCCAAGATAAGGCCTTGACCGGCCACACTTGAAACATGACCACACGGACCCGCGCACAACCAACAAGCTGCAGGCGAAGCCCATAGCGCGCACATCCGAGCTGCTCGGCCGTGGGCCTCGCATGCTCGTTGCTGCGTTGCTTGTGTTGCGTGCTCACGCCCACCTGCGGGCTGGCTGCTCGCCCTTGCTCGCGAGCTTGCTGGCTCGTTGTGCCTTGCACACTTGCGTGCTTGGCTCGACGGGCCGGCAACTCCGATGCCCTTCGTATTCGCGACTAATATCTTTCCGATATTATTTATCGTTTCGTATACAGCGAATCACCGTCGTACGATACGATTTATTCGTTTCTCCCAGCTTACTAATATTCGCGATACGATATACGATTCCGATGCAAGGTCGTATCGTATAATACGTTTTCCAAAACTAATTCCCGAAAAGCTATTAAATGAATTTTTGATTCATTTAATCCGGTGATCTGTTACGTGTCATTGGTGTGACCTTGTAGGTTCAGTCAAGAGTAAATTGTGAGCTTAATATTCATTAGAACTCACTGATCGGAAGCATTGCTCCAGCTAGCTGTTCCGATCACTTGATCTCACTGAATTAATTGTTCGCAATAAATCTGAACCTTGGTATTAGACTTAATGTACCTTGGGTGAAGGACATATTTCCTTCAAAGTAGGCGTCCCGTATTCCAGGAAGAGACTCCACATAATCCCTAGGGATTTAATCATACATAGAGGAAAGGATTTTGTCCTTCTCCGTCAAGCTAAAGCTAAGCCTTTAGAAGGCGGAATCTCTGCAATCACAGTCTGCGTCATCCTTTGAGGATTGACCCCCCCTGCGCAAAAGTGATAAGCTGTAGACGCCTAGATTTGTCCCTAGGCCCGACACGTTGTATTCGATAATGAAACCAAACACTGCTTGACTAAGCTTTCCTAAATATGCCACGTACGATCCATGACTAACTGATATCCCGTAAACCATATTTCCATTTTTCAGAAACTACTATTTATAGTAACTGCTATGCCTGAACGCTTCCCATAATAGTAACCGTATAAGATAAAATATCTGAGTGTTTAAGTCGCATTACGATTTATCGTTGGATAAGGGGATAAGAGTTGCATCCCAACTTGTATTCCTAAGGATAGAAAACGTGAGTAAGCCTCGGTAAAAAACCGATAATACTGGAAAAGTGAACTAAAACACCAACGCTGGAAAATTCCACCGCTGGCATTCCAAGCGTCATTATTTTCTAGCGCACAAATCCTAAGCGTTGTTATATTCCAGCGCTGCAGTTTGTTCCTTACACGAATCACACAAGATATAATTGATCCAGCTGTCACCAGAACAAATCTGTCGCACAAATTGCAAGCGCTAGAAATAACTAGCGCTCTTGATCCAAGGGCTGGAATTTTCTAGCGCTGCACAGATTTCAGTTGGAAAATTTCCATTTCGAAGATTTATCTTATTCTAGCTTATTTTACTATAACCAGGGCCTCTGAAAACCGGAAAATAACACACATTCCTAAACATAAACCCTTAAGCTTGAGTATTGACCGAAGCTTATCTATGTCTCATATTCGTGTGTCTGCCGCATTTAACACACTGTTAAGCAGACCCTGCCCGCACGATCGCCTGATAGCCTGAATACTGTCGAAGTTCTGTTGAAACCAAAACACAATCCCTAAGCCTAAAATACTCAAAACTCTCGAAGAATCCCGTCCCATAGTTAGTCATTTATCGGAAAGTTGTAAAGCCAAACGGAAAGCTAGTAAAGTCAAGTGGTAGGTGTTCCTGAGAACCGTAGTAAAGCCTACGCTTTGCTGTAACTTGAATCTATATTTTTATTGCTTTTCTCACCCTATAAATATGCTAACTTTAATCTGTTACATTGCTCACGCCTAAATCAGATAACTCTTAGACAAATCGGTTTATTGTTAAGCACCTTTAATCAATCTAAATCAGTGTTTTGACATCTGTTTAGTAATATTTGTGCATTAAAATCAATCAAAAGTAGTAATGTAGCATAACGCATGTCCCATCATCGTCAAAATTGAACTAATAAGGACCGCCCCATGGGCTAATGTTGGGCACTCCCCGTATTAGTAAACGTCCCCCGAACTCTCAATCTCTACTCTGTTGGATGTACGTTGAGAGATCTCCACATCAGGGATCACAAGGGAACATATGGCCGTTGTGAGTCAAATATGCTTGCACTCCAGGCATATCACGATAAACGGGTTTTGTCAGTTTTCTTAAACTGAATGACGACTCGTACTGACTAGTAAAAAGAGGCTAACACCCACAGTTAGTTCCTATTTTCTTAATATGCTTGCCACATCCAGAGGGGAAAAGTCGTGTGGGCCGTATACTCTTTCTAGAGGCGCCACGTCGTGTTTTTCGACCCCCTCACATAAGCGGATATTAATACGCAATTACTAAACACTCAAAAAAAACTTTGCTCAAGAAGACTCACCATCCGAAGCCGCCCCGTGAAGGATAGAAGGAGAGTGGGGAACCGGTTTGTCCTCCTCCTAGTGAAGGCCTTCTCCTTCCTTGGAAGACTGACCAACGTTCCGGATAGCCTTCCCCTCGTTGGTTACCCCAACACACAACTTAGCATCAACTATCGCCTCGACCGACGCCTGCTTGACGTCCTTGCTCCCTGCTCGAAAATCGCCTTTTTCCTCCACCACAGCCGGACTAACGTCCTCAGCCGCCTTGGTAGCGAAATGACTTTCTTTCTTGGGCGACGAATTCCCCAAATCCACCACGACGGGTGGTGCCGTCGGAATGGCTTTAGGCACCCCGGTATTTATAGGACATGCATTCTTGAAAGTTGGCCGCTTAGACTTATGCGGAGCAAGTATGGAACCCGGCCGGTTTAGAGAGACTGACGTCGCAGACTCCTTCAAAAAAAAGATAAAAGGTATAGCATACCGCGAGGTTGATATCCAACAAAAAATACCGGTGACATTTGCCATACCTTGGGAGGATCAGTGAGGACGACCTCATTTCTCTTTTTTGAGGTTTTCTTCTTGGTCATAAAGGCGCAAAGGACCTCGTCGGGATATACCTGAAACAACCACTCAAGTATATTGACTTTCCCCTTGTCTTCTAGAGACAATCTACTCGTGGCTAGCACTGCATAAACCAAGGAGAACAATAAGAGAAGATAAGGAGAAAGAAGAATTCGGAAAGAGGATTAAACACAAGGCTAAGCTACCTCTAGGCATATACGGACACAAGTCAGTGGCCGAAAGAAATACTCTATTGGTAAACTAGGCTACATGAGGGAGCCAACAATTTGGCACCCAAGCATGACAATTGGGGGAGATCCTGTACATCTCCGCTTGGAATAAAGGCTTTACTAACCTCTATTCCCTCGAATAAAGCCGTGGAAGACTCTTACCGTTCGAGACAAAGCGCGGTCGGAGGTTCCAGTGATTAAGACGTCTGCAGAGGGTGGCGTCCTACATATAAATAATAGGCCACTTTATCCTCTACTACGTCCAACTAGACGAATTCCCCACTACTGTCTTAAAGCCTCTCTTGTTGTAAAGGGTAAACCATCCATGTGGAGAACGGGTGGACGGCGCGATGTCCACCAGTCTAACGAAGGCCGAAAAAAAAGGGGCAACGTTAGTTAACTCGCACTTGGCAATGAAGCCAAAGACGTTGGCCCATTAATTAGGAATTAGTTGGGCCAGGCAAATGTCATAACCCTTCAAAACGTCTAGTACGAAAGGATGTCAAGGAAACCTACGTCCAAGTCTAAAGGCAGCATTATAAACGGCGACCTCGCCCGGGAATAGACTGTCTACGGTGCTGCGAGCATTAGGACATTTGAAACTAAAACCGCAGGGTAAGAGAAGAAAACGCGCAAAGTCATGCCCCTGCTCAACCAAGTACAGAAGCCATTTCCCACTAGGAAAAACGTCAGACGGAAGAAGATCTGAATCCTCCCTCCCAGGGTTCTGGGAGGAAGCCGCCTAGTTACCTCATTGTCTTTGAGGAGCTCGACTAGTCGTCCTCAAAGTCCTATCTCAAAATCGGAAGAACGGCGTGCCACGCTCTTGTGTCTCTTTGGAGGATGGGTTATTTTATCACCTCCTCTCTCGGAGCGTCGTGAAGATTCAACCTCCCTCCTAGCCACTCTAGGGATATTTGAAAAAGGAATGTGGCTCTCCTAGGGTGCCTCCCATGCACCCACATTAGCCGTTTTTTTAATTTCTAGCCATAACTTCTTGCGGAGGGAACAAGACGTCTAACTTAAAAAGGGAAGAAAGGCAGTGTGATCTCGTCAAATAAAATGGCTAAGGAACACGTCCATGGTGATACGCCTTCCCAAAAGTTGATAAAATACATAAGAATGAAAACACGAATAAAAACAAAGAAATTGCACAAGAAGGGTACCTGTAACGATCAAGAAGCAAAGTAAACTGCTAAAAACTTTGGCTCCCAGGAATTTGATGCAAAGATAGAGAGATGAACAAGAACACACGAAGAACAAGTTGATCTTTGGAAAGAACAGGGGAAACCTCTCAAAAATCTCTCTAGCTCACAGAATTTATCAAAAGAAAATAAAAGAGTAAAATGCATCCTTTCCTCGATTTATAAAGAAAATCTAAAGCATGGAAAGTGTCAACACGTGGTGCTCGTGCAATCCGAAAAAAGCCAAGAAAAATGCCCTAACGGTAACAGGCATCCACCTTGAGGGGTAAATGATGTGGAAAAAAGGAATTGTCCACCTTGGACCAATCATAACGCGACATGTGGCACCTTCTGATGTTGCACAAAGTGCTTACTTGCCCTTAGTTAATCAAAGAATGACACGTGGCGGTAACACTACTCGGGTGTAGATACCTAATTTGTGTCTCCCCTCTGGGATGATGACGATACCATTATCCTTACTAGGCGGTTGGAATAACTCCGTGCGGAATTCCCATTTGCTAAGAACATCTCCAAAATACAAGGTCCAAAGTCCAATCCCCGAGGCCGTTCCCCTCCCGGAACTCGGTACAAAATACAATCTTCAAAAACCAATTCCAAAATCCAAGTACAATCTCATCTAGTAGACCATTCCATTGGTTTTACTAGGCATTTTCCACTCAAAATCATATAAGGCAAGTCAAATTCGGGCGCCGACCCACAAAACCGAGCAACCCGGGCCCCGCCCCGTACAATCGGAATTCAAAACCCGCAACGGCTTGTTTTTTTTACGCAAAATCAAGTCTTAACCTCCAAGAAAGTACTACGTGCCAAGCATCGTACTATTCGTACGAAGGTACACCCATACAAGACAAATCAAGGACGGCATCTTTCCGTCCTTTTTGGCGGCATTCATGCCACGTCACCAGCGCCCAGCGCTGCCAGCTGCGTGCTGCACTGGCGATGGCTGGCGTTTAGCAGCCTCTTTTCCTATAAAAACCCCCTAATTCCCAGCATTATGGGAGGCAACTTCAATATACAACGTCGTAATACAAAAATTACGCCTCAAATTCAAGTCAAAAATCCTTCAAAAACACATACAAACTTCAAGTTCTAAGCAATTGGGAGCTCTAAAAGGAACTCTTGCCTAAACCTAAATAGGTAATTCCGAATCCCACAATATCCAAACATGTTTCTTTGATTTTCCTACTTCAAAAATAATTAGCATGTTGGCATTTTTATTACTAAAAAAGTCACTTGCAACAATCATACATCTTTTCAAAATCCAAACTTTTCAAAATACAAAATGCAAACTTTCAAGATTCAAGGATGTTCAAAGTTGCTTGCAATCACCTCTTTGAACTAGAATCACTTTCAAGTATGGAGTAATCAAAGATGACACCTTTCTAGCTTTAAAGGTTTAGTCTTTTGAGATTCAAGACTCCATTTTTCAATATACAAGTTCAAGTTTTCAAATTTCAAGATCCCACAATGTTTAGGGTTGCTCATGACTACTTCCCTAAACTAGGATCCTTTCAAAGTAAGAGAACATCAAAGATCTAGCCTTTTCAACATTAAAAGGCCCGATCTTTGAGATTCAAGTCTCTTAAGTTTCAATATTTCAAGTACAAGTTCAATTATTTCAAGTTCAATATTTCAAGATTCAAACTTTCAAGTTCAAGTTCTATATGCAAAATCTAGGATACTTTGGGGTGAGCAACTTCACCCAAGTTGAGATTTTTGGCTTTGAGTTCGTGTCGGGCGCACTTATTTTTAAGGAGTCGTTTGGCGTTCGAATCTAATGTGCCCAAGTACAAATTTCAATATTGCAATTTCGATTATGCACCTTTCAATATTGCAATTTCAATTATGCACCTTTCAATACCGCAATTTCAATATCGCACTTTCAATTCCGCAATTTCAATATCGCACTTTCAATTCCGCATTTCAATTCCGCATCTTTACTTGCCTAGTCCTTCTAGGAAATGTGGACCTACTCCCTAGTCCTTTTCTAGGGGGTCTTGTATTTACTAATTCCGCACTCATTTACAATTGTGATGTTGCTTTATTTGCTTTATTGCTTTCATCACCATACATGCTAAATACAACAAAATGCAAGGTTACATCACGCTTAACGAAGATAATTTCTTGGACAAACCGGCCTTAGGTTCCTTTAAATTACCTTTAAAGCAAAGTGACCACCATACAATTAGAGATTCTATTTTCCCTAAAATTCAAACCCACATAGTCTAATATAGGGTATATTTTCGAAAATTCTATGTCACGTACTCGAATAATTTCTAAAGCTCGTGGAATAAGCATCTCGTTCCCGTGCCCGGATCTCACCCATCCGTTTCGAGGATTCAAAGCCTTATCCAAAATAGAGTCACTTGCGGTCTTTCCAAACGAGACTTTAAATAACGTTTGGTGGCGACTCCTTCGAGGTACAAAAATACAATGGTTTTCTAAAAAACCTCCCCTTGTAGGGATAGAGCATACTTGCGATGCGAACTCAAAAACACCCCCTACAATTCTGGCGACTCCACTGGGGAATTTTCTAATTTCAATTTCGAAAATGCGAGCAGATTTTGAGCAGCAAGCCACTGATCTGCTTAAGTACTGGATGCCAGCACTGGCGCCAGGCGCAGCCACCTGCGCCCAACGCCGCTGCCTGCATCCAGGACAGTGGCTCACAGTTGCTTGTCGCCCACTTTTGCTCAACATTTTGTGTTGGGAGTTAGTCTATTTTTGAATCTAGAAGGACGCTCCCAAACCTCGTGAACGAATGTCGAAAAACGAGCTTTACAAATACAAATTCAAGTACGATTTCAAATTTCAATTTCTAGGCATTTCATGCATTTTTCGAAAACCATATTGTGCAAAATGAATTTCTACCTTGCCCAAACGGATGTGTTCTACATTCGGGCTAGCCCCGGGGGCAATGAAATGGTGACTCTCCATACGGTTTCCGACCAAAGTGTGTGACCATTTCCGCGCCTACCGAAACTTGACATGTGCTTGACTTTCCCGATGTAAAGTATGGAGGCCGTCTGCCGACACACACATCCCTTAGGCGGATGTGCAAGTTGTCGCCGGATCCGTCTCTTAGTCGAGTACCTTTTTGACACCCAAAGACGACCACTTGCATCATACAAAACTTAGACCGACCTTAGGTTGAGAACTTTGCATGTCGCATTCATATTCATGTTAGTGTGACAACGTGCTATTTGTGCATTGTGTGGGCGTCTTTGCACGCGTGAATGGCTAACCTCGAGTTCTAGCTTGCCAAAACCAATTAGCCTCCAATTAGGAAACCAAACCCATAGGAGCATCATTCAAACCTCATGCATCTAAATCGCCGATTTAAGGTCTTTTAGGAGTGCTACTCCATTTGATTCAAAACCCTTAAACACGCCTCGCGCACAAACGCCAAATTCAAAATTCAATCCAACGGCGTCATAATGCCGGATTTCTCATTTCAAATCTCAAATTCCAAATTCAAAATGCAATCCAACGGCGTCATAATGCCGGATTTTCCATTTCAAACCTCAAATTTCAAATTCAAGTTCAAATCCAACTGCGTCATAATGCCGGATTTTTCCATTCCAAATCTCAAATTTCAAATTCAAGTTCACATCCAACGGCGTCATAATGCCGGATTTTCCATTTCAAACCTCAAATTTCAAATTCAAACTCAAATCCAACGGCGTCATAATGCCGGATTTTCCAATTCAAATTTCAAGTTTCAAGTCAAGACCCAATCCAACGGCGTCATAATGCCGGATATTCTAGTCAAAACTCCTATTTCAAGTTCAAAACTCAAATCCAACGACGTCATAATGCTGGATTTTCTAGTCAAAATTTCAAATTCCAAGTTCAAAGCTCGAATCCAACGGCGTCATGCCGGATTTTCTAGTTCAAACATTCAAGTCTTCAAACCTCAAGTTCGAGTTTCCAATCTCAAGTTCAAATGTCTAAACTCATGACCGGTGTAATGCCAACCTTTTCAACTCCAACTTTCAAACCTCAAATCCCATGTCAATCTTTCGAGTTTCAAAGTCATATGCTCAAAGTTTCAAGTTCTAAATTCATACCGTCGTAAGGCGGATTTTTCCATTCCACATTTCAAACCTCAAGTTCGAAGTTCAAAAATTCCAAACCCTCAAATCTCAAGTCCTATGTGCGAAACTTTCCAATTCCAAATCCATGATGGCATAATCTCCCTCATTCAATCTCATTTTCAAACACTTCAAACTTCCAAGTCCACGGCGACATAATGCCGGACTTTCAAATTCCCAAATTCAATGTCTCAAATTCATGGCGGCATAATGCCAGATTTTCCATATTCAAAGCCTCACATTCCATATACAAATGTGCGTCCTTTCCAGTTCAAAGTTCAAACTTCGAATCAAATTCCAACTTCAAACTCATTTTCGAGCTGCGAATCCTTGCCTTCCATTGCTCTCAATTCAAAATTCCAAAACATTTCCAATGGGTTGAAAATCCCCTGAAATAGTACAAATTCAAGTTCCACCTTCTATCAATGGGTTGAAAATCCCCTAAAATAATACAAGTCCAATTGTCAAATGGGTTGAAACTCACCTGAAGTAATACAAATTCGATCCCTCAAAATACTTCCAATGGGTTGAAAATCCCCTGAAATAATACAAGTTCCAATTCTCCAATGGGTTGAAAATCCCCTGAAATAGTTCAAGTTTAAATTTCGCATCCTATTCTCGGGTTGAAATTCCCTTCAAATATTCCAAGTCCTATCAATGGGTTGAAATTCCCCTGAAATATTGACGGGTTGAAATTCCCTTGAAATAATACAAAATCAATTCCCTTTCAATCGGGTTGAAATTCCCTTCAAATATTCCAAGTCGACGGGTTGAAATTCCCCTAAAATATTGACGGGTTGAAATTCCCTTGAAATAATACAAAATTCAATCTCCTAGTACAAGTCCAATTTCGAAATTTTCAATGGGTTGAAATTCCCCTAAAATAGTCCAAGGTCCAATAGGTCGAAATATTCTTTCGACATTCCAAGTTCTAGTACAAAGAGTCAACTTCCACAAAAGAATGAAGGCTCCTCTCAAACACTTCCAACGGGTTGCAAATCCCGAGTACAAATACAAAATCCAAAATCCCGAATCTTCGGAGTGGCACTTAGAGTCAAGTCTAGGTCTCATTCATTGCATGCATATCATATCATGTGTCGGGGAGTCGAAGTTCAAAATAATGTGGTATGTCCTAAATAGGAGTCCGAGCATCCTGTGGGTACGCCGAAGAGGAGAGAGGTTGAAAAGAAATCCATCAGCCCTAGCCTCCCTCATAGCCGGCATCGAACGAGCAGCCAGTTCATCTCCTACAAATCAAACTTCCAGTCCCTTTCAAGAATCAGTCCCAATGTCTGCCTCCGATCAACTCACTCAACTCCTAGCAGCTTTCACTAGCCTCAGCGCCAATGTGGAAAACATAAGCAACCGACTGGGTGTTGTGGAACATGGCGCGCCTACTGGTGACTTAACCAAGAACATCGAGAGTCTGGTCACTAAGGTCACTAATCAAGAGAACTACTTTGACACCTCAATGGAAGATAACCTCAAGGGGAAGGCGAATCTGCCAGACAAATTCTCCGCCAATGATATTCCAAAGTTTAAGTCCACCGACAATCCTAAATACCACCTCAAGAACTTCAGAGCTACAATGGACATCAAGGGGGCCGAACTTGAGCTATACCCTGTGGTATTCCCCATGTCTATGGAACCAGTCTACCAGAAATGGTACTATTCACTCAAGGAACATCAAACATGTAGATGGGAAGTAGTCGCTCGAGCATTCATGGAGCAATATCAACCCAACATCCAACTTCAAACCACTCTAAGGGAGTTAGAGGTTCTCAAGAAAGGGCCTCAGGAAGGCTTCACTACTTACCTCAACCGGTGGAGAGAAATGGCATCCCAGATGGTGACTCGACCTTCCGAGAGAGAGCTAGTCAAGATCTTTATAGCTGGTCTTCTTCTGAAATACAATACTCACATGAAGTACCTAGGCTTGGAAAGCTTCAAGAGAACGTACGACATCGGGGTCGACATAGAAGATGACTTGATGAAAACACCTGCAGCCCTGGCTCCACAAGCTGAAAAGTGGAAGGGCAAGAGACCTGAAGCAACACACAAAGTTCATGAGGTCAACGCCCTAGAGGCTCCTCAAGGTCCAAAGTCAAACAACTTCAAGAGCAATGCCAACCAACGCAACTATCAAGGCAGACCACAAAGGGTCTTTACAAACCTCGGGATGTCCTTCAGCGAGGCATTTGATCGGTTGGTTGAGAAACTAGTCATAACACCAATCGGCCCAACACCCGATCCTCCAGTCGACAAGAGGTCCAAAAGCTGGGATCCGGCAGCCCATTGCAAGTACCATCAAGGGAAGGGTCATGACATCGAAGACTGCTACAAGCTTAAGCACTTGATCCAGAACATGGTCGACAACAAGACCTTACCCCTACCTCCCGGAGCCAAACAAACTCCTTCGGTCCAAGCCCTCTCCTGTGACTATGAAGATGAAGAGGAGGAATTTCCATGCAATTTGATCTCTACAATATACAAGCCAGGTTACGAATTGATGGTCCCAAGCTTTTGCCATCTCCTTCCAAATGCTCAAAACTAGGTGATCCCCGAACCTACGGTAACCAACGACATTCAAGAGAACATCTGCCCTCTCGCCACCTTGAAGGCTTAGGGGTTCTCCGAGTACGATCTCATGTTGAGTGCTCAACAAACTGTCAAACTCCAGGAGGTCACATACAAGGTCCTGGGAGTCCTCGAGCTAGTCTTCTCCTTCGACACTTATCATAGCAATGCTGAATTCCTAGTTGTCGATGTATCTGCCAACTTCGACCTACTATTCGGAGAACCGTGGTTCGAGGAAATATTGGATGGCCCTTCCTGTCTCACCCTCAAAGGTTCCAGCTTCCGAGACACTCTCATCAAACAAAAGCCGGTTGTACGCCAGGAAAAAAATGAGTGCATTCAAGAATACTACTACAGATGGGCAACCTTCGCTCGTACAATCAAGCCCGAGCTGCCAGAGGGAAAGATGGTGAGAATGTTCCTTCTAGGGCTCAACACTTCATGCAAGGGCAGCTTCGCCGCATTTCCTTACAGAACGTGGGACCAGGTCTAGGATCAAGCCTTGAAGATCTGTGCATGTAGCCCCGTCTACGATGATTATGACAATCATGTGGATGTCTGGGAATACCCTGAGAACTATCTTTACGATTAGTGTCTTTGTCCAAGTCTAGAGTCTGTCTTTCAATTTTCGAGTCTAGAAATGAGCCTAAGAGTCTAGAACTAGAGTCTTGCATCAATCAAGAGCCTCTAAAGGCCGAGCTTCAAGTCAAAACAGTCGATGTAATGATTGCTAATTTCAATAACACTTCAATTTATGCTTACTCTTCGAGTTCTAATTCAAAACACAATCCTAATCCAAACAACTTCGCTTCACAAGAAACTGACTTTGAAATTCTAAAAGCTATCGAAAATCATGAAAACAGGACGCCCATAATTGAGGAAACAGAAAAAATCAACCTTTCTAATAACAGTGATTCAAAAACTAGTTCAAATTGGTTTGACTCTATCTCAAGCAGAGCGGGATGATCTTATCAAGCTACTTACAGAGTACATAGACGTCTTCTCGTGGTCCTATCATGATATGTCAGGGGTTGATCGAAGCATCGGTCAGCATAAAATTCCCCTTATTCCAGGTTCAAAGCCCATTAAGCAGAAACTCTGTCGCATGAAACCGGACGTTTCCCTCTAAATTCAAGAAGAGGTCTCCAAGCAGCTAGAGGCCGGGTTTATTCGAGAAGCAAAGTATCCAGAATGGATCGCAATTGTCGTCCCAGTTCTAAAGAAGGATGGCAAAGTACGAATGTGTGTGGACTACAGAGATCTTAACAGGGCCAGCCCTAAAGACAGTTTTCCATTACCCCACATCGACATCCTGGTCGACAACACCGCAAATCATGCCTTACTCTCTTTTATGGACGGGTATTGATGAGCGACATAAATGTCGCTCTTAGCTTAGGATTTTATGTTAGTTTTTATGCTTTTTTTTAGTTTTTGTAGCTTTTTGTGTGCATTTTATAAGTTTCGTTCCATCTTATGCTTTACGGGTGGTTATGATGAAAAGTGGTGGAAAACAAGTAGATTTGAGCCAAAACAGGGCTTGTGCGATCGAGTGATGGTTTGTGCGCCCGAATAGAGTAGTGCAAATGGAGTTCATGGAATTTCCAGTTTTGTGCGATCGAATGCCTTCTGATGTTCGGTCGCACATAATGGATTTCTGAGACAGAATGCCCCAAAATTGGAAAAACGACCGCACAAGGCCTTATGTTCGACAGCACAACATTTGTTCGACCGCACAACTTTTTGAGTTCGACCGCACAAAAGTTGTGCGCCCGATTAGTTCTTCTTGTTCGACCGAATAGAGCTGCAAAGGAGACTTGAGCCAAAGAAACCCCATTCGACCGAATAGGATTTTACGTTCGGTCGCATAGGACGAAGGAAATGATCTTCGCTGTCTTCGCTCGCACAGGACTCATTTGGTCGAACAAAGTCATTTACGTTCGGTCGCACAGTGGGTACGTGCGACCGAATCGCTGCGCGGGCTGCTCTTATTCGAATTCTGGCTTCTATTTGGGGAAACTTATAAATAGATTTTTCGATTTATTTTGTAGAGAGCGGAATTTTAGTTGATAATTGGAGATTCTAAAAGTAGATTTTCAGCAATTCTAGAGAGAGAAACTCTCCTCCATTCAAGCTTCAATTTGTAATCCTTCTTAACTCTTCTTCAATTTTGCAATTTAATTCTTAGTTTCTTAATTCTTGCTCTTGCTTTGTTGTTGATTGTTCTTCAATTCCTTAATTTCTTGAATTCTTGATTTCATTGATTGAAGTTACTTTGATTCTTAATTCCTAGTTGATTGTGTAATTGAATTCTTAAATTCTCTTCTCTTACTCCTTCAATTTCATGCTTGCTAGCTTAGAATTAATGGATTGCTTAATTTCTAGAATGACTAGTGAGTAGAATTAGGTTAGGAAAAGGGGAGAATCTAGGGGCTTAATTAGGGGAAATTGATGATTGATTGTTGATTGATTCATGTGATAAAATATGATTTGATGATAGGACATCCATGCTAATTGATTGGTAGTTGCAAATGCTATTCGATTAGAATCACGTGGAACCATAGGTTAGGTTTGGCAAGAGATTGTGGGCCTATCTTGTGTGATCAAATGGCGGTGCCTATTATATGTTAGTTAGTTTAATCTAGGATTAGGCAAAAGCTCTTCCGTGGATTAGACGCTTAGCGTTCCCTATCCGAGAGGTGGCGGGTTCGTCTTTAGATGTTAATTGCCTAATCGTCACTTCGTTGCATGATCACCATTGCTAGATAGTTGAACTCATTTCCCCCGGTTTCCCTAGCCTATCCCCGACTCCCTAACGTTTTCCTTTCTTGATTCAATTTAGCATAATTCTTCGTTTTTAGATTCTTAAAAGTGACAATTCAAAACCAAATCCTTGTTCGAACTAGATTGACTTTCAAACTCATTAACCACCGTTTCTTTGGGACGATCCCTTTGCTTACCGCTAGCCGGTAGTTGAGTTGTTTTATAAATATTGTTTGCATAGGTTGTTTTCTATCAACGACGGAAAATACACTTATCAAAATGGCGCCGTTGCCGGGGAACGGTTGTTGTTTTTGAGTTTTAGTTGAGACTAGTTCATCATTAGAAAATACAAAAACATTGCAATTTCTCTTAGCTTTCTTTTTCCTTAGCATTGCTCACGGTTTTTCTTGAGTTTGTATGCTTGTTAGGGGGCGTGCTCGTCAAAGGATCCTCCATCCTCTTGACCTTGAATTAGAGAGGACACTTAGGAGACAAAGGCGTGTACGGTCTAGCTCATCAAGCAATAAGAGATTCGCATCGTTGAGTGTTGGTGAGGAACAACGAGAGAGTGAGTAAGTGTTTGAGAACATGGCGCTCCCGGTTAAGAACTTGGGAATACCGAGGGCATTCGAAGCTACATGTGGTATTCAAGCCCCAACAACGGGTGCCAACAACTTTGAGATCAAGCCCGCCTTGATCAATTTGGTGCAAAGCCACCCCTTTTGTGGGAAGAGTAATGAATCACCTCACGAACATCTCAAACAGTTCGAGCACTATTGTGACACAATCAAGCATAATGGTGTCACGTCGGATTATGTGAGGTTGACGTTGTTTCGTTTCTCTCTACTTGGGCGAGCAAGTGATTGGCTTGACAAGGAGGTCAAGCCCAACTCACTTCGCACTTGGACCGAAGTGACAAGTGCATTCTTAAACAAGATCTACTCGCATGGGAAGACGACGGAGTATCGCCACAAGATCCAATCCTTTGAGCAAAAGCGAGATGAGTCACTCTTCGAAGCTTGGGATCGTTTCAAGGAGTACCAAAGGAAATGCCCACACCATGGGATTCCTAAATGGTTGTTGCTCCAAACATTTTACTTGGGGTTGAGTCCAAGTTCGAAGACAAGTCTTGATGCGGGCGCGGGAGGCCCCATTATGAATAAAACTGAGCCTCAAATAGAGGAAATCATTGAGGATGTAGTTCAAAACTACCAATCTTGGCATGTAGGCACAAGGAATTATGATGGGAAAGGTAGAAGTGAGGATGGTAAGGGTTCGGTGTACGCCATAGAGCAAGCACGGATGATGGAGAAGCTTACCTCACGCTTGGAGAAGCTCGAAAATACACCAAGCCAATCGCCATCACCGTCTACAATCCCTCCTCCCTCGGCCACTCTTCTCTCTAAGGGGAAGGGCAGGGTTAGTTCTTATGGCTCAATGCCTCCGGGCACATTCTTTTGTGAAAATTTCCAAGACTATAGTCATTCCCCCGATGCATGCCCCTTAGTTCATAACTTGTCATTTGTGGATTATGGCCCTTCGTATGAAGGAGAGTTTGATGTAGAGTATGCTAATGCCATCAATGAGAGGTCTAGGAATGATAACCCTAACAATCCTAATTTTGCTAGGCAACCTAGAGGGCCCTCCATGTATGGTCCCCACCAAGGCTATGGACAAGGAAGTGGGTATGATAGCCAAAATCGAGGTGGCTATAGAGCACAAGGCTATCAAAGCCAAGCGCCCTATGGTCAAGCTCAAGGTTTTGGCAATCAAGGCCAATACAACCAAGGGGGTTATAATCCCAACCATCAAGGTGGAGGGGGTTATAACTACTCTTATGGGCAATTTAGGGGTGCCTCAAGTGGGGGTTATCCTTTGAACTCGGGAGTTCCTTATGGTGCATCTCAATTGCCACCTCCCGGATTCAATGGACCGAGGACCTTTGGCAACCAATATCAAGCAAACCTTAGTGGTTATGGCGTTGCACCTCCACCAGTCCCGCCTCTCAAGTCTAATCTTGAGGCTCTCATGGAGGCGTTTGTGGGGGCGCAAGTCAAAAAGAATGTTGAGTTTGAGGATGGATTCAAGCAACCCAATACTCATATGAGAATGATTGAGACCCAATTAGCTCAACTGGCTAATACCTTAAAGGAACAACAAGTGCATACTAGTCTCCCACCCCAAGGTCAACCTCCTAAGAAAATATATGCAATCACGACACGGAGTGGGAAGACTTTAGATGATGTTCCTAGAGCTAATGAGGTTTCTAAGTCCAATGGAAAGGATCAAGAGGGAGTCGTTGAGTCTAGCGACAATGATATGGTAGAAGAGGAGCCTCCCATCGATAATGTGGGTGATACCCCTATACCAAAAGAGGCAACTCTTCTACCTCTCCCCACTCCTAAACTCCCCTATCCTCAAAGATTTTTAGGCAAAAAATTGGATGATCAGTTTTCTAAGTTTCTTGATGTGATTAGCAAGTTACATGTCACATTATCTCTCACCGAGGCACTCAAACAAATGCCCCACTATTCTAGATTCATGAGAGATATTCTTCGTGGCAAGAGAGGTTGTGAACCGAAAGAGACCGTGCAACTCACGGAGAGTTGTAGCGCTCTAATTCAGCACTCCTTTCCCCCAAAGCTCAAAGATCCCGGGAGTTTTTCTATCCCTTGTAGCATTCAAAAGCTCAAATGTGATTTGGGGGCAAGTGTGAGCATCTTGCCATATAAGATCTATGAGAAGCTCAATCTAGGTGATCTCTCTCCTACCGCTATGTCATTGCAACTAGCCGATCGATCGGTTATGTTACCATTGGGTAGGATTGAGGATGTTCCCCTCGTGGTTGGCAAGCTTACTTTCCTTGTTGACTTCGTTGTCTTGGACATCGATGAGGATGCCCATACTCCCATTATCTTGGGGAGGCCATTTTTGGCCACCGCGGGTGCTCTTATTGATGTGCAAGGGGGACTAATCACCTTGAAAGCGGGAGATTCAAAAGCTAGCTTCAAGCTTCCCCTTGGTGAAGGGTGTTTTTCAAAGATGAACACTTGTATTATGGTAGAAACTATTGCTTGTATTGAGAGCTATTGCTCACATGCTAACCCTTCTAATAACTTTCGTGTTTCTAAGTGTGATAATGAGCCTTCTGGGTCCTCTCCCGATGACAAGAAACTCCATGTGATCCCAAGGGTGTTTGGTGATAAGTTTGATGATGTCTTAACCATCCCCGAGATATTTGGGATGCATGTTGATGGTGATGTTGGGGCTAAAACCTCCAAAGTAATTCATAAATCGGCAAACAAGGCTAAGAAACTCAAGAAAGCCAAGAAGCCCAAGAAAGCCAAGGAGAAGCTTGGTGGCGGATTGTTTGGTTGGCACCTTATGAATGGTGATGTCGGTACATTGTTTGTGCCCATTGGGGAAAAAAGAAACTTTTTGACTAATGATGACCCCAAGTTAGTTGCTTTTGACCCCCCATGAGTTTTGGGGGGATACGTCAAGCTAATGACGTTAAACGAGCGCTACCTGGGAGGCAACCCGGTTGTCCAACTCTTAGATTTCATTTGCTTTTGTTTCGTAACTATTGTTCCATTTGTGCATGTTTTTGGTATGTTTCATTGCGGTGGATTCTCACTATCCACCATTTTCCTTGTCCGCCGATATTTTGGTGAGTTTGTTCGGGTTTTAACGGTTCTTTGCGGGACTTGCTCCCACGACATTTCCGGTAACATCCTTCTATCTCACATGCATTATTTGGGACGGGCATCTTGCATTTGGGGCATTTGGTTGGATGGGTAGCTGTGCCCCTCCTTGCTTAGTTTTAGGCCTTGAGGACATGGCCTATTTCTAGCTTGGGGGGAGTTTTGTTGTATAATTGCCTATTTGTGATGCTCATGTCTTGGAAACCATACCATTTTGTGCACTTGTATATGTTAGTTCTTTGTTTTTAGTTTGATTTTAGTTTCTTTTCATTTCGTTTGTTTTGTTTGTTTCTTTTTGTTTCCCTTTTTGGTGTGTTTTCTTATTTTCTTCCTTTTTCTTTTGTTTTGATTTCCTTTTCGTCAAAGCAAGTTTTTCTAGGTTTTCTTAGGCAATATTCTTGATTTGGGAATTTAAAATTGGAACTTGTAGATTAGAATGCTTTTATTCCTAATTGGTAGATTTTTACACGGTTCTTAATGTCTTGGGTTGAGTCTAGGATTTGGTGTCAAGAAAGTTGGTTGAACTATGGGTAGCATGCGTCATGAACTCTTGGCTTGTGGTAAGATGGTGTCGATTTCTCTAGTGATTTGAAGCCGGAGAGAATGGTATTTGCTCCCTTGTGAGGTTCATGCTCAAAAATAAGCCCAAACACATTTTCATATATTGAGTGGCATGGATCCTTAGCATTGACTTTCTTGTCTCCGGAGTTTGACCATTTCCTTCCCGAGACCGCGACCGAACTACTTTAGGGGACGATAGAGGCATTTCTTTCGGTGACTATTTTTGTTTTTAGTTTAGGACTCTATTTTCTTATTTTTCTCATATGTTTTTGTTTGCATTTGCCCCTTTGCTAGCCATTTGAGCCTTGACCCTTCATTTCTTATGAGCACATTACAAGCCTAATAGCCTTTGTTTTGTTTTCACCCTTAGAAGTGATAGTGAAGCTTAGAGTTATGATGCTTGTTGTTTTGGAGTAATTATGCAAAGTTGAGGAATGAATGTTGTTTGGTATGAATGGCAAAGTTTTGGAAGAATGGTGTATATAGTAAATAATTGTTGCAAAAGCAAAAAAGAGAGTAAAGTTTTGAAAAAAAAAAGTCAAAAATAGAGAAAAAAAACAAGGCATGAAAAGTTTCATTTGAAACACAAAAAAAGAGGAAAAACAAATCAAGGAAAAAACGCAAAAAAGAGTTGTAGTTTAGAATTGTTGTTGAATAAGCTTGGGGGAGCCCCAAATAAGTGGTACGAGTTTGTGCTTGGTCCAAAATGCTTGAGTTTAGTTCTATCATTTCGCTTCACTTTAGGTATGAGCACCAAATGGCCAAATTTGTTCCGCGCCTTACCCCTAGCCTACGTTACGCCCTAAAAGCCCTCTTGACCCTTTAGAGTTGAGTCATTGTCGGTGGAGGGAGGATTTGGTCAAGCTTAAGGAACAAGGTTGTCAGTCTAAGATGTCGGGTAGCCTAATGTTGATTTTCTGGCGCCTTCGCGGTGTCTTGAGACGCTATTCTCAAGGGTGGATAAGATCTAGAGATTTGACGTGGTATGCCCGGATGTAGGGGGATTGACTAGTGCTTGCCCTTAGTTCACTTTGCTTGATGCTCGAATCTTTCACTCGGTTTAGGACATTAGTTAGCGTGTACTCATTTATTTGATTAATAATATTAGTGTTCTTCTATACTTGTTCCATAATAAAACCCATCTTGAATTTTGCAGTTTAATTTCTTTTCTTCTCTTTTCTTTTCTTCTTCTTTTCTTTCTTTCTTTTCTTGGTTTGTGTTTTCCATTTTAGTCTTGCCTTGATTAGATTTGCTAGATTTTGATTTTGGAATCTGATTAGTTGCTCATTCTTCCTTAGTTGAGTTTAGTTTGCTAGAGACTAGCAAACGCTTAGCTTGGGGGAGTTTGATGAGCGACATTTATGTCGCTCTTAGCTTAGGATTTTATGTTAATTTTTATTCTTTTTTATAGTTTTTATAGCTTTTTGTGTGCATTTTATAAGTTTCGTTCTATCTTATACTTTATAGGTGATTATAATGAAAAGTGGTGGAAAACAAGTAGATTTGAGCCAAAATAGGGCTTGTGTGATCGAGTGATGGTTTGTGCGCCCGAATAGAGTAGTGCAAATGGAGTTCATGGAATAGAGCTACAAAGGAGACTAGAGCCAAAGAAACCCCATTCGACCGAACAGGATTTTACGTTCGGTCGCACAGGACGAAGGAAATGATCTTCGTTGTCTTCGCTCGCACAGGACAGCATTTGGTCGAACAAAGTCATTTACGTTTTGTCGCACAGTGGGTACGTGCGACCGAATCGCTGCGCGGGCTGCTCTTATTCAAATTCTGGCTTCTATTTGGGGAAAGTTATAAATAGATTTTTCAATTTATTTTGTAGAGAGCAGAATTTTATTTGATAATTGGAGATTCTAAAAGTAGATTTTCAGCAATTCTAGAGAGAGAAACTCTCCTTCATTCAAGCTTCAATTTGTAATCCTTCTTAACTCTTCTTCAATTTTGCAATTTAATTCTTAGTTTCTTAATTCTTGCTCTTGCTTTGTTGTTGATTGTTCTTCAATTCCTTAATTTCTTGAATTCTTGATTTCATTGATTGAAGTTACTTTGATTCTTAATTCCTAGTTGATTGTGCAATTGAATTCTTAAATTCTCTTCTCTTACTCCTTCAATTTCATGCTTGCTAGCTTAGAATTAATGGATTGCTTAATTTCTAGAATGACTAGTGAGTAGAATTAGGTTAGGGAAAGGGGAGAATCTAGGGGCTTAATTAGGGGAAATTGACGATTGATTGTTGATTGATTCATGTGATTAAATATTATTTGATGATAGGACATCCATTCTAATTGATTGGTAGTTGCAAATGTTATTCGATTAGAATCACGTGGAACCATAGGTTAGGTTTGGCAAGAGATTGTGGGCCTATCTTGTGTGATCAAATGGCGGTGCCTATTATATGCTAGTTAGTTTAATCTAGGATTAGGCGAAAGCTCTTCCGTGGATTAGACGCTTAGCGTTCCCTATCCGAGAGGTGGCGGGTTCGTCTTTAGATGCTATTTGCCTAATAGTCACTTCGTTGCATGATCACCATTGCTGGATAGTTGAATTCATTTCCCCCGATTTCCCTAGCCTATCCCCGACTCCCTAACGTTTCCCTTTCTTGATTCAATTTAGCATAATTCTTCGTTTTTAGATTCTTAAAAGTGACAATTCAAAACCAAATCCTTGTTCGAACTAGATTGACTTTCAAACTCATTAACCACCGTTTCTTTGGGACGATCCCTTTGCTTACCGCTAGCCGGTAGTTGAGTGGTTTTATAAATATTGTTTGCATAGGTTGTTTCCTATCAACGACGGAAAATACACTTATCAGGTATGCAGGCTACAATCAAATTCCCATGGCAGAGAGGACATGGATAAGACAACCTTCATCACTTAGTGGGGTACATATTGCTATACAGTTATGCCGTTCGGACTGAAGAACGCAGGAGCAACCTATCAAAGAACAGCCACAGCCATCATGAGTGATATGATTCACCGGGAAATTGAGGTATATGTCGACGACATGATTGTCAAATCCAAAGAGCGACACGAGCATACCTCAGTATTTCAAAAGTTTTTCAAGAGGCTTAGGCAATACAACATGAGGCTCAATCCGCAAAAGTGTGCATTCGGGATAACGTCAGGCAAGTTACTCGGATATGTTATCAGCTCTCGGGGCTTATAGGCTGATCCTTCGAAAATCAAAGCAATACTCGAGATGCGACCACTAGCGAATGAAAAGGAAATTCGGGGTTTTCTCGGCAGACTACAATATATCAGTAGGTTCATTTCAAGACTCACAATGATCTGTGAACCGGTATTTCGAAAGCTCCAAAAAAAAAAGCGAGCCCAAAGTGTGGGATGACGACTGTCAGCATGCATTTGAAGCCATCAAGGATTACCTTTCCAACCCACCAGTACTAAAGCCAGCCATGCCAAGTATTCCCCTTAGGCTCTACCTCACAACCACAAATTCAGCAGTAGGGGCTATGCTCGCCCAGGAAGTTGAAGGCAAGGAGAACCCCGTATACACTCAGCTCGCGAAACTCAGCATCGCCTTGGTTTGGGCCACAAAGAAACTACGGCACTACATGCTCTCCCATACAATACATGTGATCAGCAAAGCGGACCAGCTCTCAACGGACGGCTGTCCAGGTGGTTGGTCATGCTAGCAGAATTCGATCTCAAATACATCCCGCAGAAGTATATCAAGGGTTCAGCAGTCTCAGACTTCCTAGCCGACTGTCCCGTCGAGGCAGAAGAGGAGAATTACGATTTACCCGACGAGCAAATCCTAATGAGCAGTGATGACAGTTAGTCCATGCATTTCGACGGTGCTTCGAATCAGAACGGATGTGGTGTTGGAGTAATTCTAGTAGCCCCAGACGGCACTCACATTCCTATATCGGCAAAACTGCAATTCAACGTCACAAACAATGCGGCAGAATATGAAGCATGCATTATGGGCCTGGAAGCCGCCTTAGCATTGGGTGTCCAGAAACTTCGAGTGTACGGGGATTCTTCCCTAATCATCAATCAAATTTCTCTTCCCTAATCATCAATCAAATTTTCGGCAAATGGAAAGTAAGGAGCGACAGCTTGGCCCCATACCAGTCCTACCTTGAGCAGTTGTTTGAGCAAATAGAAGAGCTTAGCTATACATACCTCCCGAGACAGGAAAACCAATTCGTCGATGCACCGGCAAAGCTGGCCTCAATGATCAACATCCCAAACGGCATAGCTGAAATGCCACTTACAATTGAAACACGTCAAGAAGCAGCATATGTCCATGCTATTGATAACGTCGGGCAAGACGGAGATGAACCTTGGTTTACAGACATTCAAAGGTATCTACAAAATTCAGAGTATCCCCAGCACTTTTCAAGCAAAAATCAAAGGGCTCTACGACTACAATCAGCCAACTTCGTCATAGAAGGCGGCATTCTATACAAAAGGTCCCTTGGCGGTCCTAACCTCCGATGTGTTGACAAGCACGAAGCTCAAAGAGTCATGGATAACATACATGCTGGAGTCTGTGGCACCCACATGAACGGGAAGATGCTAGCCCTCAATATCGTCAGGGCTCAATACTACTGGACTACCCTCGAATGGGATTTTTACTTCTTTGTCAAGAAATGTCCTACCTGTCAAAGGTGTGCGAATCTGAAGCACATTCCTTCATCATTGCTATACTCTCAATCATCACCGTGGTCATTCCCAGCCTGGGGTATCGACGTCATCGGCAAAGTCACTCCAACAGGCACCGGGGGTCATGAGTTCATACTAGTTGCTATCGACTACTTCACTAAATGGGTCGAGGCCAGATCATTCAAAGTGTTGGGTTCCAAGAAAATGGCCCAGTTCATACAAGAAAACATCATATGCAGATACGACGTTCCCCACGAGTTCATCAGTAACCAGGGAACCCATTTTCAAGGAGAGTGTGAAGACCTATTCACCGAGTACAAGATTCAACATCATCGATCTTCGCCTTATCGCCCACAAACCAATGGGGCAGTCGAAGCAGCCAACAAGAATGTCAAGACCATCATCATGAAAATGACTACCAATTACAAGGACTAGCCCCAGAAGATGCATTTCGCATTGTGGGGGTATCGAACTTCAATTCGCACTTCAACTGGTGCAACTCCATTTTCATTGGTCTATGGAATGGAAGCTGAACAACCTATCGAGCTGGAGATACCTTCTCTAAGGATAGTCCTCGAAAGCAAAATCCCAGAAGCTGCATGGGTACAAGCAAGATATGACGAGCTAGTCATGCGCGATGAGCGTCGGCTTCAAGCCGCTCACCATGTACAAGTCTATCAGCGCCGAGTGGCCAGACATTTCAACAAAAGGTTCAGAACCCGAAACATCAAGAAAGGCGAGCTTGTCCTGAAAGCCCTTCGCAAAAGCACCATGGACCCAAGGGGAAAATTCCAACCCAACTGGGCAGGCCCATACATTGTCAAGAAGATCCTCTCCGGGGGAGCAGTCGAACTAACAGACGTCGATGGAACAGAATTCAGATCTCTGACAAACCTCGATCAACTCAAGAAGTTCTATGTCTAAGTTCCACGTTCAAATTCAAGAATCCAATTCAAAGTCCTGTAAGGTAGTCAGAACTACGTCTGGCCTGATTCCCTAACGGGACACGTAGGCAACCTCATTTCGAGGCCCGGCCACTTTAATACAAAAAAAATATTCAAAATTTCCTCAATTAAGGGCATCTTAAAAATAAAATCAAGTTTCAAAACTCAATTGTTGTTGTCTTTATTCCAAATGTGCCAATTCAAAGCAAAGCATGTTCAAGCGGAATTTAACATGTCTCTATTTGGCTCTAAGGCCTTCAAAGCTAATACAAAAGTCAGGATCAAGTGAAGCAAAGTTCAAAGCCTTTTCACTTCCTAAGCACATTTTCTAAACACATTTTCTAAACACCTTTTCTAAACACATTTTCCAAACACATTCTAAACACAATTCTTTCCAATACAATTTCAAACACATTTAGCCTACAAAGATCTAGGGTCGGGCGACTATGCTCTCGAGTCTTGGAAACTTGAGTACTATCCCCTGACTCCCCCCGAAATCAATCATCAATCTTCCCCTTGCCCAAGCGGCGGGAGAAGGAACTTGCTAGCCTTCCAAGGCGGGAGGACGACGAACCTCCTTTGGACTCCGAACGGTCAAGCACCGGACGGGCCGCACTCCTGTCACCTTCTTCATAGTCAGTTGATGCAGGACGTCTAGCTCTAGAAGCTCAGACTCTAGCTGGTCCGGAGAGAGAAATGTCCCTCTGGCTTAGGCCTCTCATCCATAAAATGTACCCCGCAGACAGAGCAACTGACTCAGGTGGGAACTGGATACTCAAGAATGGTTTGGCGACCCAATATCGCCTCCAAACTTCAAGTCGATTGGCATTCAGCGCAACAGGTTTCGGGTTCTCTTCAGCACAGTCCGGGATCTCCTGTTTCAGCCATACTGTGAGGGGGTCGAAAAAGCACGAGGCTAATGCGTGACCTCGTCCCTCATGGGCGTGACGTTGTCAGATCAAGTGTAATTGGATTTCCTGTGAGTTTACACCCAATCGACTAGTAATATAGGAGTCGTCATTCAGTTTTTAACGACAATGAGAAAAACTGACAAAACCCGGTTATCGTGACATAAAGGGAGTGCAATTATGTTCGACCACGACGCCCATAGGTTCCCTTGTGATCCCTGGTGTGGGGATCTCTCAACATACACCCGCAAGGTAGAGATTGAGGGTTCGGGGGACTGTAACTACCGAGAGGAGTACTTCGGTCGTCAATATGCAATACATAACACTAAATCGATCGTGATTATCTTATTTAGATTGATTTAAGGTACCTAGCATGATAATTCAATTGTCCAAGGTATTATCTTATTAGGCGTGATAGATCAACCAAGTTAATAGTTTGACAATTTTATAAAAGGGTGATGAAAGCGATTAAATAATATGGAGACACATTACAACGCACCCTTGAGAGGTGCGTTACGGTTCTCAGAAAACTAACCACTGGGCTTTGCCATTCCTCCTTTTATTTAACGAATCTCGGGTTTCCAAGCAATGTTCCAGTATTTAATTAGGCTTAATTCATCAGCTACAAGGGACAGGATGCGTTCTGTTCGACTTTTGGGTCGATTGCGATAGAACGCCGGATCAATTTCGCAGCGTGAGGCTAGGCTTAAGGCTAGAGTCAATACTCAGGTTATCGAATTGTGTGTTGTGTCACGTTGGTTTTTAGGCTGTATTTATAGGGAAAGAGTTTGTGGAAAGATAGATTTTTAGAATACGAATCCAAAAAGAATCCGGAAATAAAACGGCCCCAGGTATTTTCAGCGCCCAGGGCTGGGCGTTGAAAATGTGATCTGGGCCGAGTTCTTGTCAGATTTGGACTCCTAGAACACGGAGCTTTTTGGGAGATTTCGAGTCTTTTAGTGCGTATTAACTTTATGACGGAATGCGTCTGGGCCCGTTACGAACTCTAGGTTCGTTAGGAATTTAGTTCATACGTGACTCTTATTTTCGAATTATACCAGGAATAGAATTCCTTTTGCAAATTCTATCTCTTTTAGGATTTATGTTGGAGTGCAACACCTAATTCTGACAGGTTTTTATCTTTTATGACTTTGCCACTTTTTACAACTACCTCTTACGGCAGTTACTATTCTTAGCAGGTTTCTATAAATAGCAGTTTTGACTGAAATGAAAGGGGTGATTGAGATTCGTTATTTTATAGGAGATGTGTTGCCAAGTGGAGATTTATGTTCTCATCATCGAACCTTCCCTTTCGAGAATGGGGACAAAAGTAGGTGTCTACAGTTAGCCCCCACTTTGACTGAGTCTCGAGATGAGACGATGGTCAAAGTACTAGACGGAGTGCATCATACAAGCTATGGTGTATGTGACCTGTTTTGCGAGGGTCTCACGAGCCCCCGAGTGATAACATTTGACTTAAGGGTCATCACTTGAAGTGTTAACACATTCCTCACGTGTCATTGGAATCTGTTAACCGATAGTATAGAAACTCCCTCACTTTGTCATTGGAAGTATCTAAAGATGTTTTCGAAATCAAAGCTATAAAGTGTAACTAGGCCTTGCCAAGCCCAATCACGAGGTAAAACGTTTTTAAAAGATTCTCATTTTTTAAGGTTTAGTTAAACGAGAAAACCCCCTTGTTTTTATAGGACTTAAAACGAAGGAAAATCCAGCACATCGCTTTTTTTTTTTGGGAAAACGGAAAACCAATCCTTTGATTTTTTGAAAAGGAAAACCAGAAAAAGTTATCGCTGCAGCGACTAAGGACCTGCGCGGTTAGTGATGCAGACCCCGCCCGCTGAAGGTTGGCGAGCCTGTCCGCTGAGGGTGGACGCCCCGTCCGATAGAAGTGGACGAATCTGTTTTGATGTTTTGAAAATAAGGACCTACGCGGTTTGTGACGTAGACCCCGCCCGCTGAAGGTGGGCGAGCCTGTCTGCTGAGGGTGGACGCCCCGTCCGATAGAAGTGGACGAATCTGTTTTGATGTTTTTTGTTTTTGAAAATAAGGACCTACGCGGTTTGTGACGTAGACCCCGCCCGCTGAAGGTGGGCGAGCCTGTCCGCTGAGGGTGGACGCCCCGTCCGATAGAAGTGGACGATTCTGTTTTGTTCTTGAAGATTTCTTTTGAGAATTTCTTTTTATTCGTTCTTGTAAGAGCGAATTCTTTCGAGGGATGCTCGGATTTAGTTGCAACCTGAATGTCTGTTGACAACCTGCTTAGACGGACCATTGTCTCGTGGTCATCATCTTTCATGGTTTTGAGCTAGTCTTTACGGCCCAATTTCGCCACTACCTGGGTCCTTGATTAGAGGACTATGTATAAGTATTGACGGCGACCTTTGTCTTGAGGTCGTAATCCGGTTTTATCTTTTGAGATTATCCAAACACAGGACTTCGTACAGCATAGTCTGGGAATATTGTTTTATCTTTGCATACTCTCTTTTGAAATACATATTTTCTTTCGAGCCCCCAAGCACTCGTGCTTGACGGTCATTTCTTGTCAAAGAGGTTCCTTGGGGATACGCATATTGCAATGTCCTTGATCGTGTTTGGGATCGTGCTCGTAAGTGCGAGCGATCTTTGTAGTGGTGTGCTACTCTTAACAAAGCCGTGAGGTGCGACTTTCAGTAAAGAAATCGACAATTTTCGAGTCGAATGGATACGGCAGGACCCTATAGAAATCCGGGCTTCTTTTGGGCCTGGGCTCATTTTCGGCGCCCAGGCCTGGGCGTTAGAAATTATTCACGCCTAGGTGGGGCGTTGAAAATATTGTTTGGGCTGGTCTTTTGATGACACAGTTGGCCTCTTGTTCGTTCGTTTATTTCACTTGGAAATTCTACGTATTCTCTTCTCTTTTGTTTTTCTTTATTTTTGGAACGTAGAATTTTATTAGAGATCACAATGAGTTGAGTGATCGTGATGATTTCTCGAGAAGCCGTAGCCGATTGGTGGACTACGGTGTTTGTCGCTTTGGGGCGATTATTTAAAGGAACTGTCGCTCTTAAGGCGTACAGTTACTGCAATAGTTGGGCGAGTCTATATGGCCCGAGGAACATACCTTGAGGCGTAAGACTTTAATCGCTCTTGTTGTTATTTTGAACGTATATTTTTTCTTTTGAACGCGTTCGTGAATGTTCGATACTTAGGATGATGATACGTATGTGTGAACGAGCGTTCATAGAATGGCCGTTGCGTGCGGTCCATTAATCAGTTCGCTTGAATCATTTTTTTTTTTTGAGCAATGACTGATGTTGAATAGTTTGCTTAGAAGCTTGATAGGGTTCAGGCCCATTCATGAAGTGGGCTCAGGCATCGTGCCCTTTTAAACATTTTCTTTGAGACCTTTTTTATTTTGCTATGGTCGTTTCGTAGCTTGGAGCCCCCAAGCATGCATGTTGGGATGCTTCCTTTTGGCGTACGATTTTTGTAGGTTCCTTCGAGAAAGATGCCTTGGGGTTCCGCTCGTGTAGGTGCGAGCTATCCCTTCCGTGGTAGGTAATATTTTGCTACTTTTAATCCTTAATATAGAAGTCGTGTGGCTTGCATTTGAATTTGGGCGATAAGTAGTCTTTGCCTCTTTTACACATGCTCTTGGTCGTGCCCGCATTAGTGAAATATGCATTACTCTCTTTTCTTTTAGACTTGTACCGTGGGATGGTTGAACTTATGGTGCGACGTAGGCTTGTGTGGCCTAACAGTGTGTCTTAGAACATTCCTCCAGGTGTTGGGATATCAATATTATTTTTTGCATTGGAGTACTTCATCACGCCTCGTTCAGGTGCTCGAACAAGTGTAGCACCTTCTGCGTGGGTGTGCACGGCTTATTACTTCGTTCGATGCGAGGATTCATAGATGTTTCTTTCTTTTCTTTTTTTTTATATCCTTGATTTTTTCTTTCGCTTTTGCTTTGGAACGACGTAGACTGTGTAACGGGCGCTTGTAGGGCAGGCGTTATGTGCAGTAGTTTGATCGGAGTTTTGGTGACTCGCGATTTTCAGTTACCCTTGTTAGTGGGGTGACTTTATATATTCTAAGTAGCGCTTAGAATTTGGGAGGGGTTGTAGCCATTCTAAGGTTCGTTTTACACGATCAAACTTTAGGATTGTGCCCCTATGACGTGTGTATAGCATTAGCGTCGAGAATTTGCGATAAAATCGTCATTTCGAGCATTTTTAGAGTGTTTTTCTCAAGCCCCCAATTGTAGCTACGGGATTGGCTTGGTTCTATAATGCTTGGCATAAGTTTTTATGCATTCATGGTGACATGGATCATGAATAGTTTGAACCAGACTCGTTTAGTGCGAGGTACGTTCGAGTAGTGATTTGCTACCTCTCTTGTAAATGTCGTATTGTGCGACATTGCCATGGTCAAGGTAGTCACATGTTGAAGTGTGCCTTGACCAAAGGCTAGGTGCCTTTCTTTACCCATAATCATATTTAGAAATCTTTTTGACTCACTTGCAACATCGAGATAAACGCATACTTAGCTTAAACCAACGACACTTTATTATGTTCGAAGAAGTCTTTGAAAATTATTTGAAATCTGAGTCCTACTGTGTACAATCCGAAGTGTCCTAAGTAAGTTGACTTATAGAAGGGTTCATACAGGATTACATGAGTGAATCAAAATACTGTTACGATTGCTGTCTAAGGATTTGCTGGAAGCCAGGGTGCAGGCGTCAAGATATTACTTGTGCTCGTGTGGCACATGCTTTAGGCTTTTAGGGCCATCATTTCCAGAATTGCGGGAATATAAACTGCTTTCAAATTGACTTAGATTTACTTGGTGTATGTCTGCACAAAAGGTCAAGGTATACTTAGTTCTTTCCCTAGCTCTTTCATTTCAATTTTTAGCCCCCAGTTGCTATTATGTCTTCTCATTAATGATGCTTTCAGATTTCGATTTTAGATGCCCGTGTCATATGTCTGAGTAGGGTGAGCCTTGGTTAAGTGCCAAGTCATATTGACAATGTCTGATTTTTTCAAAGGGGATTCGCAAGCATTTGAATAACCATGAATGGGTGCCCTGAGTTCGAAGGAACGATGGGGCGATGCCGTAGAACAATCCTCTTTATTGCAAGCTTACTGCCTTTACTACCTGTTGGCGATTATGACTGTGTCTAGTGGTGAAAGAAGGTCTTTAAGTGAGTTATTTTGTTTTAGGGAGGGTCAAGTCGAGTACTTTAGAGGTCATGGACGCTCGCACTAGCCCCCATTCAATTGAGGCAAAGAGATCTTTTGAGTATTGGCTAAGTGACTAGGAGTGTGAGTGCTCCTTCTGGTAAAGGTACGTGCCCTTATTATTTTTCGATGTGTGCTCATTTTGGCATCTTGATGACTTGGATTCTTCCTTTGACTTAAATTTTTCTTTCGATTTGGATTGCAAGTAATTAAATTTCAATAAAGGACTCTATTTTTTTATTCTTGTTATTCTATAGGCTTTAACATTTTTGCAAATTGGTTGGACCGAATCATGGATTGCCTACGTATCCGCCTTAAATAGATTTAATTTGGAATCAGGTCTTGCGTAGTTCTTAGCCAGAAAATGGTTCCTTAGAATGCCGATTTTAAGCAAGTACGTTCGAGTGGAATCGTAATGTTTGAAATAGGGTGAAATAAGTGTACGAAAATTTTGGAGCGCGCGTATTTTGTGTATTTTATATGATCTTCTACCCCCAAGTGTTCGTTATTCTTCCGCATGTATATAGGAAAATATACGAACACTTTTAGGAATTGGGAGTTGAAAAGTGATAAGCAAGAACGGCGCCCAGGGCTGGGCGTTATTATTTTTGGCGCCCATGCCTGGGCGTTGAAAACGTGTTGTGGGCTGCCTTTTTGCGCTGCTCCTTTTCGTTTTGTGCCAAATATTTGCGAATCTTTTTTTTGTGCGCTAAATGCTTCTTTTTCTTTTTAGACGAACTTTAAAGGCGCTTTGCAAAGTTTCTTTTTTATTATATTTTTTTTTACGTTAAGCGTAGAATGTACTTTTCATTTGTCTTTTTTTTTATTCGTGACTCAAGACGGCTTGAAAGATGGGTTGAATGAGATAGGATAATTTGTATAGGTATTAGTCAAGCATGAGGATTGGAAATGGTAGAAGATCGTAGAACTTTATGTAGTTTTTGTGGTATGACTTGGATTGGTTTACTCAATTCTTTTCTTCGTTTACTTGGGTAAATTTCGCACTTTGGGAGGTACGGGCTAAGTATTTCATGGCTCGCTCTTTTCGCTCTCCCTTTTTTCTTTCTCTTTTTTCTTTTTTGCTTGGGATTTCTCCCCCTTTTTATTTGGGCTAAAAGGTAGATGGTTGTGGTCTTTGAGTCACGAGGCGAGACTGAGTGAGCCTCGTTTGGTAGGCATATAGTGGACCTTTAATTTTAGTAGGCCTAGGGTGGATCTTTAAATTTAGTAGGCCTAGGGTGGACCTTTAAATTGTCTTACTTTGCAAGCGTATTTAGTCGTTTCTTAAAATGTGCAAATAGCGTAGATTTAAAATGTTGTTTTTACTTTATTGAAATTTAACGAAAGAACTACATCGAAAATAGTTTTTTTGCTTCTTTTCAGATTCCAGTTTCCGGGATTTAATTGGAAGTTGTGATTTAGACTCGAACTTTCATTAATTTTTCTAATTATAACCCGTGTATGAATACAAGGAGGTGCCCTAGACTCAAAATAATGACGTGGAGTAAGCCTATAATACTTGACCAAGCGACTTTCAGACTTAGGCTAATTGGACCATAACTTTCGTTGGTTGACACTTTAGATTTTAACCCTTGGGTGTTCATTTGTCATGCGCCATTTTGCTTAATGTTGGCAAGGTAGTTAGTTGGGGAGATCGAATTTTCATTTTTGCAAGACTAGAATCATTAGTGCGGCTTCCCTCTTAGTGTGTATTGCTTTACCCCAATGGTAGCCTTATGGCATGCCGACTTGGGTATTTTCATGGTTCGTCATGTTGCATTCATGGAAAATCTTTTAGTCCGTACTTAGGAGTGTTTCAAGGAGCGAGTGGCTCGAGAGGACTATGATAGTCGTGACCCAATGTGATCATAAGCCTTGAGGCCATTAATTTTTTTTGCCAATGGTATTGACACCTTAGGTTCACTTTGGGGGTTGTGCGACTATGGAGGAATGATTTTCAGAATGTGACTGTTTCCATTTTGCAAATACTTGAATTACATAATATATTCTTTTTATTGGTGAGAGAGAGTATTGAGGCCGTAGATTCTTAGCAAGGGATGACAATTACATATGGGTGCTTATTGATTTCTTTTAAATGTTAGGAAGGGAGACTCAATATGGTTTAACCTTTTAACTTGCAGAACGACACCAAGCATTAGGACCGATTCTATGTATAAGACAACTAAGATTTAGGATTTAGATTGCACTTTGGCATAGCCTAGTCTAGACTCGGATTTTTTATTTTTTATTCGAACATTATTCTTCCTTGAAAACTTTATTTGAACATCATTTTTTGAATACTTTGCCCATGTGACATTCAAGGTCATTTAATTAGCATGCTCGGTTTTTGTGCTGAACATTGTCGTCATAGGGGGCCTAATGACGACACAAGGAGTTGTTTATTTTATAAGTCGGTCTTAGAATCGAGTGCCTTTTTTCATACGTCCTCGTAGCACATTTGTTATGAAAATTTTTTATTGCTACGTATATTTGTGCGCGGGTACCGAGGCTACTGTGCCTGACCAAAAGGCCAGGCAGCAACTTCAGCGCCCGGCAGGGGCGTTGAAAATAATTGTCGCCCAGCCAGGGGAGTTGAAAATGCGTCCCTGACTGGTACTCGTATTCTGTTCGTCTATCCTTTTTTCGTACGACTTAATTTTGCGTGCTTGCCTAATAACGTCCTTTACGCGTTGTGCAGCGTTGTGGGATCCGTTACAGGCCGTCCTAGGCGTCGCTTATTTTTGTGGCGATCGCCCGGGGCTGCGGAACACGTATTTTGGTATAACTCTTTGGCCAATCGGTGTTTATGAATGTTTGGGCAATTTTTAGGGTCATTGGTTTTCCGGTATTATTTGTCACACACAACCTCAACACAATCACATAATTCGCTACACATAACTAGCATTACAACATGAAGCAAGAATAATATGTCACGTAGTTTATGATAGGCTTCTATGGTTAATATTTGCGCCGGCTTGGTACCGCTTCTATCGTAGATCCAACACATGCCCCGGTCAAGGTAGTGCATTCAACAGACGAATTTCGTCCCAAGAGGCCAATCACTATGTAAGCCAAGGGGAAATGCACCAATGAGAGGGACCTAGTGGGCGAGCGATTGGGTTTGGGACAGGTGTACTACTAGAGAAAGTGTCGAGAGGACAACATTCGAAGCGTATGCACCCCCCGAGTGGCGATGGGTATCCTTAGTCCCAACTCCCGAGATGAAACACACTGAGGGAGCCAAGATTCGTTATGCGGTTCTGTCCGTTCACACTAATATGCTGATTTTCAGGTCGTCCCAACTTGATAAGGAAATAAACGCGGAGTAGGATCGTTTCACCCTTCGGCTATTTTGATTACCTACGAGCACGAGTATTTCATTAACGTTCCCCAGCGGAGTCGCCACTGTGAGGGGGTCGAAAAAGCACGAGGCTAATGCGTGACCTCGTCCCTCGTGGGCGTGACGTTGTCAGATCAAGTGTAATTGGATTTCTGTGAGTTTACACCCAATCGACTAGTAATATAGGAGTCGTCATTCAGTTTTTAACGACAATGAGAAAAACTGACAAGGGAGTGCAATTATGTTCGACCACGACGGCCATAGGTTCCCTTGTGATCCCTGGTGTGGGGATCGCTCAACGTACACCCGTAGGGCAGAGATTGAAAGTTCGGGGGACTGTAACTACCGAGAGGAGTGCTCATCGATAACTCCAGAGGCAGGTTATCCTTACTAGCTCAGCATAAATAATTGAAGGGACATGCGTTAAACTATTAAACTATTCTTAATTGATTTTAGCAATATGCAACACATAACACTAAATCGATCGTGATTATCTTATTTAGATTGATTTAAGGTACCTAGCATGATAATTCAATTGTCCAAGGTATTATCTTATTAGGCGTGATAGATCAACCAAGTTAATAGTTTGACAATTTTATAAAAGGGGGATAAAAGCGATTAAATCATATGAGGGACACATTACAACGCACCCTTGAGAGGTGCGTTACGGTTATCAGAAAACTAACCGGCTTTGCTATTTCTCCTTTTATTTAACGAATCTCGGGTTTCCAAGCAATGTTCCAGTATTTAGGCTTAATTCATCAGCTACGAGGGGCAGGATGCGTTCTGTTCGACTTTTAGGTCGATTACGACAGAATGCCGGATCAATTTCGCAGCGTGAGGCTAGGCTTAAGGCTAGAGTCAATACTCAGGTTATGGAATTGTGTGTTTCACGTCGGTTTTGAGGCTGTATTTATAGGAAAAGGGTGTGTGGAAAGAAAGATTTTAAGATACGAATCCAAAAAGAAACCGGAGATAAAACGGCCCCAGGCATTTCGCCCAGAGCTGGGCGTTGAAAATGTGATCTGTGCCGAGTTTTTGTCAGATTTGGACTCTCTTTAAAACACGGAGCTTTTGAGATTTACCCGAGCCTTTTAGTGCGTATTAACTTATGACGGAATGCGTCTGGGCCCGTTACGAACTCTAGGTTCGTTAGGAATTTAGTTCATACGTAACTCTTATTTTCGAATTATACCAGGAATGCAAATTTCATCTCTTTTAGGATTTATGTTGGAGTGTAACACCTAATTCTGACAGGTTTCTATCTTTTATGACTTTGCCACTTTTAACAACTACCTCTTACGGCAGTTACTATTCTTAGCAGGTTTCTATAAATAGCAGTTTTGACTGAAATGAAAGGGGTGATTGAGATTCGTTATTTTATAGGAGATGCGTTGCCAAGTGGAGATTTATGTTCTCATCATCGAACCTTCCCTTTCGGGAAAGGGGACAAAAGTAGGTTTCTACACATATTGTCTCATCACTCTAGCAGACGAGTAGAAGACAAGTGTTGTGAGGCTTGGCACCCTCAGAGCAGTAGAATCAAGGGCATGCCTCATGGCATCAATTCCCCACCAAGGAACTACCCACATTATACAAGATTCAATTCCAGAGAGTGCGCATCGCCACTCATCAAATGAAAGCCGGCCATACATCATGGGCCGCACAGTGAACCCTTTCCTATTATAGCTCTCCATGTTCTCCGGTGGTGTTACCAGCATGAGCCTCTCCATAAGAAGAACCTTGGGGAGTATACAAGAACAAATTTCAAAATTCAACAATCAAAATTCAAATACAAGTACAAATTCAACATACAAGAAAGCTCCAGATCCTTACTTGGAGTAACGTCGGACTTCCCGATGGCAAAGAAGGGGGATCCGACTTCAGCAAGTCAAGGCCCAACAATATTTTGCCAATCACAAGCAGCATTGGGTCCCGACCATTAGCAAACTGCTCTACAATTTCTATTAGGGAGGCATCACCATTGCCAAACCCCTGTTTCGAAAAGAGGAAGCGAGCAAAGATACAAAAACTCAAGGCCCTCAAGCGGAAAACTTTGGGAACATCAAGCCCAGCAAAGTAGGTGACAAGGAGGGACAAATCCACCCCTCTGCCATATACAACAGCACTCAAAAGTGGGGGCTTCAAGCCCAAATATCTTTCAAAACCCAAGAAAAAGTGTTCTTCAACACTGGGCATGCACGGCTCCGGCATAATGGGCCACCCCAATATGGCACTAAACTCTTCAGGGAGGGGACATACCTCATTATTCCAAAAGCGGAAGACATGATGATTCGGATCCCAAGTCTCCAAAGCAGCAAGAATGAAGTGCACATCCATTTTTACAAACCGGAAGGAGGCGAGCACCCCAAGATGCATCCCATCAAGCTCCCTTTTCTCCAATTTGCCTAGCGAACCAAGCCATGAGTTCAAGGCATTTTCAGAGGACATAGCCATGTTCTCTCTTCTTTTTTCGTGAGGACGCAGTATACAAGGAATACCAGGGAAGGATTGATGCAAGAAATGTTCCGAAATACTCCCTATTTATACAAGAGTCAGCTTGCACGACAGCATACTGACGCCAGGAGCCATGTCCTGTGCTAGGCGCAGGGGCCTGCAGCAAAGGACGAGGCCACCGTCCTCTTTTATGACTCCGAGTACACACTCTTTAAGTGTTTCGGACAGCAAAGTACAAACCTCCATTATTCAAGATTCCAAAGCCGCAAGCCGCGCAAAATTCAAGCAGTCCGGATCAAAGCTTCGGGCAGATTTCGGGCCAACTATTCAAAATTCGAGCATTCTAGTCCTAGATCGGCGTCCTAAGTCGAGTCTGCATATGCACAGCAAAAGTTGAATATACTTTGACTTGCGCTTTTCCTAACCAAAAAACCTCAGTCAAAGTGGGGGCTTATAGTGGGTATATACACCCAAGAAAAAATGGGCAAATTTTTTTAAAATTTTTTGCAAAACTATCATGCATGCATACAGCTACAAATTTCAAGGCACACACAACGCATACAATTCCAAGCATTCAAACATACAAAAGTCCATCTTCAAAAAATTTCCAAACCAATTCAAGTTCAAAACCATACAACCATACAAAAATTCAAGTTCCAAACCATACAAATCCATACAAATACAACCCAGCCTATACAAAATCAACCTAGGCAAGCTGGAACTCGTTACCATGCAGGGTCAGTCTGAGTCATCAGCAGCGGTGACGTCCACCACAGGCTCCTTGTCCCTGTTTCGCCTCCTAAGGCGCTCCAGATCCCGATCCAGCTCTGTCCCAGGGGTACTAGGATCCTGCTCCGAGATACGAAGTGTGCCAGGAGAGGGATGGACTCCCTGCTGAGGAGAGGGATACTGAGAAGGCGGCGGCATCGCCATGTACTGGTACGACCCAAACATCTGAGCCTGACGCATCCTCTCCATCTCCGCATAGTATGCCCAGGAATCTGCACCCCAAGGCTGAGGACCACTCCCTCCGAAGTAGTAACCGGGAGGAGAAACAAAGGGCCTCGAACTGCTTGCACCTCCAAACGAATGCCTGGTAGGATCAACATGTACAAAAGAGGCAGCCCTCTGATCAGCATCTGAATGCCTCTTATGAGCTCCAGCACCGGACCCCTGCCCTAGGTCCAAGCTCGGTCCCTCCTGCCTCAAGGACGTCTCCGCCTGGGGCTCCCTATCAACGGAACCTCTACGGTCTCGACGTCGCTCCTATACAAAATACATTTTCAAGAATCAACATTCAAAGTTCAAATTTCTAGAATACAAATTTCGAGATCAAGTAAAGCACCTCGATCTCTGTCCCGACCAGAAAACTTCGGGTCAGCTTGGCACAATGCCTCTTCCAGGAATCAATCAAGATCATCCAGCGACGCACTCTCGCCCGAGGCGCCTGCATACAAAATTCAAGATCAAGTTTCCAGATACAAGATTACAATCAGTTTCAAGAAAATGCAACAGTACTTACAGCGGCATAATGCTCAGGTACAGCATCATACGATCTCCGGTGCGGAGGAGAAGCTACAGGAATGGTCACCTCCACATATTCCCCGTCCGAGTTCTCGTAGCGGAGGATCCTATCAGCATGGGGAATGTCCTCAGGGTCAACCTCCTCCTCCTACATACAATCATATAAGAATACAATCATACAATCATACAAGAATACAAAAATACAAGAATACAAGATACAAAGTTCAAAGCTCACCGGCAGTACAAAGCGTACTGGTGGAGCCAGCCTCCTCAGGAAGTCGTCATAGCTACCCTTCCTCTGTACAAAATCCCTCCAAGAGCGGCAAACAGCATCGCCCCTAGCGTTCACGTAGAGCCGGGCAAGATCTTCATCCGGCGCCGGCATGGACTCCGGTGGGTCCTTGGGGACAAGCCTATTCCCCGAATGGTGATGAAGGGACACTCGCTCCCCCCAAATACCACATATGGTGGTACACCCCTGGGAGCAAAACCCGCGGTCCAGACAAGAAATGGGCGCGAGCAGCCGAGGCAGGTACAGGCGCATTGGCAAAAGTACGCCACACCACCTGCAAAGCAGACAACTCAGGCAACTATATAAATACAAATACAAATACAAGAGAGAAAAATAGTACAAAAAGATTACCTCATCAGCAGGTAGAACACTCCAAGCTCTGCGGGAGGCCGCCAGAGGCACCCTCCTGCACACCGCTCCTATCCAAGAGGCAGCATACGGGTAAGCCGCAACTCTAGTACGATCCGGCGCCAAAGTCGGAAAGTGCTCATATATCCAAATCTTTCAAAAAGCAAGCAAAGCATCAGTCAAGTTCAAGATACAAACATACAAGTACAAGGTACAAAGTACAAGGAGTCTTCAATACCTCCAGCACACTCCACAGGGCAGCCATGCTCAGCTCACTCTCCGGTGCAGTCCGGGAAGCCCACTTCATTTCATACAAGAGGTGGCCATATGCCAAACCACCCTAGTTGTAGCTCGATATAGCCCTCAAGTCCTGCAGAACTCACAGGAATCTAATATGCACCCGACTGTTCCTGCTCGGGGCCACAACTCTGCTCACCAAACCTAGAAGGAAGAGCCTAACCCTCTGCTCTGTGGACACACCACCACAGGTAGCACCTACAATCACCGTCACGGAAGCATGGGTGTCGTCCTCTGACAAGTCAACAACAAGGCCGAGCAAGTCCCTGGCAGCGGCCGAGCGCCACGTCAGCTCCAAATCAAAGGTCACACTCCTCTCAGAAAAAGGAAGACCCGTAATCATAGCAAACTCAAAGGGGGTAATGGTGATCTCCCCACAGGTCATGTGGAAGGTGTTGGTGGTATCCCACCACCGCTCCAACAAAGCCCACAGCCGGGGTTTGATCCCCGTTCTCCTCGAAGTGCCTCCCATGGCACGCCAGAAATCAGCCAGGCTTGTTTGTGACCAGATCTCCATGGCCTCCTCATCAGCACGAAGGGCTTCAAAGGCCTTCTGAACCTCCGTCAAGGACCAGAAAGTGCGAAACGGCTTTCCATCGGCCTACAGGTGAACGAGTCAGCTTAAAACCTATACAAGTACAAAACACAAATTCAAAACATAAGTACAAGACTCACCAAGCCAGCGCGAGGTCGCTGAGACAAGTGGAACTCCGGTCGAAACACCAGGTCGGAAGGACTCCACCCAGTACCAATGAAAACAGGTGCTCCCCGGGGAATCATACCCCCATCCGGCGCATTTATCGCAGCCGCTTCATCATCCGAAGCATCCTCCTCAGCGGCTCGAACCACCGAACATTCGGCAAGCTTCCTCCGAGTGTGACGAGGCATACTAAATCAAGCGGAGTACAAAGTGTCAAAATTCTAAACTGGGGGCTATTCTATACTAGCCCATGCAAAATCGAAATTCAAAAGGCTATCCTATACTAGCCTATACAAAGTCAAAATTCAAAAATCCCCAGCACTAATCCAGCCAGGGACCTCTAGTTCAAAATACGAGTTCCACACCAACGCCTAGGCTACCCACGCCGAAGCAGGTATACAAGTTTTACACCAACGCCTAGGCTACCCACGCCGAAGCAGGTATACAAGCTCTACACCAACACCTAGGCTATCCACGCTGAAGCAGGTATACAAGTTCAACATCAACGCCTAGGCTATCCACGCCGAAGCAGGTATACAAGCTCAACATCAACGCCTAGGCTACTCATCCTGAAGCCCGCGTCCCAAAACTCTACAAACAACATTTAGGTATCCTAGCCTATTCTCTACCTGAGACCCCGCAAGGTCACCAGTGAAACCACTATCTACAAACACCAGGTACAACATTCAATAAATTTTTCAAAAATTCGAGTCTACAAGTTCCAACAGTTGAAGGTCGGGTGGCTATCCAAACAATTTTCTACAAGATTCAAGAAGCCTACTATCATGCAATCATCATTTCAAAGTATAAGAAAATTAAAACTACATGCAATCCTAGAGTTATTTCATAAGCAAAAAAACATGAAATACTTACATGGATAAGGCGAGATCAAGATCAAGGGGAGAGGTTAATCGACTTTTGAGAGAGGAAAGCAAAGAATTTCAAGTGAATGTGCCTCAAAATGGCACGGCAAGGGGTGCTTTTATAGCACAGCCCCACGCTAGGCGCCCATGCCCGCGCTGGGCGCATCCTGCTGCATGCGCAGATTCTGCCGCGCGCGCTCTCCCGTGCTGATTGCACGTCCTTTACTGCTACTGTCTTCCACACCAGGCATCAAACGTCGCATCAGGCATCTTTCGAAAATACGGGTATACACCCGTATCTCCCAGTACAAACAGATGAATATTTCAAGAATACAAAGTCCAAAAATTACAACGACTCAGGCGTTCGACTCCCAACGGACCCAAGCTCCAGGAAAGTCAGCCGAAATGTCAAAATCTTAAGAGCCAGTAAAAAGCTCTTATCCCCAGCAAAGCACATCCCCAACGGATAAACTCCGGGTATTCAAAGTTCAAAAATTCAAGATTCAAAAATTCAAAAATTCAAGATTCAAAAATTCAAAAATTCAAGATTCAAAAATTCCAAATTCAAGATTCAAAATTTTTGATGACAAGCTCCGTCCGAACCAATGGCGGAAGAACAGTACAAGTACAAACCGGAGTCGTCACAGCCGAACAGAGGTAGACTCTATCCTTTTTTTTTCTAACACTTATTTTGTGCAGGTACCGGCGTACAAAGAATGGTCTTGATTGCAGAACATCTTGATCATTCTCCGTCCCTTTCGAAATACTTTGACTTGCGCTTTCCTAACCGAACGCTCAGTCAAAGTGGGGGCTTCTGTAGACACCTAATTTGTGTCTCCCCTCTGGGATGATGACGATACCATTATCCTTACTAGGCGGTTGAAATAACTCCGTGCGGAAATCCCAATTGCTAAGAACATCTCCAAAATACAAGATCCAAAGTCCAATCCCCGAGGTCGTTCCCCTCCAGGAACTCGGTACAAAATACAATCTTCAAAAACCAATTCCAAAATCCAAGTACAATATCATCTATTAGACCATTCCATTGGTTTTACTAGGCCTTTTCCACTCAAAATCATATAAGGCAAGTTAAATTCGGGCGCCGACCCACAAAACCGAGCAAGCCGGGCCCCGCCCCGTACAACCGGAATTCAAAACCCGCAACGGCTTGTTTTTTTTACACAAAATCAATTCTTCCAAGAAAGCACTACGTGCCAAGAATCGTACTATTCGTGTAGGGGAATACAGTTAAACATAATAACATGTGCGGAACAATCCCCAAAGCCAGGAAACATGTATAAACCACAGATTAAGCAAACTTACATTCGAAGCGTGTTTTCCACAATAATCCGTCAACGAACACGAACAAAGAACTCCACTTGTCGTTCCTCTACTTGGTTCACCGACACGATCAGATCCGTCTTGATTATCGTAGCTTAGACAATTTATCAAGAGATTTGCTTTTTGGGATGAACACACTATGGAGGCACAGAGAGAATTAGGGTTCTCGGTTTTCTCCTAGGGTTGTGTGTAATCTGAATTGTGATTGCAGTAAGTTGGAAATTAGGTCATAAGGTTATTACATAACCTTACTAACCGGCCAAGCCATAAGGCAAGGCTGGCTAGTAAGCCCGCGCAGCATTACACGGACACGCACAGCGAGCTGGGCCGTGGGCCGCGCTACTGCTGTTGTGTCGTGGTCTTGGCCCGTGCGCGCACATAGCTTCTCGGCCATGGGCCAGCGCTGTTGTGTCGCCTTGCTTGCTTGCCTAGCGCGCGCGCCCATGGGCCTTGAGTGCTTCGTGCACTCGGCTCGTGGGCCGCTCCTCGTATCCGCGTTTAATATATTTCCGATATATTATTTATCGTTTCGTATACGACGAATCACCGTCGTACGATAAGATTTATTCGTTTCGCCCAGCTTACGAATATTCGCGATACGATATACGATTCCGATGCAAGGTCGTATCATATAATACGTTTCCAACTTAAATCCCGAAAAGCTATTAAATGAATTTCTGATTCATTTAATCCGGTGATCTGTTACGTGTCATTGGTGTGACCTTGTAGGTTCAGTCAAGAGTAAGTTGTGAGTTTAATATCCATTAGAACTCACTGATCGGAAGCATTGCTCCAGCTAGCTGTTCCGATCACTTGATCTCACTGAATTAATTGTTCGCAATTAATCTGAACCTTGGTATTAAACTTAATGCACCTTGGGTGAAGGACATATTTCCTTCAATCTCCCACTTGTCATTCAGACAAGTGTGCATCCACATTCCTTTGTCTCTTAGTGTTACTTACTGAACATAAGGTAAGATCCAAGCCATCCTTATTAGGTCCAGAAGTGTTTCTCGGATTACAGAGTTCAACTGTCAAACTTTTGCAGAAGGTTAAGCCTAACCATTCTGAGCACGGCCATGCATTTTACAGTATCTAACTCTCCGAGAGGCCTTGTTACACAACAACACCATATCCTATCAAAGATAGGAGGACAATCCATTCTTGCAATCTATGAACACTCACTTTGATTCATAGTACGCCCAATAACTGCTTTTATAGCCTCCTTTTACGGTGCGACGTTTAGATAGTATCAAAGCAAACTAATTCTCAAACGAGCAGACATAATCGCTCATGTTCTGAGGAACGGTTTCTAATCACCATTAATGAGAACTACCTATGACATGACTTTAATCTCTTAAAGCGTTCTCATGGTCAATCCGATACAAGATCCAATAAGTATCTATGCAAAAGATTCTGACATCCAGTCACTCTAGTTCAAGAAACAGAACTAAGTAATGTACTTGCAATCTAATCTTCATTAGTCATTGGTCGTCCACCTTTCAATGACCTGGATTAGGGATCCTTTGTGACTTCAATATTCAAGTTCACTTATGGGTGTTTCTTTGCCAAAGAATCCATCTTGACATCCCATTTGAATGATTTGAATCACATGGACTTATCATTTAATTATAAACCACAATTAAATGAATATGAAATAAATAAATTTCATAAATATGAAATGGTTAAACCAATTGTTTTAAACATAGATCTAACAGATGTTCTAAAACAATACTTAGAAAATCAAAGCCATTCTCCAACATGCTTGATTCCCATGGTTGCTACATGTGCGTTGTGTTTCACTTGTGGCAACGGTTTAGTCAATGGATCCGCGACGTTGTCGTCAGTTCCAACCTTGCAAATCTCGATTTCTTTTCTATCAACGATCTCTCGAAGTATATGAAATTGCCGCAGTACGTGCTTGGACTTCTGGTGGCTCCTAGGCTCCTTTGCCTGGGTAATGGATCCGCTATTGTCACAATACAAAGCCACTAGTCATTTAATGGAGAGGACAACACCAAGTTCTTCGATGAACTTCCGAATCTAAACAGCTTCCTTTGCTGCTTCTGAGGCAGCAATGTACTCGGCTTCAGTTGTAGAATCCGCAATAGTGCTTTGCTTAGCACTTTTCCAGCTTGCTGCTCCGCCGTTGAGGCAGAACACAAACCCAGACTGTGATCTGAAATCATCTCTGTCGGTTTGAAAGCTTGCGTCCGTATAGCCCTTAACAATCAACTCATCTGTACCACCATAAACCAGAAACTGATCCTTAGTCCTTTTCAGGTACTTTAGGATGTTCTTGGCAGCAGTCCAATGTGCCTCACCTGGTTCTGACTGGTACCTGCTCGTTGCACTGAGTGCGAACGAAACATCCGGCCTTGTACAAATCATAGCACACATGATGGATCCAATAGCCGAAGTGTATGGAATTCCACTCATCTTTCTACGCTCATCAGATGTTTTGGGACACTGATTCTTGCTTAGATATACGCCATGTGACATGGGTAGATGGCCTCTCTTGGCTTCCATCATATTGAACCTAGCTAGCACTTTGTCAATGTAAGTGCTTTCGCTTAGTCCAATCATCCTTTTAGATCTATCCCTATAGATCTTGATGCCCAATATGTATTGTGCCTCTCCTAAGTCCTTCATTGAGAAACACTTCCCGAGCCAAGTCTTTACAGACTCCAACATAGGAATGTCGTTTCCAATAAGCAGTATGTCGTCAACATACAAGACTAGGAATGCAATTTTACTCCCACTGACCTTCTTGTATACACAAGATTCGTCCTGATTCCTGATGAAGCCAAACTTATTGACTGCTTCATCAAATCGTTTATTCCAACTCCTTGATGCCTGCTTTAGTCCGTAGATGGACTTCTTAAGCTTGCATACCTTTCCTTGGTTCTTTTGATCGACAAAACCCTCCGGCTGTGTGATGAACACAGTCTCTTCAAGAACACCGTTCAAGAAGGCAGTTTTGACATCCATTTGCCATATTTCATAGTCATGAAAAGCGGCAATCGCAAGGATTATCCGAATAGACTTAAACATCGCGGCTGGAGAAAAGGTTTCATCGTAGTCAACGCCGTGAACTTGCCTGTAACATTTTGCTACCAATCTAGCCTTGTATATGTATACAATTCCATCTTTGTCTTTCTTCAATTTGAAGACCCATTTGCATCCGATAGGTGTGAACCCATCCGGCAAATCAACCAAATCCCATACTTGATTTTCAGACATGGAGTCTATTTCAGATTGCATGGCCTCTAACCATTTAATGGAGCTTGGGCTCGTCATAGCTTGCTTGTAAGTCAAAGGTTCATCACTATCCAATATGAGAACGTCTAAGTTTTCAGTCAAGAGGACGCCTGTCCATCTGTCCGGCTGAAAAATAGTTCTATTTGACCTACGAGGGGCAACAACGTTTTGAGGAACTACTCCCACTGGCTCTTCTAAAGACCTTGGAGGTTCATCAACTTGAACTGCTTCTAAAGAGTTCTGAGTTCGTGGTTCGTCTCGAATCTCTTCGAGGTCTATTATTCTCCCACTTGTCAATTTGGAAATATGATTTCTTTCCAAAAAGACACCGTCACGAGCAACGAATACCTTGTTGTCTGACTTGTTGTAGAAGTAATACCCCATAGTTTCTTTTGGATACCCAACGAAGAAACATTTGTCAGATTTAGGTTGTAGCTTGTCCGAAATTAATCACTTGACATATGCTTCGCAACCCCAAATCTTCAGAAAAGACAACTTTGGAAGTTTCCCAGTCCATAATTCGTATGGAGTCTTTTCAACAGCTTTTGACGGAGCAAGATTCAGTGTGAGTGCTGCAGTTTGCAACGCATGTCCCTAGAACTGTAAAGGAAGTTCGGCCTGACCCATCATTGACCTGACCATATCGAGTAAGGTCATGTTTCTCCGTTCCGACACTCCATTCCATTGAGGTGTCCCCGGAGCAGTCAATTCAGAAAGAATACCGCATTCTTTTAGATGGTCATCAAACTCGTGGCTAAGATATTCACCTCCTCGATCCGATCTTAGAGCTTTGATTTTCTTGCCATGTTGATTCTCTACTTCATTTTGAAATTCTCGGAATTTCTCAAACGATTCAGACTTGTGCTTCATTAAGTAAATATAGCCATATCTACTGAAGTCGTCCGTAAACGTTATGAAATAGCTAAACTCACCTCTAGCTTTCGTACTCATAGGCCCACATACGTCCGTATGTATTAGCCCTAGTAGTTCTCTTGCTCTTTCTCCCACCTTTGAGAAAGTTTGCTTTGTCATTTTGCCAAGTAAACAAGATTCGCATTGATCAATCTTCTCTAAGTCGAATGATTCTAGAATTCCTTTCCGTTGAAGTAATTCCATGCGCTTTATGTTTATATGGCCTAATCGACAATGCCACAGAAATGTGAGATTTGAATCACCAGTTTTAGCCTTTTTGGTATTTATGTTATAATTGTGTTTGCTCGTATCTAGCATGTAAAGACCGTTTTCTTGTTGTGCTGAAACATAAAACATTTCATTCAAAGAAAAAGAACAACTATTGTCTTTAAATTGAAAACTAAAACCTTTAGAATCCAAACTTGAAACGGAAATGATGTTTCTGGTGATACTAGGAACATAGTAACAGTTTTCTAGTTCCAAAACAAACCCACTAGGCAAAGAAATAAAATAAGATCCTACGGCTAATGCAGCAATCCGTGCTCCATTTCCCATGCGTAGATCCATCTCGCCTTTATCAAGCTTTCTACTTCTCCTTAGTCCCTGTGGATTGGAACATAAGTGTGAGCCACAACCAGTATCTAATACCCAAGAAGTAGAATTAGCTAGATTACAATGTATAACATACATACCTGAAGTAGAAGTAACGTTCCCGTTCTTTTCATCTTCCTTCTTCTTCAAGCAATCCCTCTTCCAATGCCCCTTCTTCTTGCAGTAGAAGCATTCAGAGTCGGCAGGAGAACGAGTCGCCCTTTTCTGTTTACCAGAATCAGCGCCATTGGACTTGGATGAGGGCGAAGCCTTGCCCTTACCCTTCTTGCCCTTGTTCTTACCTGATTTCTTGAAGTTCTTGCCCTTACGCACCATAAGCATATCATGCTTATTCTCTTGCTTGAGCGTCTTTTCAGCGGTTTTCAGCATACCGTGAAGCTCAGTAAGAGATTTCTCCATGCTGTTCATGTTGTAATTCAACTTGAACTGATCATAGCCATTATGAAGCGAATGGAGAATGATGTCAATAGCCATTTCATTTGAGACGTCAGAATCTAGAGCTCTCATGTTCTCAAAGAGTCCAATCATTTTAAGAACATGTGGGCTCACTGGTTCTCCTTTCTTGAGCTTAGTCTCAAGGATCAACCTCTGAGTCTCGAATTTTTCGATTCTGGCTTGGTCCTGAAACATGTTCTTCAACTCCGAGATGATTTGGTAAGCATCCGAGTTAATGAACGTTTTCTGAAGTTCATGACTCATGGATGCAAGCATCACACATTTGACATCCCTGTTGGCCTGAATCCAACGATTAAGGGCAGCTTGAGTTACCTCCGGCCCAGCCTCTTCCGGTAACTCTTCCTCAAGGACATATTCTTTTTCCTCATGCATAAGAACTATTTGTAAGTTCCTTTGCCAGTCGAGGAAATTGTTGCCATTCAACTTCTCTTTGTCGAGAATTGAACGCAGGTTGAAAGTGTTATTGTTTGCGGCCATTTTTTATTACTACAATCGAAAAGAATTTTCAATAAATAACCATTCATACAATTCAATAACTTTGAAATAAAAGCAAAAACATGCAATCATTAAAGCTATTAAAACATTTCATTCATGCAAAAAAGCAAAAACATTGTCCGAAATGAATGAAACGATTCCAAGACCCCAAAAGTCCTAAATCCTTAAGCAGCTTTAGCATGTCTTAAGTATTTTAAGATTTTAGGTAAGCAAAACCTATTGCTAGTAATCTCCAAATTACTCTTGGTTAATAAATTAATGCCATAATTTATCCCATTGCCACAACTTAATGCCATTGTTGTTTGAGTTATAACCACAATCAACGTGCTCCTTTAGGACGCCTTACCATCTAAGTCAACTAAAATAGCACCTCGCTTTAGCGTAAACCTACTATCTTAGATCCCTAGATTTTGTAAGTGTTGATTTGGAAGGCAATTTTTAAAACTCAATATTACTTGGACCTAGTTGTTTCTATGTTGGTTCGATTATTTAGTGAACTTTAAAACTAATCGATTCATAGGAAACAACCTGTTCATGCAAAGCATACATACATTCATACATTCACGCATAATATATATATATTAAATTGCATAAATAATTGGTGATCTAGTATGGCCCAAAACTTCTTGTCTTGAAGCATCCAATCTTCATCACCTCCTTGTTAGCTTGGCATCGTCTTGAATCTTCGTTCAAATGCTAACTTAAAGTTCTAAACTTAGAAATACTTGAAAATAATAAATTACATCAAAATTTCCATGGTACGCAGACCATATTTAAAACTTTACATTCAAAGATAGAACGGTGCGCAGACCGTATTTAACTATCCTAAATTTGGCCATACTAGTCACTTGGAGTACCTGCATTGCATAAAATATATATTCTACGTATTCACCCATTCGTATGCTAAAACGAATGGCCCATGTTAATATGCAAGTATTTAAGTGAATTAATTAAAATTCACGTTCACATAAACGCGTCCTAAAAGATTAATCAATTTCCAAATTATTAATCCTTAGACTTTATTCTAATTAAAATTGAATTTTATTAAAATAATGCGACCTACGAAATAATTAAAATAATTATTTCATTTTAATTTTATTTAGTGGATCCCACTCAAACCAATAATTATTCCGGATAATTAATTATGAATATTAAATTAAAACTCGCCGCCCGGCCCAAGCAAATAAAATATTAAATTAAATATCCCGTTAGCCCAAATTAATGCAAATAAGTCAAGCCCAACAAAAAAAAATTGTCATGTGCTTACTTGGGCTAGGCTTGCGACCAGCCCATTCGCATTGCGTGGCCTACGATGCACACGAGCATAGCCCGCAGCCGTCGCATGGCCTACGAGGCATGTGAGCTTAGCCCGCACCCATCGCATGCCAGCGCACGCGTACCCGCAGCATCGTTGCTGCCCTACGTGCCTTGCTTGACTCGTCGTGGCGCATCGCTGCACCATCGCAAGGGCTTGCGCCCTGCAATGCGCGCAACACACGCCCTTGACCTCTCGCCTAGCGCGCGCGGCACGCAGCGTGCATGCTGCTGCCCGCGTTGCTGCGACTCGATTGCGCACGGTAGCTCGCATGGCTCGTCGAGCCACACGCCCATCACACACATGTGTTCGTGCCTTTGGTTCGTGATACGGACTAACTTAATTAAAATTTAATTTAATTTCACGAACTTGCATTAATTTTAGTTTTCAAAAAGTTACGATTTTTATTTTCGAAAAACAACGATTTTTAACGATTCAATAAACTTTAACGACAATCCAATTTCGTAAAATTATTAAATCAAGGGCTAACAATATTCAAACTTTTAAGAACGAACGAATCAAAATTTAAAGTTTGAACTTTTAATTAATAAAATCCGAAACTTTATATCGTTCATAAACAATTAAATTTCAGATTATTAATAATTTGGTTTAAGTGCGATTAAAATTAACGAAACCATTCAAAATTTTAATCCAATAATTTTTAAAATTATCCACTGACCCATGAAATTATACCCCTTTGCCCAATTGATCGAATTATTAATCCAAAATTAATTAAAATTCAATTAGGGTTGTAAATTTTACGAATTGGGGAAAGGAAAAATTAGGGTTTATACTTATCGGAAAAATCTGATATTTTTACCATAGATCAAGCATGTACCCAGCAACAATGTGTCAAAATTTCAAGAAATTCCGAGTAGTTTAGGTCGACCTTTTAATTGAGTTACTGTCCGACACATTTAATTATTAATAAAAAATTAACAAAAACGCCCAAAAACTGATGCTTCGAGGCCTGTTTTCGCAATTCTATTCCCATGATTTGATCTTAGAAAATCGTTTTCCATCAGATTAGGGTTTTAAAAATCGAAAAAGCGAATATTTTTTATTTCGGAACTGCCAATTTCGCAATTAATCCCATAATTCGAAAAAATTCCGAAAAATCAACAAAAATTCCAAAAATTTCGACAATGCAAAAACAATAATAATCATGCTAATTCATGCTTTGAATATATAAGGCTCATGATACCACTGAAGGGGAATACAGTTAAACATAATAACATGTGCGGAACAATCCCCAAAGCCAGGAAACATGTATAAAGCACAGATAAAGCAAACTTACATTCGAAGCGTGTTTTCCACAATAATCCGTCAACGAACACGAACAAAGAACTCCACTTGTCGTTCCTCTACTTGGTTCACCGACACGATCAGATCCGTCTTGATTATCGTAGCTTAGACAATTGATCAAGAGATTTGCTTTTTGGGATGAACACACTATGGAGGCACAGAGAGAATTAGGGTTCTCTGTTTTCTCCTAGGGTTGTGTGTAATCTGAATTGTGATTGCAGTAAGTTGGAAATTAGGTCATAAGGTTATTTACATAACCTTACTAACCGACCAAGCCATAAGGCAAGGCCGGCTAGCAAGCCCGCGCAGCATTACATGGACACGCACAGCGAGCTGGGCCGTGGGCCGCGCTGCTGCTGCTGTGTCGTGGTCTTGGCCCGCGCGCGCACACAGCTGCTCGGCCATGGGCCAACGCTGTTATGTCGCCTTGCTTGCTTGCCTAGCGCGCGCTCCCATGGACCTTGAGTGCTTCGTGCACTCGGCTCGTGGGCCGCTCCTCGTATCCGCGTTTAATATATTTCCGATATATTATTTATCGTTTCGTATACGACGAATCACCGTCGTACGATACGATTTATTCGTTTCGCCTAGCTTACGAATATTCGCGATACGATATACGATTCCGATGCAAGGTCGTATCGTATAATACGTTTCCAACTTAAATCCCGAAAAGCTATTAAATGAATTTCCGATTCATTTAATCCGGTGATCTGTTACGTGTCATTGGTGTGACCTTGTAGGTTCAGTCAAGAGTAAGTTGTGAGTTCAATATCCATTAGAACTCACTGAGCGGAAGCATTTCTCCAGCTAGCTGTTCCGATCACTTGATCTCACTGAATTAATTGTTCGCAATCAATCTGAACCTTGGTATTAGACTTAATGCACCTTGGGTGATGGACATATTTCCTTCAATTTGTACGAAGGTACACCCATACAAGACAAATCAAGGACGGCATCTTTCCGTCCTTTTTGGCGGCATTCATGCCACGTCACTGTGAGGGGGTCGAAAAAGCACGAGGCTAATGCGTGACCTCGTCCCTCGTGGGTGTGACGCTTCTTTTTGTCAAATCAAGTGTAATTGGATTTCCTGTGAGTTTACACCCAATTGACTAGTAATATAGGAGTCGCCATTCAGTGTTTAACGACAATGAGAAAAACTGACAAAACCCGGTTATCGTGACATAAAGGGAGTGCAATTATGTTTGACCACGACGGCCGTAGGTTCCCTTGTGATCCCTGGTGGTGGGGATCGCTCAACGTACACCCGCAGGGTAGAGATTGAGGGTTCGGGGGACTGTAACTACCGAGAGGAGTACTCGCTCTTCGATAACTCCAGAGGCAGGATATCCTTACTAGCTCACCATATATAATTGAAGGGACATGCGTTAACTATTAAACTAATCTGAGTCGATTTTAACAATATGCAACACATAATACTAGATCGAGCGCGATTATCTGATTTAGATTGTATTAAGGGACCTAGCATGATAATCCAATTTCCCAAAAACATAATCTTTATTAGGCGTGATAGAACAATTAAATCATAGAAAAGGGACACATTACGACGCACCCTTGAGAGGTGCGTCACGGTTCTCAGAAAACTAACCACTTTGACTTTGCTATTTCTCCTTTTATTTAACGAATCTCAAATTATGGGACAGGATACGTTCTGTTCGATTTATGGATCGATTGCGACAGAACGCGTGATCAGTTTTGCAGCGTGAGGCTTAGGGTTAGGGGTTTAGAGTCAATACTCAGAATAATAATTGTGTGTTGTGTCCTTTTCACGTCGAACTTAAGGCCCTATTTATAGAAAAGAGTTCTTGGAACGATAGAATTGTAGAGCTCTAATCCACGAGGAATTAGGAAAGAATACGTCCCAGGTAATTTCAGCGCCCAGGCCTGGGCGCCGAAGATTTTGGCGCCCAGAACCAGGCGTTGAAAATAGGGTCTGGGCTGTTTTCTTAGTCAGATTCGGATTCCTAGAATCCGGAGTATTTGAGATTTAATTGAGTCTTTTAGTGCGTATTAACCTTGTGACGGGATGCGTCTGGGCCCGTTACGAACTCTAGGCTCGTTAGGATTTTAATTAATACGTGACTCTTATTTTCGAATCATATTAGGAATAGGACTCTCTCATAATTTCTATCTCATTTAGGATTTATGTTGGAGTGCAACACCAAATTCTGACAGGTTTCCATCTTTTATGACTTGCCACTTTTAATAACTACCCATTACGGCAGTTACTATTTTTAGCAGGTTTCCATAAATACCAGGTTTCGGGTGAAATGAAAAGGGGAAATGAGATTCGTTATTGAAGGAAATAATGCCCTTGGTCCAAGTATGCATTCTATGTTAAGTCTAATAAATGCGGTTCAGTATTAATTAACAAGTTAATAATTCAGTGAGATCAAGTGAGCTGAATGCCTAGCTAGAGGCCGCTTCAGTTCAAGTGGAATTAATGATATTAATCCACAGCTTACTCTTGACTGAACCCGTAGGGTCACACAAATAGTACGTAAACGGATCAAGTATTTAATGGCATTAAATACTCCATCTATGAATATTCGGAACCGACGGATCTTGGTTTCAGTGGGAGCTAAGATCGTCACAGGCAAGGAATGAATACTCCGGAAACGATGATATTGCCGGAAACGGAAATATGGATCGTATCGGAAATATAAATATTATCCAAGTCGTAGATGTTGCCGGAAACGAAAACATGGTACGTGTCGGAAAATATTATCGGAAATGGAAATATTGCCAGAATCGGAAATATTGCCGGAAACGGAAATATTGTCAGAATCGGAAATGAATTCCGGAATCGGAAAATTTAATCGGAAGCGCATCGTACGAATAAGCATCGGACGAGGCCTGCCGGACGAGGCCCAGCACGAAGCCAGGCCATCGCCCAGCAAGCCAAGCGCGCCGCACAAACAACCACGCCAGGCCCAGCAGGCTGCGCGCAGCGCGCACAGCGCGCACAGCACGCGCAGCGCGCGCGGGCGCTGAGTGGGCTGCTGCTCGCGCGCACGCATGGGGCCCATCGTGGCTGCCGTGCGTGTGTGTGCAAGTGTTTGTGTTCGAGCACGTTTCCTAAAACATGCAGAGTTCGGTTAATGATTAAATTCCTAATTCTATTTGATAAATTAATTAAATTAGAGTTCTTGTAGGATTCTAGGTTTGATTAATTTGTATCTGAATAGGATTTCGATTCCCTTTCCATACCGCTATAAATATGAGGCTAGGGCTCACAATTTATAACACAAGTTTCAAAGTATTCAAAGTGAGTTTTTGAGAGAAAAATTCAGTCACACATTTGCCTATAAAGTGCCGAAAATAATAGTACCTTAAGGGCGATTCTAGTTGGTCAATCTTAAGGCGGATCCGGACGTGCTGTGGACTATCTACGGAGGGACGACACTTGGAGTCCTAAAGACTTGTTCTTGTTCGGTTCGGGCGCAGCTAGGGAAGGCATGCAACAAAGAGTATGCATCTAATCTATGCTAAATGATTATGTGTAAATAATATGTTTTCCTGGGTTTATGGTTTTTCCGCATGATTTATGAATTGTCATATGTATCATAACCTAACAGTGGTATCACGAGCCCCTTATTATTTTCATAATCTAAATTGCATAAACATGGTTAAATATTACAAATTTGCAAGAATTAAAAGGGGTGATTAATTTTCGTAATTGTTAATTAATTGCAAATTGCGTTTATTTAATTATACGTACGCAGTTTTTCGGCAGTTTCTTCGTTACTCATCCGAATTGAGTGATTTTTGTGTCAATTCCGCATGTAAAAGGCATTCTAAAATTTTGACAAAAATAGTATTTTTCTGCCGAACCCAGAATTCTCAAATTCGAAGCCTAACTATGACTTTTCGAAGGTTTTAGTTTTTCGAATGCAAAAATTTCGTAAATTAAATATTTGCGATTCTTGTTGATAAATCTTGAATTTTTGATTGACCTACTGCATATGTTTAACAAGTTTGAATGCCTAGTCTTGTTAATTATGCAATCTAATTTGTAATTATGATTAATTTGTTGAAAATTAGAATAATTTAGAATTAATTTGATTTTCATAATTAATTGTAATTTAATTAGAAACCTATGATTAAAAACCACCATAAAAATTGTAAATTTACGATAAATTTTAAATTTTTATGACCTAGACTTGAATCCATAACAATCGGAAATCAATTGGATAATAAATTTTCGATTTTTTCGCCCTAAAATTATGAAATTAATATTATTTATTAATTTGTCATTAATTTTAAATATAAATTTTAAATTTTTATGCGATTCGTTCATAAAACTTGCACGCACGAAGCAATAGACGCTTCGTGTTACCCTTAAGGGGTGTTGTATAATGCGGGCATGCGACGACGAGCAAGGGAGCTCGTCGCCCGTGCGGCACGAATGCAATGAGCAAGGGCGTAGTGCACGAGCACAAGGCAGCAGCCCTGCCTTGTGTCGTGTGCCACGAGCAATGGACGAATGGGCATGGGCGAAGGGCGAGCCAAGGCAGTCGCGTGTGGGCAGCAAGCGAGCTGCGCCACAACGCGCGCAGCGAGCGCAAGCTCGCGTGCCACGAGCGCTGCGCCCAGCATTGCTCGCGCGCACAACGAGCGAGGATTCGCGCGCACAGCCAGCATTGCTCGCGCGCACAGCGAGCGATGTCGCCCGCCCAGCGAGCGATGTCGCGCGCCCAGCGAGCGATGGCTCGCGCGCACTGCGAGCGATAGCTCGCGTGCGATGAGCGCTGGCGCGCGCAGCGAGCACCAATGCGTGCGGAGGCTTGCGATGGGGATGCAGCAGCTATGCGACGAGCGCATGGGCTGCGCGCACATGGCCAGCAATGGCTGTGTGCGTGCGGCCCATGGGAGTGCAACGCGTAGGGTGTTTGCGTTACGATTAGATCGTTCTGAATGTTTAATTTGAAAATTTCAGTTCACGTAATTTTAAATAATTTTAAAATTAATAATTTAAATTATTTTCTTGGATTTTAATTTTGAATATTATAATTATAATAAATGTTATTTATTCTAATTATTTTACTAAAATTAAAAATCATGAATTAATTTAAATGCGACTGAAATTAAATTAAACTTTTTGGATTCAATTATAAATTTATATGAGCTTTAAATTTTAATTAAATTTGTATGTTTCCGGTTAGACTAGAAATACATTTTTATGTTTAAAATTGGTAAAGCATATGAATTTATTGGTTTAAGTGGGAGCGCTTTTTAGTCATAAACTCTTGATTAGGTCTACAAATCCTTAAGGTTAAAACAACTTGATTAGAATTAATAAGGACTGAATAATTGGTAGATTATTGGTGCCCTTGATTAATTGCTGCAAATATTGACGTGATGCATAATGTGTTTTACTAACCAGCTAAGTGGGCCATTCATGATAATGAATGGGTGAATGGTATATATTGTATATGTACTGTTTTGCAGGTTATGAAGTGACTAGTATGGCCCAAATAGGATAGAAAATATGGTCTGCGTACCATTAATTTGAATGTAATTGGTCTAAAGTACCAAAGTTGTTTTTCAATTCAAATATGGTCTGCGTACCATCAAATAGTTGTAATTAGTTATAGCTTATCCTATTTGAAGAAAATGGTGCCTCCCACGGAGATTTTCAAGACGGACTTTGAAGTTAAAGCTTCAAGATGAAGTCGGGCCATACTAGATCACATTTATCTTATGCATGTTTTAAGTTATTTATTGCTTTAAATATGTCTTAAAATGCATGAGATTACGGCTTGATTATGTTGCATGATTAAGGATTTTAGTTCACTTAAAATCTAACCAACATAGTAAGAGCCTTAAGTTCCAAACTTAAAAATTGAGTTATGAGGTGCCATGCCAAAATATACACTTGCTTGGATATCCTTTACATCAATCTAGTAATAGTTTTCGCTCAGCGAGGTGTTACTTATTGGTCCTAAAGGGGCAAGGTACACAAATAATTGTGAGTACATGTTAGTTTTGGTGAAACTCAACGATATAAGTAAGGAGTCCTTTTATGTCGTGGCAAAATCGATAGGTTTACCTAATAAGTTCTTAGACGTACCTATCAACCAAGAGTAGTTTCTAGACTATTAGCAAAAGGCTTTTGCTTACCTAAAATGTTTTAGGATTAAGTCGACAAACTGTGCTTAGTTCTTCAATGATTTTAGGATCTTGGAATCATTTTATTCACACCTGCCGGAACAATAAAATCGAATAAAATGCTAATAACTTGTTTGAATTGCATGGTTGCTTTAATTTCAAGTTATTATTCATGATAAATGTTTAGACTTTGCATGCTTCAATGTATGTTTTAATTATTGTTTATAATTAAATATCTTGCACTGCAATAAATCCTTTTAGAAAGGTAACAGTAAATTTCCTCGATTGGTAGTGAATCCAAGAACGATTCACGGAAATGAGAGAAAGTGAGCAATTTAAAGTGTACGTTTCTTATAGCGACTTTTATGGTTGTTTTCGAATATCAAAATCGAATGGCAAACCAATTGGTGCTTGTGAATTCAAAATACAATGTAGTTTTGAGATCGTAAAGCATTGAGTTTAAACGCTCAGCCTTACCAATGGTTAACAACCTAATATCTTTGTCCATTTAATTCTCGAATGAGTCTAGTCCCTAGACATTCGAATAGATCGATGCTTAGAGAACTTTAGAAGCTTCTGGTAAGATCATCTAGTTGAAACAAAATATTCAACATAAATTAAAATGGTAAAGAACCTTGTTGGTGACATTGGACATGTCTAACAAAGTATAAAAGTCAACACTAAAGAATTCAATTCTTAAGACTATAAGAAAGGGTACAAGAAATAGGAAAACGAGGAACAAATGAAAGGAATTTACGATTCCGTTTCTACCTATAAGTTTATGTTTAAAGAGAAGTGACCTAGCAATCAAACTTCCTTGGTATCATATACCGCTTGAGGTTCTTACTTCGGTAATAACTCAAACAATGGAAGCTAGGATACACTAATGACCTACAAGTGGGAAATGAAGCATGGCATTGCTACATTAATTGTAGGGTCATCTAGTTTGTTTTAAAACCTTTCAAAGGCTGGAACTTAATGGCTACTTTGTTCCATAATCAGCATACCTAAATTTCTGTTTCAAACACAGAAAGACTCACATTCAGAAGAACAAAAACAATGTTTGTTTGTTTATTTGAATGAAATGGTCAATTACAGGTTGAGTCAATATGCTTGATTAAAACAAACAACTCTTTAAAGAACTTTACTAAGGTTCAAATCAAACCCTTGATTTGAGTTCCACTAATCTTTGGCATTGTTGCTTAGACCATATCAACAAGTTAACATTCACAAGCTCTATTTTAAATGGACTTTTGAAAGTTG